>NC_081407.1:432301229-432676229 GCF_030272615.1 Cryptomeria japonica
ATATGCCATTTAGAGCAACCTTTGAACTAAGGATTTGACCCCAAAATGTCCCCCACAAGCACCTGAACATGCCTCCTCAAGAGCAATCAGGATCTCAATTTTGTTAAGATAGTGAAGGAGAAGACCATTATAACCTCTTCTATAAAGAACATTAGAAAGGATAATGTATCTCATGACTAACTTACGAATCCTAGCTCGAGCATTTTTACTTGTAGAATCTGGGACTGTGCCATCGGTCAAATATCTCAAAATATGTGAATACCACCAACAAAATCTACAACACAACAATATGCCACATCACTAGGACTATCATAAATAACTGGAGAAGAAAGGTTATGAATGACAAAGTTAAGGTCCACCACTGGGTCCTTTAGGGATACAAGGGAAGCAACACATGCCATTGCATCAACATGTCGATTATCGTATTGAGGGACAGGCTCCATGGTGTAGGAGGTGAAATTTTCCAATAAGGATATATAGCCAAGTCATGATATTGTGATAAATTATCTTACTTAGCTTTATATACCCCCGTAACTTGTCTAATGATCAATTGAGAGTCACCATAGATGTGTATATGTTTGATATTCAAAGCTAAAGCCACTTTAAGACCTGCTATAAGGGCTTCATACTCAGCATTATTGTTGGTACATAGGAAGTTAAGACGGTAAGACAAGGGAATAGGTTTTTTGATAGGATATATTATAATAACACCTGCCTCCGAACCTGTACGACACCTAAATACATCAAAGTATAATTTCCAAGTCTCAGCAACATTAATAGGAAGCACAAATTCATTAGGGAAAGATTCTTGATTAGGGAATGTGAGAGGTGAAGGCGCATCTACCAATGCTTGCCCTTTAATTGCCTTTTGAGAGACAAATTTAAGGTCAAATTAAGTCAACATCATAACCCATTTCACTAGATGTCCTGAAAGATTTGTTTTAGAAAAGAGATGTTTTAAAGGATCGAATTTGATGATAACATGAACCTCAACATTTAAAAGGTAATGTCTCAACTTCTGAGTTGCAAAGACAAGATTGCGACATTACCTTTCTATCACAGTTTATTGGATCTCATAATCGAGTAAAGTAAGGCTTATATAATAAACCAAGCTTTCTTTACGGTCACTATTATGTTGCGCCAATAAAGCTGCAAGAGCATGAGAAGAAGTAATTGTGTATAGAAGAAGGTTTAGTAGGAACAACAGGTTGTAGGATAGGAGGATTAGCCAAATAGGATTTTAAATCTTCAAAGGCTTTGTGACAGTCCTCATTCCATTAGAAGGTGATATTTTTCTTAAGCAATTGAGTGAAGGGGAAAGTTTGATCTGCAAGTTGTGACACAAACCTACAAATAGCTTGTATTTTTCCTTGCAGAACTTCTCAATTGGGGAATATTTCTAGGGGGTGGTATGTTAACTATGACATCTATTTTCTTTGTATCCACCTCAATACCATGACGTGATACTATGAACCCTAATAGTTTTCCACTATCCACACTGAAAGCACATTTTTGGGGGTTCAAGCACATATTGTATTTACGAATTCTTTCAAAGACCCGACGAAGGATCTTAACATGGTCTTGATGAAATATATACTTAGCTAAATTGTCATCAAAGTACTCTTCCAAAATTTTGTGCATGTAATCATGCAAGATAAGAGTCATAGCACGTTGATTGGTTGTGCTTGTGTTTTTCAACCCAAAACGCATCACAACCCAACAAAATATGTGCCCCAAGGGGTGGTGAAAACAGTTTTGAATTGATCTTGAGGATTAAAGAGAATTTGATTATAATCTGAGAAACCATCCATAAAAGATAACAAAGCATGACCAATAGTAGAATCTACTATCATATCAATGTTCGAAAGCGAAAAAACATCCTTCAATGAAGCCTTATTGAGATCTCAAAAATTAGTGCACATCCTAATCTTGTTGTTAGGTTTAGCCATAGCGACAATGTTCAAAATCCAAGGGGAATAATCAATAGGGTGAATAAATTTTGCATCTAAGAATTTTTCAATTTCAGCTTTGACAAGCAAGGCTATTTTAGGTTCATCTTTCTAATTTTCTGCTTCACATGTTTAGCATCGGGGATTAATACAACATTGTGAGTAACAATTTTAGGATCAATACCAGTCATATCATATTATAACCAAGCAAAGATCTCATGAAATTCATGTAGCAATTCAGAATATTCATTTTGTTCTTTGTTGGTTAGGCATTTCCCAAATTTTTATGATCTTTTCCTCATTACAAGGATCCATCTTGACATCGACAATATCACTTATAAGGAGGTTGCTTTGTTGAGGTATATCCATCGATTGAGGGAAGTCCTTAATTATCTCATCGTTATCTTTGATTAATTCAACATCTTCCCCAAAGTATGCTTTTGCATTCAAACAATAGGGAAATCCATGATTATGATGGTAATGAGGAAGTCTATCATAGACTCCTACAAACTCGGCCAAGGAATCATCAGTAGAAAAGACATCCAAAGATAACACACTAGAATCATTGTCAATGTGGGGATGTTTTAACGAAAGAGACCATCTACAAGAGTGGATGTAATGGCAATGGTTGTGGTGCTCTAGAAGAAGAGAAAATGACATTGACACTAATAGATGGTCTCTTGGAGGCTTTAGTGGGTTTGAAGGGATTGTATCCAAGTCCAAAAGATGTTTCATGGAAATTATTTTCCAAAGGAACTTTTATCCCTTGTTCTTGAGCACCACAACCATTGCCATTACATCCACTCTTAGCTAAGATATGGAAACCAAGACTATAGGGATTAGCCATTTTTGTGACCGAAGGCGGGGTCTCATATGTCTGAATGTCATAATCAATTGAAGTAGAAATAGGTGAAGGTGTAGGTTTGGAAGCAACCACAAAGTTGTTACTTAATGGTTTAGACAAAGTGGGTTGCTTTTGGGGTTCATCCTTATCTTTCTTCTTTTCAATCTTAGACTCTTTTGGAGGGACCTCATATTCTCCCACAAAAGTAGGAGTAAAGTCTAAAGACCCCCAATCACCATCTAAAAGTACCTCTTTAGGAGAAAAGGTTTCTTTGGGAGAAGACTTAGATTGAGTAGAATCCTTTTTCAGGAGTATTAGGATTGCTAGGAGAAACAAGGGTATTTGAGGAAAAGGGGATGTTAGAAGAAGCATCGAATATGGTTGGGGAAGAACTAGTTGAGGAAGAATTAGAAGAAGATGTTTGCAAACAAGCTTGGATATTGGTATCAACAAATAAATTATACATCTTGTTGTTGTAAATAAATTTAACTTGCCTATGCAAAGTGGAAGGGACAACTTACATATTCTGAATCCATGGTCTTCCTAACAATAGATTATAAGTCAAACTATCAGGAGTGACATGAATAGGTGTAGGTAAAATAATAGGTCCTACCTTAACAAGTAAGGTTATAATACCTAACGAAGACCTAGCCACATTATTGAAGTCGTGAATAGTGAGAGAATCAAGTTTGATAAGAGACGTGTCTACTCTGATCTTGTGTAATAGGTTAGCACTACAAACGTTAAGGCCAGAGCCATTATCCATAAGGGTTCATCTTATAACATTACCATTGATAAGAATGAAAATCATAAGAGGATCATATTGGTGTTGAACTTTATGAGGAGGTAGCTCATCTTGTGTGAACACAATTTTAGCTTTACGTGCTATCATGGAGTTGATCAAAGGAGCCATATTATTAGGTGTCACTACAGGTGGGACATCTAAAGTCTTTAAAGCATCTTGTAACATTACATGATGCATGGAAGAAGTTTTAATTAGATCCCAAAGGGATATCTTGGCAGGAGTAGCTTTAAGTTGTTCAATATGATCATACTCCTTACCAAGAGTTTGTGAAATACGAGGTGCTTGAGGAAGAATAGGTTGAGGATTAGGCAGTGAACATGGAATAACCGAAGGAGGGTTGGGTTGCCTATTGTTTCTTGTGTTTTATGCATGAGAAACCAAATTATAACTCTCTCTGGTTATTTGTTTAGCATACTCATAGGAACTCTTAGTGGGACAACCTCCTTGCATGGTGATAACAAGTTTATTGGGAGTGCAAAAGGGATCATTACCATAACCACCTTGAACCTCAAAGAGAGGCTTATTAATAGATGTTTGAAAATTAAGTTCATTTACATTTATCATGTTAATTAATCTTTTAGATGTGTTATCTTTGCTTGAAGAAATTTGAATTGTCATGAAATCATTAAGCGCATCATCCAACATAGCATGGTCATATCCATTAAATGGTTGTCTTTAGATTCAAAAGGAGATAAGTCATCATAAAGAGGATTGATGTAAACCACCATGTTACTAGATTTGGAGGATGAGTTGATAGGAATGTATTCATGGGAAGAACCATTCAACTTATCTTTATCATCACTACAAAATAACATAGTAACAAGGTTGATTAGCCTTTGGAAAAATGTTGGTTTAAAAGGCTTGGGGTATAAAAACTCATCAAGAGTTTCATCAAGTTCTTCCTTACTAAACTCACAATCATCATAAGCAAATGCATTATCGTATGAATGCAAATCTTGTAAATAAAGATTTGACATTTTTGAAATGAAAAATGCATATAACACTGATTTTTTGTTTGTTGAATTTTTATGTTTTTGAATAAAAAAGAATGATGCAATAACTAGATCTAATTAATAAATGCAAATCTAAGAAGATTGGATTCACGTCGGGTTCACCAAGATGTGTAGGATGAAAATGGAATCAAGTAAACCAAGACCTAATACCACTCTCATACACGCATTGGAATACAAAAGGGCCTAAGGAGATTATTCACTTTGACTACTTCTTGCAAGGAAGAGAGAGAGTCAGGGAATATCTTTAGGGTTTATATTCCTTTGCTGTTATGAAGAGGATATGTGCAAAATGTAATGAAATGATCAACTATGCTAAGAGAGATGAACAAGAATGCAGATGTAGACTAAAATACTAAAAATTGCAGATCTGAAACTAGGACACCGAGTACAGAGCAAAAGAGGGAATTCAAATGTGAACTACCACAAAAGGTTGCAAAACACAGAGGACTAGGGCACCACACCTTGGTCTTAGAAAACTTAGATCTTCTTCTGATACCAAGTCTGCACCTGTGTGTTCTGTCGGTCCTGAAGATCGTGCATCCGTCAGATCTTTGTACTTGCACTTGCAACGTGAAAAATGGTGTCTAGGTGGCTATATAGGGTTTTGCCTTAGTAAAACCCCTTACTTAAGTGATTTCCACCTCCACAAATAACTGACAATATATTGGAAATGTGTGTGCAAGATCCTAAAATGAACAAGAAAGTAAATCTAGATTTCTACCCTACGCTTGGAGAGTAAACCCTAAATAAATGTAAATATAAATGCTTCAAATCAGAAATGCAATAATGGATCTAAAGCATGAATGTAAATCTCAAAATGATTGTTATGAATCTTATACAAAGATATGAAAATAACATGAAACCATATCAAACCCTAAGAGAGAGGTACAAGCCAATCAACAATCAATGATCTCCCATTATTCTTCAATATCTTCAAAGCTCCAATTGATGATGAAAATGGTTGATGTAGACTTGAAAAATGCTTGATTTGTTAATTCAAGACTTCACATAAACCTGCACTTTCACTTCATAAGAGGCTCCTTCGAAAATTGCTAGATGGATCCTTCAAAGGAGGAAAGGAAAGGCTATATGTATGAAACCCTAACTTTGTTTTTGATCATAGGCTGACCTAGAATCAATATAATTTCACAATCCTTTGGATTTAAACATAAAATACTGCCAAAACATGCTCTCAAAAATTGGGGAGAAAAAGTAGGGACCAAGAGGCATCACATCGGTCCGGCCAACTTTTCCTCAAATTTTTAGGGAAGTAAGGTATTGTGATTCTAAAATCAATTCTAGAAGGATGCGACGATTCAAGTTGTTTAGATATGGAGAATCGAGCCTTGAAGGTCAAAATAGGACATAATTAGAGCTTTTGATGAATTAATTAATTGAAAGAATAAAATAATTTAAGGGGCACACTTAGGGTTAAGGGCCCAGTTTTATGATGTGTGAAGTGATGAAAGGAGACTTTAGATTTAATTTAATTAATTAATTAAATTCTTAAAGAGAATTTGAAATGCAAGATGCAAACACACTAAGGCGGGTGCTAACATAAGCGTGGAATTGTACCACCCAATTAAGGGTGTACCATTTACGATGCTATAATACCTTATTTGAGGCTGAGGGTTTTTCATACAACTTAGCCAAAGTTGTTATCAATTCTTTTGTTGTCTTCGCTTTTGTTATATTGAAGACCACAGATGGTGCCATACACAACCAAATGGTTCCCAGTGCCTTTATGTCTAGAATATTCCAATCCTCATCACTTATTGTTGACAGTTTCTTGGCTTTTCCTTCCAACGACCTCCATAAATCCTTCTAATAGAGATAATCCTCCATCTGTATCTTCCATGACTAATAGTTATGCCCATTGAATTTATCTACCTTTGATTTACCCTCATCCACCATTACTCCCATTTACCCGTGAGACCTTCATACAGATGATAATCGAACACAACCTGCTCTGATACCACTTGTTAGAAGTTGCATGCAGAAAATATCAATTATATGCAAATAAATATTAAATAGAGGAATGCAAAACAAAGAGATAATAACAGAGAGGAGACAATTTTAATGTGGTTCACCCAAACTTGGGTTACGTCCACCAAATAGAGAGTTCAATATTATTATCCAGTAAATCGAACTGATTACAACCAACAATTCCTTGCAACTCAATACGCTGCAAAATTCTCTACAAAAAACCCTAACCCTTAGTCATTTTTATCAAGACTTATGTCGGTTACAAAAATAGGGTTAAAACATGTCAGGCAATAGAAAAATAAACTCTTGATGCCTTTATAAAATAATAAAAGTACGTTGAGTTGTCCCTGGACCCCACAAGGGGCACTACCCCTTGACCCCGTCTTGGGGGTGTTGCCCCCAAATCCCTATTGAATAACTTGGGGGGAAATTGCACCGATAAAAGTGTGAAAAATTAACCTCCGAGTCTGATTGGGCTCCATATAACAACAAAAAGGCCATTTTCCGTCAAGCACTCACCAACCTAGGAGTGTTCTGGAGTGTCCATCTCCATCTCATAATTGGATTTATCTAGAGAAGTTGAATGCACGAAAAAAGACCAATTGAGTCTTTTAATGGAAAAGGCAATGTCTTTTCACACAAGTCAATTGCTTAAGGAGATGCCACATTTGATTTGCCATAAAATTTGAAGCTGGAATATTGGCTCATTAAAATGAGCTATACAAAATAGTACATAATCAATCCTTTAAATGGTGCAAAGGAGATTGGAAGGCATTTGAAAAGACAAAGGTTTATCTTTATGTCGACGACACAAGCCACATGTCAAGTTAAAAAGATGGCTCGAAAGGAGAGAAAATCAAGGATGAAAACAAGTAATTAAAGCTTGGTAGAAGGAGGGTACACACACTTGTTTAGGAGCATTGCATGTCAAACTAAAGGGAAATTAATGCTTCTACCAGTGCACAAGGTTGCCAACAAAGTAGAGGTGGCACTAAAAATGGGAAATCGCCAACTAAGCCAAGGGGGTTTGGACTACAAAAGAAACACCATCAACAACTAAGTTTGATAACAAATGAACTTCCGAATTGGCTTCATGAAAAATGTGATTGACCAAAGTGTTTGGTATGCAATATAGCTCTAAAAGTATCTCATCAAGGATGACTTGAATTTGCCAATTGGGAGTTACTTGCCCTCTCATTACATCGATTATGACCATGGAGTCACCTTCAACCTCTATATTATTGACCTAGCAAATTTGGTAGAGTTTAAGCCCATCTATAAGAACTTTAAATTCTACCACATTTTCAATGCCCTAGATCAATGGTATAGGCACTAAAAAAATTGTATTGCCATCTAATCCTGAAGAATACAACTTGCTCTAGAGGGCCTCAGATTTCCTAGCAGGCCTCGTCAAAATTGAGTTTCATCCATCCTGCTGATGGAGGTTTCCATTTAGTCGAAGCATTGAGAGCTTGGTAATTAGCTCCCACCACCCCATTAATGGGATATTAGTATGTTTTTTTTATATTTCATATATTCTACGGTTTCATTTTAAATATTATAATTATTATATTTTGCACCAATATTTTACCAAGTTGATATTTAGTAGATTTGATTTATACACATTACTATGTTTTTATCACTATTCTTATATTCATAGTCAAGGCTTTTGATTTAAATTTAATTAGTATTATATTTTCTACCATTCATTTACTTTGCTCCATTTATAGATGAGATAAAAAAAAAATTCATTTATTAATTTTTCTTTATTATTTTTTATTATATTAAATCTTTTGTTCTCATGTCATTTTTTTGCATCCTTTAATTTCATTCTCCTTATTAACCTCTTATCTCTCACACTCATCTTCTTTTATATTTTTTCTTTCCTTCTCATGATCTTTCAACACCCATTCATTTTCTTGATATTTCTCATCTTCTTTGATGCTTGTGTCATCTACACTCTCTCCCCTCATACTCTCTTCTTTTTAGTATCTTGGTATGTGACAAATTCGTTTCTTTTCCTTTGGCACTCTTCATCCTGATGATGGATCTGATAGTGTGATTGAAAACATTAATGGAAAACACTACACAAATAACAACTTTAATAGATTGTTGAAACTTGATACCATTAACATAATAATAATTTTAATTCTTATTTCATTATATATTTATTATTTATTATTATTTTTCTATTATATATCTATTGCTATGTTAACTATTAGGGTTCAATGCATATGATTTTTGATGAGTAGGTGCGTCAACTTCAAGCCACACTCCAGAACCTCCCTGTTCATGCCCTCAGTTTATTTGGTATCCTGGCTAAATTTGCTGAAGCATTGGAAAGAATCTAGAAGAGATTTTTATGGTCAGAAGTTGAAGAAAAAAAGAAGATATCCTTGGTTGCTTGGGACAAAGTTTGTAGACCAAAGAACAAAGGAGGGTCGGGGATTAAAGCTCTACAAAATCTTTAACAAAGCTCTTCTAGCAAAACAATTATGGAGAGCTTATGATACCAAGAAAGATTGGAATCAAATATGGTTTGATAAATATATTCAGAATCAGCCTATCCAAGGGGTCCTTGATTCTGAAGACATTCCCGTTGGATCCTTCATTTGGAATAGTATAATCAAATCCATAAAAGTGGCCAAAGTTGGAGCTGGATGGGTCCTTGGAAAAGGTGACAAAATAAGGTTTTGGTGTTACAACTTATCAAACTGCCATTAGTTTTATATCCAAAGTCATTCTATATACTCTAGTCGGTTACTACTACCGAAATATTTAGTCGGTATGAATAGTCTAGTCGGTTACAGAAGGAAAATAGTCACAAAGCCCAGTATACACCGAGCTGTCTACCAAGTGTTATTTCATGTCTACCGAGCAGTAAAGATAATACACTGAGTTGATATACACCAAGTGAAACATGTTGCTAGATTCGTTGAACCTAGACACACATATGAAAATGTGTTACAAGATCGAGGCACATAGAACCATTATCGCATTGGAAATTGCACATATAGATTTTGTATAATTTTGAGGTCATCTAACCAATGAAATATTTTGCATGGTTATTCATTCAAGAAATCATGTTTGTAAGATCGAAGCAATGAATCAAATCACCGACATAAGAAATCTATTTATACAACATGAATTTAGGGTTAGAGATATATATGAATGAGAGAAATGTGTGTGCATATGTGTATGAAGCAAGACTTATGTGATACATAAAAAATCACAGAGTATTATGACTGTTACAGAGACACAGAGGTCACCGAGAAGGTTTTTAGGGAACAGTCAAAGAACAGAGTAAACAGAAGGGTTTATCGAGTTACTTTATGAGTTACTGAGGTATACTATAGGCAAGGTAATCTTATTTCGAGCACATAGAATCTGCTACAACATTTCAGATGTAAAGTTGCAGATATTTGTAAAGTCTTATTGTAATATTTTGAAGTTGTAAGAGAAACCTTTAACAAGGTAAAATACTCTAATCAAGTCTATAAATTGTAAAGCCTCTAACCAGGTGCAACATTTATATAAAGTGTTGTAAAATCCTTTAGCAAGGTAGATCTAACAGATCTTGTTACTCCTAACAGGGTAAGCTATCAGAAATAGCTAAATATGTAGCTCTAACCGAGCACTCTTTATTATTGTAGTAGTGAAGTTGTGGGTGCCATCCCCACTGCAGTTTTTCTCTCTAACCAAGAGTTTTTGGGTAACCAAAATATATGTGTTATGGAGTGAATCATGTATGATTGTTACTTATTTGTTTTAGCTTTATGTTATGTTACAACAGTTTTTGGTTTATGCATAACAGTAAAGATATTGTTGATAAAAGGATTTGAAGTACTAATTTACCCCTCCCCTCTCAGTACATTAGCTTTCCATATTGGGCCTAACAATTGGTATCAGAGCTTGAATCTTGGAAAAGGGTTTAATTGCCTAAAGAGAAAGATCTTATCAATGGAAGGCTACAAACAATCTCGGAGGATTGTGTATCTGCAAGAAGAATTGGATCATGCTAATCAAGTGATTGTAGACATGCAAAGGCAAATGCAAAAATCTCTGAAAGTGAGAAGAAGATTATCTGATGATTTGCAGGACTCTCAAGAGTTAGTGGAACAAATTGAGACATCATCTGAGAACAGTATGTCTGAAGAGACTGAAGAAATGATTGGACAATTGAAAGAAAAGAACAAAGCGCTCGTTGATCAGCTAAAAGCAATGAAAAGAGAACATGAACATTTCAGCACACAGATGACTGAAAATCTTGATGCATTGAGGGCAACCAAGGACAAAGTAAGAGATCTAGAAAGAGAGAAACAACAACTTGAAGCTTTAGTATCTGATAAGGATGATGAAATCATAAGGTTGACTGGGATTCAAAAAAATCTGTCAAATCAACTAGGTTATGCACATCATGAAGCAAATCTGAAAGATGATGAGAATCAAGCATTGAAACTTGAAGTATCAAGGTTGAGCAATGAACTTGAAACATAGAAGAAATCCAAGGAAACACTGAAGAAGAGTTATGAAGCATCAAAGATGTTGGATGAGCAACTGAATACAAGACGAACCTACAAAGAAGGAGGACTCGGTTACAAAGGAAAAGACTCTACCGAGAAGGGAATCTGCACTACCGAGAGAGGAGAATCATCAAAGCAAGCTGGAATCAAGAAGAACATCAAAAGAAAGAAGCCTATTTGCAACTACTGTGGAAATCAAGGTCATACTGCCAACATGTGTCAAATCAGAAAAGGTAAGCAACCGAATGCCACTAAGACCAATGGTTATTGTTACAATTGCAATAAATATGGTCACACATCTAGTCAATGTAGGATAAAGTTTGTTAACAATTATCAGAAAGCAAAATTCAAAGGGTTTTGTAAAAACTGCAATAGATATGGACATAGTACCGAGAAGGGTTGGTTTAAGCAAAAGAACCACATGTGGTATGCACATCGAGCAAATACTAGAGGTTACTAAACTCACACAGATCCTTACCGACAATATTCTGCAATACCATGGGATTACAATACAAGGATATGATGTGAATGTTGTGGAAGATATGGACATATAAGTGCCAACTGCTTTATAAGGTTTGGAATGAACAACCGAAGATCATGGAGAAATCCTGGTATGGCATGTTTTCATTGTCACAAAGTTGGACATTTGGCTGGAGATTGCAGAGATCAACCTAGAGAAGACACTGAGGAAATAAAAGAGAAATTAAAGATGATTTGGAGAAAGAAGGAAATTGTGTCAAATAAAGAAACCACCTTACCTATCGAGTTAGGTACTCCCACTCCAAATTAATCGGTAAAGGTATGAAGGGACTGCATTCTCACAAGGTTAAATCTTAAACAGTTCCTATTTTAGTATGTATTGAATTCAAAATCTGCATAGTAAGATGTAGTAGTAAGTTTGAAATTCTATCAAAGTCTTTTGGAGCACTTTACAGGAAATCTGTCAAGTCAGTGAATTCAGGAAGCTTGTCAAGTCGATATATGAAGGAAATTTGGTTACTCGGTTAAAGCGCAAAAAGGGAAAGAAAGTTAAGTAGAAACGAGTGCATTTAATGTCTTTGACCTAACTTGCACGGAGCGCGATAAGGTTTATTATGTACTTAAAGCATTCTTCAAGGTCATTTTCATTCACCAAGTTTTCGAGAAGCAGAGCAGAGTGAATCAAGGCGATCAAACCATCTTCAAAGCGAAATCTAAGGTATTTACATCAAATCTCATCGCATTGCTAAGCTGGTTTACTGAACTCATTAAGTTGTTATTATCTGCTGAGTGTGAAGCGTCTGTCGTTTGTTAAGTTCTCAAACCCTAAGGTTCCTGTGTCAATTTTTATCTGAAATCAAAATGGCACCCAAGATCCAAGACCCCATTGTTGTCAAGAATGTAGAGAAGCCCTCACTAAAATACTCTTTGACTCTCAAAATTGCATCTGAACCGGATGACAAAACTGCCTTTTCACTCATCCCGGATCGAGTCTTGTTAGTAGAGGATGTGAGATTCTTCACCAAATGTCGTGTTGAAGAACTCGGTTATGTTGAGATCAAAGATGCATATGATGAATTGTGCACATATGGTAAAATGGATAGCAAGTATGAGCACATCAAAATCAAGGGATTGACTGAAGCCCTAACCTATCCCCATGTGTTCAAACACCAGTGGGTCAAGTTTGTACTACGCCGAGTGCATGATGATTTCATGTGGCTACAAGAGCAATCGTTTAAGATCACTAAAGAAATCATTCATCTGATCACCGGTTATCCTATCTATGATCATGCCCGAGCATAGAAAATAATATCATAGAAGGAATTGATCAGTTTGACTGGAGTAGAATCTGATTGCAGAGGTCTGAAGTTGAACAATGTCACCAATCCTGAACTCAAATTTGCCATTAGAGTAATTGGTTACTGTTTCTTCCAATCGGCAAGGGAAAACAGTGTACCCTGTGCAGTAGTGGACTTAGCATACAAAATTGTTAAGAAAGGCATGAAAATTGACTTGTGTGAAGTATTATTGAAGAACTTGTTTGAAAATCTGAACATAATCAGGAAGCCGAAGAAGAACAACTCGGTAAATACTCTAAAATTTGGATCACTACTTGTATGTATGTTTTTCTACTTTGAGAAGTTTTTTCCAATAGTCGGTAAAGTTGTTTGGGAACTACACCGACCAAACACCCATCAGATCAATGACTTCATCAAGAAGTTAGGTGATAACTTTAATGATATAATGGATGATTACTTCACCAAGTTCCAAGAGAAAATGCATAACAAGTATCGGATTCCACCCCAGCTAGTAGAAAAATACAAAGATGAAATATGTTTTGAAGTCGACACCGATTACTATTATGTGAATGTTGTGGAACTAAGGACTCAATCTTTGCCACCTATGGGTTACGAGATTGATTTTGATATCACACAACAACAAATCGATGCATTTCTGACACTACCAAGGCATACTACCGAGCTGAGGTATGGAACCTATGAAGAGGTGAAAGAAAAAGCAAAGATGAGCATTGTAGTACCCAAAGCTACAAGGAAGGCATCAAAGATGATTAAGGCATTAACTGAGAAATTCAGAGAAGAGTCTTCCTCCACACCTGTCAAAGGTGTCCTAGCCATCACCGAAGAGGAGACATAAGCCCAAGAAGCAACCATAACACTTAGCACCAAATTGCCTAAGGGAAAAGTGTTGAAGAGAAAGAAACACCGAGTAAGAAACAAAAGACTGTTATCATTCCTAAGGTAACTAGAACTTACAAGAAATCTACTCGGAGACTCATTTTGCCAAAAGAGTTGAGTGATACCGAATCTGGAGATGCAAGTAAATTTCAGATTGTGAAAAGCAAGAAGGTAGATGTACATGGTGTAGAATTTTTTTGTAATAATCTAAAGGAATATGGTGGACTTGGTGGATTCAAATTTGTCAAATATGAATCTAGATCTACTGATGAAAAGAGGCAAATTGAAGAAGCTGTCATTTGCACACTTCTAAAATTTTGAGTGGTCCCATTAGAAGTATGTAATTCTATTCCTAAGGAATTATATGCACATATTGAAACCAGATGGCAATATGCCCTAGACTCAGAGAAACAAATCAGAGAAAGAAGTCTGGTGCATCTCTTTCCTGATATGTCAGTTGATGAAATAAAAGAACATCTGACAAACAACCAAACATAATTTACAGTAAAACAAAAAGCCTTGAAATTGATGAATGGCCTGTATATAGAAGTGGAGAAGGAAACAAAAGAGCAATGGCATGACATCTTTCAAAGAAAGAATGTTGGTGAACAATCTACAGTGGAAATAGTCGGTATCACTGACCAAGAGCCTAATGTCACCGAGCAAGACCCTGCTGACACCATTCAAATAGATGAAGATATCATGGATGCAGAGGCACCTGAACAAGAAATGATAGAAGGCAATGCTTATGCAAAACTTGTCTCCAGTGAATCTGTTTTGGAAGAAGTTCAGCCTTACCCACCGATCAATCAACTTGCTCCAACCGAAGCTCCTCAGGATACAGATGAAGGCACCGAAGGTCAAAAGTCTACAGCAGAAGGTACTTCACAAGAACAAACCTCTCAAGCACCTTCTAGCACAGAAAATGTTACAGCTGAGACACCAAGCACCGAAGGACACTACCAAGGCTAAAGAAACTAACCAAAGTGTTGTCTCTACCAAGCAACCTATCGAGGGTCTATTGGCAATATAACAAGGATATTGAGAAGGTTGTTGATGATTATGGACATAACTAATTAAAGATGTTTTACTGTCTTGATATTATTATTTTGTCATTGATGTCAAGAAATTGATTTTCTAATTCAGTATGATGTTGCCATATCTTAAGAAATATGATATGAAGATTATAAAGAAGTCAGTAAAGACACAGGAAAGAATATGATGAATAAAGGGATAAGTTATTCAATGGGCAACTCTACCAAGTCAAACAATGATGAGATCTTGATGTTTTAGATTGTTTTAACATCATACATATGTTGTAAAATGTAAAGGTTAATACTACACTATGTTATCAGGCAAAGAACCTAGTTGGTAAACCCTAAGGAACCTAGTTGGTAAACCCCAAGGTTATTGCAGTCGGTTAATGAAGACAGAATGTCTACCGAGTAAAGTTTAGTATTCACCGAGTTGTAACCAAGCTATAACAGAATGCATTAAATGTTTACACGTGATATTTAATGAAAGAAGCTGATGAGCTGGAGCGGATCAATGATTGGCAAGTCGTGGAAGAAGTTTGTTAACAAATCTAAGGCAATGGAAAGTTGGCAAGAAGATCTACAACTCAGATTGAACCACATTACCCTAACACAAGTTCCAAGATGATTGTGCAATTTTTGAGGTGGGGTAAAATGTTTTTCAGATCGTAAGATACAATGAACCTGGACAAGATTGAAGATCTAATAGCTATGATTGATCATGGGAAATGTGATCAAGGAGATTAAGCGATTAGATGATTGTTTATAAATAAGGAACTGTTGATAAACAGTGGATGCGGGCAAGTGTATGCACAGGGATGCTACATAGTGATCACTGAGCACAGAAGATTGAAGACCTGTTGGAATAATAGAGTATTGATGCCCAACAGATAGACAAGATTAGTTCTATGTCTAGATTGTGTTGAACAAATAAGAATCTGCTTTAGCATTTTAGATGTAAAGTTGCAGATAGATTGTATTAATGTTAGCTTGTGAAAGTAACAGGAAGTCTCTTAACTGAGTGGACTTAACAGTCTTATAAGTAAATCCTCTAACAGGGTGACATTCTAAATGAGTGTTTGAAATCCTTTGACAAGGTCACTTCTAACAAAGTGAAGATCCTAACAGATCTGAGGGAAATCCCTTAACTCGGTCACATCTAGCAATGTGTTTTGTAATCTTTAACAGGATTAGCTTTTAACCGAGCATACTCTAGAAGAGTATATTTCTTAGTGTGTCTGAAATCCCACAGTGGTTTTTCCCTATTTGGGTTTCCACGTTAAATCTGGTGTTATGAGGTTTATATTGTTCATATGCTTTTGAGTTTGCATGTTTGTCAGTTTTTATTCTATGACTGATATATGTTACCGAGGTAGAATCTAATGTTTTCATTGATGATTAAGTTTGTATGATTCACCCCCCCCTCTTATCTTGTTGGCTATTGGATTTGTACTTATATTAAGTATCAGAGCTATCAGGCTCCTCAAGCCTCTCAAGCTATTGTAGTGGTTCACCCGGTGAAAGGTAAAGAAAAGAAGTTGAAAAAGCATAGTTTCAAAATAGATTTATCGAAACCGATAGTGTTGCCCAATGTAGACATCTCCAAATTGAAAGGGCAAGCACTCATTGAATTCGGTGAACTGTGCAAAGCAAAGGCCGAACAGGAGAAGCAACTGGCCATACAAAAGAAGAATAAAGTACTTAAGAAGGTAAAGACCTTACTATCAGATATGCTACCTCCAGCTACAGTATCAACCGATGCAACCATCCATATTCAATTGGATGAACTCCTAAATCAGATTGAGACATCTGGAGTAGATGCATCCGAATACTTGAGCAAACTAAAAGACAAGGAGCTGACTGCTAAAATGATAGAGGAAGTACAAAAATCCATTGTTGTTGGCAAGGTAAAACTTGTCACATTTATTGATGAGTTGTCCCCTCAACTCAAGCACATTCTTTCATTATTTCAGAAACTCTGCACATTTTCTTTATTCATTAAGGACATTAAGAATAAAACAGAAGCAATTGAGAAAGAGATCACCGATCTCTCAAATAAGTTGACCCCCGAGCCCAATTCAGTTCAAAATTTTTATACTAAGCTACAACAGCTCATGGCTCAACAATTGGAACTGAGGAATGAAGAACACAAGATCAAGATGGACATAATGACACTTCAAACATTATTCCTTCCTCATCTTTCATCTGTTCAAGAACAGCTCAACCGAGCCACTTACCTCTCTACTACACAAGAGGGAAGCACTTTAGATGGCTTAATTTCATTATTGGCTGATATTAATGCACAAAATTCTTTAATGGATAGTGTAAAGGATGCACTCTCTGTCGCTCTCACCGAAGCCAAGACAAAGTGCAAATCCATTTTTGATCAGTTGCCACCTCCAAATGGTAACTAAATTTTGATGTTTGTCAAAAAGGGGGAGTATATCATCAGAGTATATATAACATCAAAGTACACAGGGGGAGTGTATAGTATTCAAAGTATCAAACAACCAGAGTGTAGTATATAGGGGGAGTATACCGAGCAGAATGAGCAGAATAAGCAGAGTATCCAAGAGCAGTGAACAGAGGAAAGAACAATGATTACAAAGTATTGATCATCGAGCACACATAATCAGAGTTTTGTACAACATATTGATAAGGGGACTATATTTGATTATACTATTTTATTGACTAATGTATATATTGTATGTTTAGTCAAATTTTGTAAAGTATACAGATTTTTGAGTAATGACTTTGAAAGTAGTTTTGTCAAAGATCTCAACGAATGTCAAAAGGGGAGATTGTTACTACTTATCAAATTGCCATTAGTTTTATATCCAAAGTCATTCTATATACTCTAGTCGGTTACTACTACCGAAATATTTAGTCGGTATGAACAGTCTAGTCGATTACAGAAGGAAAATAGTCACAAAGCCCAATATACACCGAGTTGTTTACCGAGTGTTATTTCATGTCTACCAAGTAGTAAAGATAATACACCGAGTTGATATACACCAAGTGAAACGTGTTGCCAGATTCGTTGAACCTGGACACACATATGAAAACGTGTTACAAGATCGAGGCACATAGAACCGTTATTGCATTGGAAATTGCACATATAGATTTTGTATAATTTTGAGGTCATCTAACCAATGAAATATTTTGCATGGTTATTCATTCGAGAAATCATGTTTGTAAGATCGAAGCAATGAATCAGATCATCGACATAAGAAATCTATTTATACAGCATGAATTTAGGGTTAGAGATATATATGAATGAGAGAAATGTGTGTGCATATGTGTATGAAGCAAGACTTATGTGATACATGAGAAATCACAGAGTATTATGACTGTTACAGAGACATAGAGGTCATCGAGAAGGTTTTTAAAGAACAGTCAAAGAACAGAGTAAACAGAAGGGTTTACCGAGTTACTTTATGAGTTATCAAGGTATGCTATAGGCAAGGTAATCTTATTTTGAGCACATAGAATCTGCTACAGCATTTCAGATGTAAAGTTGCAGATATTTGTAAAGTCTTATTGTAATATTTTGAAGTTGTAAGAGAAACCTTTAACAGGGTAAAAGACTCTAATCAAGTCTATAAATTGTAAAGCCTCTAACCAGGTGCAACATTTATATAAAGTGCTGTAAAATCCTTTAGCAAAGTAGATCTAATAGATCTTGTTACTCCTAACAGGGTAAGCTATTAGAAATAGCTAAATATGTAGCTCTAACCGAGCACTCTTTATTATTGCAGTAGTGAAGTTGTGGGTGCCATCCCCACCGCAGTTTTTCTCTCTAACCAAGAGTTTATGCATAACTAAAATATATGTGTTATGGAGTGAATCATGTATGATTGTTACTTATTTGTTTTAGCTTTATGTTATGTTACAATAGTTTTTGGTTTATGCATAATAGTAAAGATATTGTTGATAAAAGGATTTGAAGTACTGATTCACCCCTCCCCTCTCAATACATTAGCTTTCCATATTGGGCCTTCTCGATATTTCTCATCTTCTTTGATGCTTGTGTCATCTACACTCTCTCCCCTCATACTCTCTTCTTTTTAGTATCTTGGTATGTGACAAATTCGTTTCTTTTTCTTTGGCACTCTTCATCCTGATGATGGATTTGATAGCGTGATCAAAAATATTAATGGAAAACACTGCACAAATAACAACTTTAATAGATTGTTGAAACTTGATACCATTAACATAATAATAATTTTAATTCTTATTTCATTATATATTTACTATTTATTATTATTTTTCTATTATATATCTATTGCTATGTTAACTATTATGGTTCAATGCATATGATTTTTGATGAGTAGGTGCGTCAACTTCAAGCCACACTCCAAAACCTCCCTATTTATGCCCTCAGTTTATTTGGTATCCCGGCTAAATTTGTTGAAGCATTGGAAAGAATCCAGAAGAGATTTTTATGGTCAGGAGTTGAAGAAAAAAAGAGGATATCCTTGGTTGCTTGGGACAAAGTTTGTAGACCAAAGAACAAAGGAGGGTTGGGGATTAAAGCTCTAAAAATCTTTAACAAAGCTCTTCTAGCAAAACAATTATGGAGAGCTTATGATACCAAGAAAGATTGGAATCAAATATGGTTTGATAAATATATTCAGAATCAGCCTATCCAAGGGGTCCTTGATTCTGAAGACATTCCTGTTGAATCCTTCATTTGGAATAGTATTATCAAATCCATAAAAGTGGCCAAAGTTGAAGTTGGATGGGTCCTTGGAAAAGGTGACAAAATAAGGTTTTGGGAGGACCCTTGGATGAAGAATGAAGCTCTTTATGATCAAGACAACAGTCAAGTTATTGAGGAACGTAAAAGGAGGTTTGGGCTTATGGTGTGTGACTACTGGAAGGAGGACAAATGGGCGAGGCTTGATGTTATTCATTCTGGATTTTCCTTACTCCAGAAGGAGTTGTTGTCCTTTTCCCTTAACAAAGACTATGATGATGTTTTTCTCTGGAAAAGTAATCCTCGAGGTGAATTTACGGTTGCTTCAGACTACAAAAACACTTTTTCTCAGACCAGTAATCCCATTTGGAGTAAAATTTGGAACAACATTTTGATCCCTAAAGTCAATATTTTCTTTTGGATTGCTTCTCACAATAGTATCCTTACTCTTGACAATTTGGTCCGAAGAGGTTTCAAATTCCCTAATAGATGCGAGCTATGCCAGAAAGAGGAAGAATCAATTGATCATCTCTTTTTTCACTACTCCTTTACCTGGGAAATTTGGTGTAAAATGTGGGAGAAATGGAAAGTTAGTTGGGTTATGAACAAGAGTATCAAGGATATTATTTGGCAATGGAATTTCCCCACTAAATGCCATCTTATCAAGAACCTTTGGTCGTTGACCCTCCCCATGATTTGCTGGGGCATTTGGAAAGAAAGAAATAACAGAATATTTAGGGAAGCTAAGTGTAACTCTCATGTGGTTTTTGAAAAAATCTGCAGGGCCATAAAAGAGAACATCAATATTCCTCACAAGAACAATAAGCAATGGTTTGTTACTGATATGAATGATATGGAAAATGATATCTTCACTGAATGGAACCTAATACATAAAGTCTGCAGATCTGACAATAAGAATAGGAGAGATAATATTGTTTGGCGCTTTCCTGATCATGATTGGATAAAGGTGAATTTCGATGGGCCGGCTAAGGGCAACCCTGGGAAGTCTGGTGGTGGAGGAGTTATTAGAAATGCTCACGGAGTCTGCATTGCAACTTTTGCTTCTCCTTTTGGGGTCCAAAATAATCATGTGGTTGAAGCTCTGGCCATGCTAAAAAGCCTCCAGCTTGCTTAGGGATTCAAATTCAAAAAAATCTGGCTCGAAGGGGACTCTTTAAACATCATCCAAGCCCTCAAAGGTACAAGCTCTGTTTCTTGGAATATTACTAACTTAGTTAAAAGTGCTAAATATTTGTTAAATAACTATGTTAGTATTAGCATAACTCATACTCTAAGAGAAGGCAATAGGGTAGCGAATCTCTTAGCTAATGAAGGGGTCAATTTAGAGAATGATGTTAAATATATTGGAGAAACTCGTTGTAAAAGGGAGGTTAAAGAGCAATTATATTTTGATTGTATCAATGGGTCAAGTTAATATCATGATTATATTTTGGGGAATGAATTCCAAAGATAGATTTTGGGGGCAGATTAACTACCAGTTAATGAGTGCTTTTTGGCATCATTTCCATGATCATATGCGTGAGGAAGATTATAATCATAATTGCTGGGTTTGTGCGGCCATAAACATAAGTTTCAAAACAACAAAAGAGTCTCTGTTTAGTAACTCCAAAATTTACAAGCATTTGGGGTTTCATCTGCGGACTGTGAATTATAGCTACTGGTACTTCTATCTGGAGCTCAAAATGGGTGGTAATTTAAACAGGAACGAGCCCCCAGGATGCGAAAATTGGAAGAATGAACAAAAAGTCTGGAGAAGACTTCACAGATATGGCTTTACTGACTATATGGAAAAGCTTCATGGAAGCAAAAATTCTGTTTCTCATAGTTTTGCCAGAGGCTGGAGTAACAACAGAGTTACCCTGTTCGGGGAGATGTGGCAAATTGATGAGAACCTGGCCGCAGAGGTCACAGGTCTGCAAACGGAGGGCACCAAATTTTACAGAGATCAGAAGTATGCAGCTGAAGCGTTCAAAATCTTCCCGAAATCGGAGGATGAGAAGGGCAAGCTTGTGAAGAAAGACAACATTTCCTATTACATTCCCCAGCAGGTAAAGCCCTTTTGGCAAAATTTTTTAAGGGTTTTAATGGAGTATTTAACTATTGACGGTAGATTTACAAAAATCTATAACTATCACTTTTCTATTTTGAACCACTTCCGTCATGGGGCCAAAATATCCCTGCCTTTTTATTTAGTGTCCTCTCTGAATGAGAGTCTTGCTGACCACGCTAAAAAGCCTAATTCTTACCCTATAGCCCATCAGGGACATATATTGCTCATTTATGAATATCTGAAGGACAACGCTAGGGCAGCCAAAGACGACCCTCTGATCACGAATGCACATATCTCTGAGAGCGGCAAAGATTCAGATTCGAATGAGGAACAACCTAATGCATTTACCCACAAAAAAATGAGAGATGATAATGTGGATACAGAGGTGCACTGTGATGTGGAGGAGGAAAAGGGTAAGGATTTTGAAACTGATATGGAGTATGAAAAGGATGAGAACATTGGTGAAGAGGATGAAGGGGGTAACTTTGAAAACCCTCACTCTAACCCTATGGGCTCGGACAATAGGAATGTTGCTCTGAATTCTAAGGAGGATGACAATCCTAACTCTGTGGGCACTGAATAGGGTAGGGATTCTGCGAACACCATCTTGAATACCGCCCGTAACTGTACTCTGGAGTCCTTCAACTTCCAGAAATGGGTTGTCGACAACATTACTAGCATGCAAAGTAAATAGAGGGAGTTGTTTTACAAGATTAATAAGTTGATTAAGGACTCTGGGAAAAAGAATGATGAGACGAAAACTAGTAAAGCGAAAGAGGAAATCGAGATGGAGGATTGGCTGGAAAAAGATTTGATCAAAGGGGATTTGAAACACCTGGAGGATGTTATAAGAACCTTGAAAGAACAGGCAGAAGAGGATAAAGACAACATCAACTCCCGGGTTGCCCGTACCGAGAAGGCTCTAAAAAACTTCATGAACCATAGTCTCCAAGTCTTCAAAGTCTCATCACAGAACATGAATGCTTTGGTGGATCATCTGGAAAGGAAAAATTAGGAAAAGAATCTGTAGACACCTAAAAATGGTCAATGCTTGCGGAATCATACTTTAACATTTGCGCATTGCCTCATTTTAGGTTTTTGCGTCGCATTAACATTTCTCCTATGTCACGCACTTGGTTTTTATCATTTGCGAGCATCGAGTCATTCCTCTACATTCTTCATTCGTCTCGCTCTCAAATTTGGTCTTGTCAACGACACTATCCAATCATGATTTTGATCGATTTTATCCTGTCGCATCAATGTGCGTGCTAATTTGTTATCATTTTGGACATCGTCAATCCTAATTAGGGTTTTGTCCTCTTATCAATCTTATCGATTTGTCATCAATCCTTATCATTTTCAATCTTGTCATTTTGCGATCGATTTGTCATCGGTCGTTGTCATGTTTGATCTTGTCATTTTGTGATCGATTTGTCATCGATCGTGGTCATTTTTAATCTTGTCATCTTGCAATCTATTTTGTCATCGATCCTTGTCCTTTTGTCAAATTTGTCATTTTGTGATCATTTCGCTATCGATTGTTGTCTATCTCAATTATGTCAATTTGGATCAATTTGTCATTGTTCCTCGTCAATTGGCGTATTTATCAATCAAATCATTTAATCAGAATCATGATCGACATCAATTATCTTCAATCAAGACCTAATTGTCATTCTCGCATTGCTAATTCATCTTCTAGGGTTTCATGATTTAATCATTTAACCTTGTGTGTCATTTCTTCCTCTAGGATTAATAAATTATTTATTTATCCTAAGTCTTCTCATCACAATTAAATGTTCATTTAATTGGCTAATTATTCCTCTTTGTAAATTAATTAGTAAATGACAAATTATTAATTAATTTACCTAATTACCTAATTTCTAATTCCTCATTTCTTTATTTCCTCTTTTTCTAATTTTCTAATTTTTCTAAATTCTTAATTTCAATTTCCTCCTATTTTCCTCCTAAATTCATGGGAATGACATAGAAATTTATCATAAATTGTCATAAATTCTTGACATAGAAATTTGTCATAAATTGTCATAAATCCTTGCATAGCAATTTGTCATAGACATGTCATAATTTTGCTATTCTTGATTTGAATTTCCATTCAAATCACTATCATGCTAATTTGTTCATCTCTCCAATTTGTCTATAAATTGGATGAATTTCTTCAATCAAAGCCCTAATAATCCCCTAATCAGACTATCGAATTTCTAATCAATCACGCTTCGAGTACTCTTGAGCAATAATCTTGTCTACTTGCTTTCAATCATGATCATGCACTAGTAGGTGAGATCCACAACAAAGTTATTTGGAGAAGAAAGAAGGACAATGGAGCTACATGAAGGAGACATTCAAGTCTACATTTGGTTTGCTTAAGTTTTCAATCTTGAATATCTTGTTTTCATATCTCTATTGGATGTGTTTAGGATTGATCATTACATTTAGTTTTGTGATTGAGCTAATGATTACTATTTTTATACTTCCTTGTGATGATTTCCTATTTCCTATGCTACAGAATCTAGTTGTCATTGATGATATTCCAACTTCCAGCACCACCCACCAGACTCCCAGGTGCAGAACAAGGTAGAACACTACTGGGATGGAGATCTATACGAAAGATAGCCAGCTGAGAGAGGAAAACAACGACTTGAGGGAAGCGGCCAAAGCGATGATGCTCTTGGTTCAAAATGCCGAGGAATCTATTAAAGTTTTCAATTAATTTGTAATGCTGGGTTTGGAGCCAACTTCTTGTTGGCTTCTTGCTGTCTTTTTCTTAGCTGCTGGTTTTTGTGCTTGTGTTTTGCAGCTGTTTTGTTTCGTCTCTTTAATGCTCATCTTTCGAATTGTAATTGGGTTTTGAGTCCCTTAAAAACCTATTTTTACTTAATCAAAAACAAAAAGTTCACACAAGCATAACCCAAAAAGCTAGAAACAACATAAAAAACCACTAAGTGATGAGAGCAACAAGAGTATGGGGGAGACAAAGGGTCGTGGCCATCCAATTTACCCCATAAATTGTGGGGTTTAGGGTGATGTCAGGATTGGACCACCCCTCATCATCTCTATCTTCTTCAATATGCTTATCTTTGTCTCCATTTGACACTGGAGAAATCACCAAGACTAGCCAAGGGAACTACTTAGAGAATCTAGTGCCGACCAACCATCAACACTAGTTGACGACCCCATACCTCCTAAAGGTCACCTAAAAGCAGTGCCACCAGGAGGCAAGGTAGAGTGACATCTAGTTGAGTCGCTCCTATCGCCTGAGCGACATCGAGGAGTTTGGGATTTGGTAGACCAAGAGCCTTGAGTAGAGAAACTCTAGCCTCGATGATGACTGTGAGGCGAAGAACGACCACGAGAGGTAGAAGTGTTCAGGGGCAACCTGACAACAGTACACAAGGCATACCCCAATGAAGTAGCTCTTGAAGGTGAGGCACCTCCAAGGCAACTTTGCTAGTTCGAACTTAAATTTGTACCATAATATTAGAGCAAATGGTTGTTTTAGCAAAAAGTGAAACATTTGTATCAAAGAGCAATGAGATAATATGAGTTTTTAAATAAATGCTAATACATTAACATTAATCTTAAGTTATCATGTTCCTTCCATCCTCCTATTTCTACTGGCATATATATCTTACATATAATCTAATATATAATACTCTTACATTTATTTTGTACTCAACTAAAATTATGTCTCCAATAAGATAACATATAACATATAGATTATATATAAGATATATATGCTAATATATTATCTATTCTACAATTCAATAAATATATATAACAATAATTATTACAACCATAATTATCAAAATCTTATATAAAATTTTAATTAAATAACTCTATTTTATTTTTTACTATATTTCATTAAAATAGAAATAGGTCCCGTCTCGACAGAGAGCTGACTATTTCATTGAATCTAAGAGAGTAGCAGGGAAAGGGACAAACAAACAAAAAATGAATCGACCCCACCTCCACAACGATCAAATAATTTAGACCCAATACAACAAAACAATACGTTTAAAAATGTATTAATTCTCCCGCCCTGGTTATTCAAGTTAATGGTTCCCCCTAAATGTGATTGCATCGCAATTTTAATGCTGCGACTAACATTTCTCCCGTTCCTCTTCTCTGCATGTAAATCATGAATCAGTATCATATATACGAGGCTATTGGAAAGGGGAAGAATTCTGTATCTACATTTCTTCTATCCCTACAGTTTTTTATGCTTGTTTTGATTCATCTATTCCCCATGGTTACTTGTACCTTTCTATTCATCTCTAATCAGATCAGCTTCTGAGGTATTGATTCTGATGTGGGCTTGTTCTGGTTGGTTGGCTTTCAGACTGTTTATAAAGGAAGGAAAAAGAAGACCATTGAATATCATGCAATCAAGAGTGTGGACAAGTCCCAGAAGAGCAAGGTGCTTCAGGAAGTAAGTTCCATTTTAAGTTTAAACTAAGAGCAATTTCAAAACTTGTGTAGCACATACTTGATTGAAATTATAAATCCATGAAACATAATGCTGTTGACTTAGGGTACTCTGAAGTTTTGCCCTGTAGGTATTAACGGATCCATATTGTAACAACTAAAAACTGATTGCGACGATTTAACTGCATCTTTATGTGATTGTTGGGCTAGATTGATTTCCTTGGGTTATCTAGATCTTGGTTTTAATGCGCGTATGCTGTTATGCTGGAGATTTTGGCTTGGATGCATCATTTTACTTGCTAAATCCAGGGTGCGGTTATGGACCGCCTGTAACTCAGTGTGGCCTAAGCTTGGGCCCCATTTTAGATGGATTTGAGTTTGGGCCACATACTAGATTAGGTTAAGTACGAGACTTTCTTTTAGATATTTAAATTTTGGTCACGCTCGAAAGCACCCCATTAGGTCTGGTTATCTCTTCAAATTACCCCTTTAGACATGGGTCAGTAACGCGTTCTCATCTGGCATGTCTGCTGGGATTATGGTGCCCGTCTGTAAGGTGGATTTAAACTTGACTCTGTCTTTCGTTATCTGATAACATTTTGGATTTGCCTCTCAGAGCACCTTTCTGGTAAGAAGGCCCACTCAGAGTTTATCTATTCTTCTAGAATTTACTTGGTACTTGCAACTCGACTTGCCCAGATTCTAGATAATATTATTGCAGCTAAAATAACATGGGACGCATGCCTGGGAGAGGTTACATCCGTTTCTTCATCACGACACTGCTCCAGACTTTTAAACTATGCTCTGCTGGACAACAACTAAACATGTATATTCTATGGTAAAAGGTTTCATCAATAGTTAAATGAATGAAGATATCCTTTTATCTTTCCTTTCCGCACCTTTTTAAGGTATGGTGAAAATGAATCCCCAAAGGAACTGCCATTAACCATGATATGACAACCAGAAGGCATCTATTCTGTCGAACTCAATGAGGGCTTGCTCCTGGCACCGACTGTTTGAGATGCACTGCAGGACGTTGGCTTGGTCTCAAACTGGTAATTTATGTCCACATTATCAGAGTAAATGAAAGAACCCCAGAGACATGTCATCCAAGGGCGTTAAATTTGGACTGAGTGCTTGAAATGCCGAAGGCTTTAAACATTATCACTTGATAAGAAACATTTGGACAAGAACAATTTACCTAGGTGAGAAGAGTTAGGAGAAGGTTCTACAATTGAAATGAATAAAACATAAAATATCCTTGAATAAGGAACAGTGTAAAAATCGAGAAGGCTATAATGCCTTGTATGCTCTTGCATTATGTCTTAATCATTCATCAAGCCGAGATGATTTCCCCTAACTGAGGGCATGTCCCTGTTTTAGTAGAATGTTTTACTGGTTGCTGTATTGTAATAGGTTCATTCTATGCTGGTAATATTAAGTGTACATTACTATTTTACTGATATTTAAAATGGTTAATGAAAATGCCCGTGGGGATTAAGACTTTATAAATCCTGTAGTAAATGAAAC
The DNA here is from genome assembly GCF_030272615.1 of Cryptomeria japonica. Lineage (NCBI taxonomy): Eukaryota > Viridiplantae > Streptophyta > Pinopsida > Cupressales > Cupressaceae > Cryptomeria > Cryptomeria japonica. The sequence goes on from NC_081407.1 coordinate 432,328,799, forward strand.
TAAAAAGGATTAATTTTGGCATGAGTTACCCCTTACATTCGAACAAGGAGACTATCACTTCATTGGTAAAAATGGAGATAACTCATTCTGTGATTTTTTTGGACTGGTGGTGAAATTATCTATTTTAAAGCTATATTACCTGTCCGTCACCCCCGCCCTCCACCGTAGGATTGGTGTCTGATCCATACTGTATTTGGATTCTGGATTAGTGTACTTTTGGAGTATGCTAGGGTTTGGCTTATCTATATTGTGGTTTGTCCTGCACAAACATTGGCAAACCAATGTCGAATCCAATGGCATTTGATAAATTCTGCAGCGAACCTGTGGCAGTTTGTTCATATTTTCTGGTATTTGCAATTTTGTGAGGTTTGTCTGCGCCCGGTGTTCTGTTCTGTGATGATTTAGTGTACTATTGTGACACAGTGGCAATCTATCAATATAAAATGGTGATCTAGTAACATAAGGTTTTGGAGGCTTCTGTTGGAGAGCACAGGAGGCTTCATGCTGTGGCAAAGCTCTTTGCTATGGTGTTACCTTTGCATTGAGAATCCTTCTAGGGTTGTTAGATGTCCCTTGATTACTGTATTGGCTTTCAGCCAGCATTTATTTGGGTTGGATAAGCTCCTGTTTCTGGTATGCAGAGGTGATGGCATGGACTTCTACAGTTCACAGGTAAGGGTGATATTAGCACCCTCCTATTCTTTTTATAGTATGTTAATCCTGTGTTAAATTAGCATTTAGCAACAATGGTACCGCAATGATGTCAAAAACTTACTTTAACTGTAATATATTTAAATGTAACACACTTATCATGTTATAATTAAATTTCAATATTTTAAATTTTGATATAATATATTTAAAATTTAATATAATGTATATGCATTCTGTATCTAATTCCTGCTCTTAGGTTGATATTATTTTATTTATGATTTTGTAATGCGCCTTTGTTGTCCCTGCCTTGCTCTCCTGAGATTTAGATCAAATTTGTCACTCCAATGGGTAGGAATGGGCAATAAATCAGATCGAGGGTTCCCTACAACATTATAGACATTGCAATACATATATATATCAGCAATAATAGTAATTCAGTTACACAACATAGACCTATATACATTGCAATATATAACATATATATATATATAGCAGTAATAGTAATTCAGTTACACAACATAGACCCATTCAGAACGTTGGGGCCGCTCCCGATTGGCTAGGCTACCCATCCAAACCCATCCCGTCTTTTAGGGCTCATAGGGTCACCTGAGGATGGGCCCAGCATACCCCTGGCTGGGACCCCTTATTTCAAATGGGCTAACAAACAGGAAACAGTAGGAAGATTACAAATGTCTACAGGGAAACAAAAATTAAAGATTTCAGCATATGTGTTACTTGATTTCACTCATTCTATTTATGGTAGTGTGGATTCTTTATGTTCTTGTTTAATTGCAGAAGCATGATTGCTATTAATTATAGTTCTTTCCTTATCTCATATTAATGTATCTGTGAATTAATGGTTTATGTACATTTATTCAATTCATCACTGTCTGTGGTTAGAGTTCATTTTAATAATTAATAACAGAACCTGATATTGCAGGTCTTATGTCTGGCGTGAATGATAAGTTAATTATAACCTTGATTGCTTTATGTTCTACTAATTATAAATATGATTAATTCACAAAAATGTTTATTTACGGATCTGCATTATGTATTGAATAATAATGAATATGATTATTAGCATGTTGCCTGTACTACTGCATGAACTATGATTATTCCTGTTAAGATTTAAGTAAATTACAGAAACTAAAATTGAGCAACTTGCGTATGACAATAACTTTCAATGGAAGGTAACAACATAGACGACCTGAGCCACCAGACGGCTTAGCCTGGGAGCGTATCAGCCTGCTGGCAATGGGGAGGGGGGTGTCTTGCATGTCTAGGCTCTGGTTCTTCATCGCTGGGAAGAACCAGCGACACTCCTCCACATTGTTTTAGCCTGATACGTCCACAGACTATCCTGCGGGCCACTTGGCGCATTGCAACTGAAACGGACTTAATACTAATGCCGAGTAACAGGGTTACCTGTTTGTCGCTTCTCCTTTTTCCGATTTCCCATTCCTCCCTTTCCTCCCCGTGCTTCCCTTGGTGGCGTGGTCATATCCCTTCTTGAAATCACGCGACCCCCTTTTGAAAGCATTGTGTCTTTTCAGAGGCGGTAGGAAAAGGATGCATTCTTTCATTAATAATATTAGTTAAAGCGCAAACACCTTTAATCAGTCAACATAATTTTTATTAATTGTAAGTTTGGAAAATATAATGTGTATAAATCGTATACAGTCACGCTTCTCATGATCCCGCTGTCTACACAGGGATATGACGGATTTTCATATATTTTTGAATTTTTCTTATGGACAAACCTGAACTCAATTTGTTTTTGCTGGACCCTCAAATCTAACCCCCGAACCAAACCAGGATCTAAACCAGAACTAGCAACTTGGCTTTAAAGTCAACTGTTGGAAAAGTATCCAGGCTTTACTGTAGAACAAGACAAATAGGCTATAGCTATTAATGTATGGAAGATGAATGTTCTGTATATTTCTCACATAAAGCTAATGACAGATGCACAAACATGCCTTTTATTTAAGGAGAAAATTGTTCATGAAATTTGGAATGGTCAATTATTTTTTTCTTAGCAGACTTTTAGTTTCCTTTTAATGTCTATGGACTTGAAGTTGAAGTTGTGTTGCACCAATTTGTGTAGTTTGTATATTATTTTGATTTTAAAATCAATTTCTAAGAGCTTTGGCCTATGTGCAGGTGCGGACTCTTCATTCCTTGGATCATCCTAACGTTCTGAAGTTTTATGCATGGTGAGTTTGTGGTGATAGGCTGTGTTTCTTATTTCTAGTCCTTTTGTGGCCTAGTAATTTCTCCTGCTTTTCATTGTCATACATGTTTCATATGTGAGGGCTTCTATCATGTTGCAAATCAATAGTGAATCTTTTAATGTTCTTTCCCACATTATTTAAAGTGAAGGAAATACAGATCATTCATACAGACAAAGGAAAGATTTTGAAACTTTATTTGAGCATAAGTGCAACGCAGTGCACATATATACTCTAAATTTGCATCTGATAGGTTTACCTTTTTAGGTATGAGACTTCTGCGCATCTATGGCTTGTGCTTGAATATTGTGTTGGGGGGGATCTTCTAACGTTATTACGGCAGGTAAGAATTTCTGTATATCCTATTCCTTAGTAATCAATTCTTTCTTAACATAGAAAATCATGTACAAAATTATTTTGTTAATAACCAACCCTTTCTTAACATATAAAATCATGTTTTTGTGTTAGAGACTAGGGCAGCTTGATATTAAATGGTTTCCAACAAACTCAATCTGTTTCAATTTTAATGCATGTACTGCTTTTGGTTGACTGAGGTTCCAATAAGGGATATTAAATTATTAATATTTTAGAAAGTGGAGTATGTTCGGAGTGTTCTGCTCTTTCTCTATCTCATGTGGAGACTGCAAGAGTCTCATTTGAAATTCATATCAGTTTTAGTTTCAATGGTTATGTTGCTATATGCTTACACTGCTATGTGATGACTGATGCGTCCTTAAGGAAGATACAAATTTCTAGAAGCTTGTGTATATTTGGAGTGGGTTTTCTTGCCGACTCTCTATCTCTCTCTCTCTCTCTCTCTCTCTCTCTCTCTCTCTCACGCACACACGCATGCATGCACGTATACACGAACACAAGTGGAGTCCCGAGTCTGCAAGTATATACTTTTCCTCTGCTTTTTCACAAACTGAATATGTTCTATATATTTTGACGGACTTTAATGAAGATAAGTTTTTTCTCTCTTTGATGAGGAAGCTGCAAGAATGTCATTAAAAACTTAATTTGTATCTCTCGTAAGTCGTATGCTTTCCCACAAATTGATGTGTTAGAATTCAAATTATCCTACTATAACAATGCTCATTTGAATGATTTTTTTTAAGGAATACAAGATGTTATAGAAACTTGTGTATGATTGGAGTGGTCCTCTCTCTGTGTGTGTGTGTGTGTGTGTGTCTCAAGTGGAGTCTGCAAGAGTGGCATGTCAAATCTGTTTTCTGTTTGTTTAATGCTGTCCCAAAAATTGAATGTTTTGATTGACAATCCTTTAAAATGATCAAATTATCTGGCTGTCTGTGTGTCTGTCTGTCTAACCAAGTAGGGATTTAAAGCTTTGTGTTGTATGTCTACATTTTGTTCTCTTAGTCTGTGTGGCTAAAACCTAGTGAATGAGATGGTTCATACTTTTCATCTCATGTTCTCATTTTCTTATGATTATATTCTTTTGAAAGTTGATGTATCAGAGTCTCTTTACAACAAATTTAAACATTTGCAATGAAGGTGTGCATGTTAGTGCCTTTTAGAGTTAGAATTGTTTTTTTTTCAAGTACATTGAAAATTGGAAACATAGCTTCAGTTCCAACTTTTTTTGTGAACAGTTATCTAGTTGACACACAAAAACTTGGTGCCTAGATTTGATTTGACTCCATTATTTTACATATCAAATAAAGGCTAATTTGTGGTGCTTGATGTTAGGATATCCTTTGTTTTGAATTAACAAATTATGCAACCTTTCTTCTTGATATTATCACAATAAGCTTATCTGAACATATATCTTTGTAGCAAAATATGGTTTTTTTTGTTGTTTGACTTCTTTGTTTCATTGTGGTTAGTAAGTTCACTAAATTTTTTTTAAACCATTAAATAATAGGACCATAGGCCGGTATGATATGTGTAACGTGGAACCATCATGGTTTTTTGTTTAAGTGGGAGTACTTCAACGTCATTGGACTAAAGTTGATCTTGCATATGTTGATATTCCCATATAGTACGGAAACGGCTAGAGCCTGAGATACTGGTGACAATTGGTTCTCATAAACACAATGTAGATTATGAATATTGATGATAGGGACATAAGGCTTTTTCATTTTGACTTCTAGTCACTGTTATGTACTTATAATTTTTTGTAGCAGAGACATTTAAAAAATAAAAGTGCACATCAACAATGTAACCTTTTTCAATCTGTTTCCACTCAAAATAACAGGGTGTTACAACTTGTTCCATGCAGGATAGCCAGCTGCCAGAGGAATCTATACATGATTTTGCACGTGACTTGGTCCAAGCCTTACAGTAATGCACGCTCACCTTGCATCATATACAAAAATTTGGGTCTATTTCAAATGAGTTTGTTAATGTTTTTAATCAATTAAATTCAGGTTTTTGCATTCAAAGGGTGTAATATATTGTGATCTAAAGCCATCAAATATATTACTGGATGAAAATGGTCGTCTGAAGGTGATTTTTTTCTTGTCTTTGTATTTTGGTTGTTGCATATGCATTAGTTATATCTTTAGTTTAATCAAATTCTATGATTTGCTTGTGTGTTATAATTAGAATGATGACTTGTAATGCTTTTTACATGCTTCAGCTTTGTGATTTTGGCCTGGCAAGGCGGCTCAGTGATATTTCAAAAAATTCTGTTTCTCAGGTCATCTTCTAAATTTTCTTTATTATTATGCTGTTTTGTAATGTCTCAAAAGAGGAAAAAATACAGAAACACTTATAATTGTTGCTCATCATGGATTGACCTGAACATCCATATTAACATATTTTTGTGGTTTATGCAGTTGCCACAAGCAAAACGAGGTACACCTTGCTACATGGCCCCGGAACTGTTTCAGGAAGGAGGTGTGCACTCGTTCGCTTCAGACCTTTGGGCACTAGGTTGTGTCTTGTATGAGTGCTATGCTGGAAGGCCACCATTTGTTGCTAATGAATTTACTCAATTGGTTAAATCTATAATATCTGATTCAACACCACCACTGCCAAATAATCCAAGCAAAGAGTTGCTTGATCTGATTAACCGTTTATTGATTAAGGATCCAGCTGAGAGAATGCAGTGGTCTGAGCTTCGAGAGCATGCTTTCTGGAGAATGACACTCAAAGTATTATCTTTACCTTCTGAGCCTGCCTTCAGCAATTTACTTCAGCTGAGTTCAAAGTCAGCTGCACCTCAAACTTGTGACAAAAATGCAGAAAATTCTTTACCAGAAAGAGATCAGTTTGTGAAAGTTTCTAAGCAAGGTGTACATGGAGCTCATAAGCAAATTGAAAGTGAAGCACTACGGGCAAAAGGACTGTTAACTCCTACTAAAGACAACCCCAATATGGAGAATACTCAAAATCATCGCATAAAAAGTTCAAGTGGAGTTGCTGATGGATCAGCCATGAAAGAGTTATCTAGCAAAAAAAATGCAGGAATAAATTTACTTAGGTTATCCAAGATAGTGAAGACTAACCTACAGAGGGAGAGTGAGGGTCAAAATTACAGGAAGCCTTTACCTAAAAACTCTGAAAATGATAGTGATGTTAAAATAGAAAACCATGACCTGGAATTGGATTTTGCAGAAAATGCTGAAAGTGAAACTCAAGAAGAGAATGAAGTTGTTGATTCTTCGGTATCTGGAGCTTCTACTCCTGAAGTTAAGCGTCAAATGCAATCTCACTCAGCTGCTGAGATGCAAGATGACCAAGAACAACAAGAAAACCATGTCTGTGAGGTGTCAACTGATAACTCACAGGATACTAAGGCCATCGAATCACACTCCTCGAAAGATGTGGAATATTGTTCACGTATAGAACATCAAGATGTTGCTGCAACTCCTCCTGGTGTTGGTCTTCAAAGACGAGGTCAGAGGTCTGCAGGCTTTGCCGCTGAGATGGTTAAAGAGGTCCCTGTGTCTCCAGCTCATGCGGATCCTTCAAAAGTCTCCATTAATCTGTCACAAGCACTTTGGCATCCATCTGATTTATCTGTGAAGCCGATCATGATCAGCAGGAAAAGTGATAAGGCTACCGAGCCTGCGCTTGATGTACGCATGCTTCCATTTGATGCCTTCCCTGCTTCTGAATTCTTGAAACTCTCACAAGATAAACTGGAAGGTTTCTTTGGTCGTATAATTTCTAGTATCAGTAGCAGCACAACTCTTGGGGAAAAACAGAATGCCTTAAGATACTTGGAAACCCTAAGTAGCAATGTGGATGCAGCTAACATCTTAACCAATGGTCCAGTATTGTCCATGCTCGTTAAGATGCTGAGAATATCTAAACCAACTGCTCTGCGTGTTCAGCTTGTTTCAGTAATGGGTTTGTTGATTCGGCATGCAACTATTATTGAAGATGAAGTGGCAAGTTCAGGTATAGTTTCAGTGCTAAGTGATGCTCTTCGAGACAAACAGGAAAAGGTGAGAAGATTTGCTATGGCAGCCTTAGGTGAACTCCTGTTCTATATCTCCACTCAGAGTGAAAATTCTCCAAAGGCTGTTGTTGGTCTGGAAAGTCCAGCAAAAGATAGTCGGTCATCACCATCTACATGGCAGGTTAGCCCCTAAATCTTGTGTCATTTATGTCTGATATACATGTCCATTCAATTTTTGCATGGAGTGTTTGGTCAGAATTGAAGTTGTTTGCTTAATTTTAAGTATGGGGATGTGGTGGGGTGGTGTGAGGGCAGTGGGGAAGGCATGAGGTCATATTTTACATTGGATTATTGTTTAGATTTTTGTTTTTGGATTTTTGTTAAATAGGTGTGTTTTTAGTACCAAGTCATCAACGTCCATTGCTCTATGAACTATTAACTTGTAAATTGGTGATTAGTGGCAAGGTAAAGAGATCCGCAAAGCATACATGCACCTCTATGCATTTGTTAATACGAGATAGGAATGGTGACATTTAGTCAATCTACCACTTTTGGGATTTTTATCCTTAATCCTCTTTACCAATTGCAAAGCTTTTTGTGAGTGTAATACGCCTTGTAAGTTTTTCTTGTTTCACAAGTATTATCATTGTGATATTTACTACCCTTATTTTTTTAATTTTAAGTAATGGAGGCTTCTCTGGTATAGTATTGTCTGGATGCTTTACTCTTGTGGTATTTTTAAGTATGTAGGATTATTTTTGTTAAATAATTAGCACTAGTTTAAAACTTTATTCAACTTTTGGTACTTGTGGCAGGTTCCAAGTGCATTGATTGGGCTTATCTCATCTATTTTACGTAAAGGGGAGGATGATTCTACACAGCTGTATGCCTTGAAAACTATTGAAAACATTGCCAGCCAGGGAGGTGAGTGGGCTGCACGCTTCACAAGTAATGAAGTAATTGGGAACCTATGTTATATATTCAAAGCCCCAGGGAAGCAAGAAAGTTTACGTATAACAGCTGGTTCTTGTCTTGTACGCTTGGTCCGTTTCAGCCCACCAAACATTCAGTTAGTTTTAGAAAAGTTGACATTCAAAGACCTCGTTGCTGGCTTAGGGAGGGGAAGTCAAAGGGAGCAACAAATTAATATAAATCTTATTAATATGGCCCTTCTTGGAAGTAATATGATCACCAACATGGGTAAGCATATGCTTTCTCTATTAGAGGAGAAAACTCTTGTTCCCAGTCTTGTGTCACTATTGGAACAGGCTGAGGTGCTTCGTGGCAAGGCGTTTGTTTGTGCAGCACTTCTTTGTAAGGCTAATCGCAGATGGTTACCCTCATTGTGCAATGCAAAAGTGTTGCCAGCAATAGAGAGAATGACAAAAGAAAAAGATTTGTATGTGCAACAAGGCATGGAGTGTCTTGTACAGATAGTAGCTAGTACTGTGCCAGGTATACTGGACAGCATTACCAGTGATATTCAACAGTTGTCTAATAGTAAGCGGGCAGGGGCTGCCACTCCATATGCAGGTCGGACTCAACCTAGAAGCAGTATCCATCTTTTTCCTGTTGTATTCCATCTTTTCAACAGCCCTGTGTTCAAGCAAAGGATTGTCACTGGACATGTCTTGCAACAGCTTGCATTTTTTATGAAACATCTTGAGAGTGCATCATTTCAGGTAGATGAGAAAATCATATGCATTATCCAAATTTTTTGGCAGTTAAATGGAAAGTTATTTTTTAACAATTGTTTTTTTATCATTTTTCAATGGTACAGGGTCGAGAGGATTTTCAGTCAACTCTGCTGCGCATACTTGAATTGGTTGTGCAGGAGTCATCTATTCTGATTGAATACTCAGAGATTTTTATAAGACAAGTCATTCCTAGCCTTGCTATCTTATATAAAAACAATACAGATGCAGATGCTCGCTTCTTATGCTTGAAAATTTTGTTTGATGCACTTGTACTGTTCCTTGATGAAATATCAGACTCACAAAAAGATGATGCAAGAGTGGAGGATCTGAAATCAATAGCAGAAAAATATTTTTTGCCTCTATATACAACATTCATTGAGGATGAGGATCCTATTCCCATGTACGCTCAGAAGCTACTTGCTATGCTTTTGGATCTGAAATACATAGGAGTTACTGAAATTCTTCAACTTAAATTGGTGTTACAGTTCTTTGAATTTCTCTGTGAAGATCTTTCAAATGCAAATGTCAATAACGTTAGACTGTGTCTTCTTTTGGCATCTGCTCCTGAAGTGGGGACTGAAATTCTTTCACAGCTGAAAGTAGTGAGGAGGGTTGGAGCCTTACTTGAGTTTGTCAATGCAAAGGAGATGGAAGATTTTTTGGAGCCAACTTTATCTTTATGCCAGTCTTTTCTGAGTCGTAGTGCTGAAAGAGGAAAGCCTGGAGGCATGTTGGAAATGCCTGGTAATGATATAAGTACAAAATTTGGCAATATGGACATCCAGGAGGGTGGAATTAGCGACATCACTGACTTTGGAAGTTATATTGGTGTTTTTTTGGAGCTATGTGGAAATCATGAATCTCAAATTTCAGACTTGGCTGGAGACTGTTTATTTCTTTTTTCTAAGGCAGCTCCAAAAGAAGCAGCCTTAAGTCTGCTTTCCAATCTTCCATGCCTTGGAAAGGTTCTGGAGACAATTTCTAGCCGACAGAGTCTCCCCATTTCCTCACAGCTGCAATGGCGTCTACTTTATGCCCTTTGTTCTGCATGTAAGGAGCAACACTTTATTGAAAAAAATTCTCCCATGTTTTCCGTTCGTATATCAGACATAATGAGAATTAAATCTGTTGTTTCTAATCTTAGAAACTCAAGCAACCGGCAAGTTGCAGAGGTTGCATTGGAGGTTATCTCAGCATTACAGCTACTTCCTCATGGGACATGAGATCCAGCAGATGTAAAATATGAAACTTACTTTGAAAGAACATGAGATCCATTTTATGTTTTCCTTAGGATCATTGATAGCTTATGCTTGCCCTTCTGTACAATTGTACAATTTTTTACTAAATTTGAGAGATTGTGGAATCAGAAAGGGATTCTGCATGCATTGTTAGGGCACTTGTTTGAGGCTTGCATATCTTGTGAAATTTTATGTCTTTGATTAGTGGAACAGTTCAACTCATTTGGGTTGGTACTGGCCAAGTTTTTCAGCTGAAATTACAATGTTTGCATGTGTTGTATCTCAACATATCTTTTTAATCATAATAACTATCTAAAGGCAATATTATGTTTTTTCAAATCTACTTCTGAGATTATCGAGTGTGTATACTTTATTATTTAGCTTTTGTGGTAGATTATGTTATGGTTTATATGGCTGCATAAAAGACATTTATTTGTTTAATATGTGTAAGCCATGAGTGGTATAAATGGAGCTGGCTGGGGAAACTGGCTGTTACGAAATATGCTGTCTCATAACAGAAGGCCAGTGGATTGACACTTGTCAAAGCAAAACAGCTTAAAGACTATGCAAAAGGATTTGCACTGGGATGGGCAACCTCATGGGAAGTCTCGATGCTTCATCTTTGTCAGCGTCACCTAGATGCAATGATTGCTAAGTGGACCATTCATGCTCATGAGAGATGGGTTATTGTGAACCACTACTAATGAAATATGGGTTTCCAAAATGAACAATGACAAAACACAAATTTAGATATAGCAGCAGCAGCTTAGAGGAATGACAGCAAAATTACATAAACATATAAGCATTAGATTGCTGTCCAGCAAGTGGAATGCACCAGGAATAGGAGGTTGCACCTGGGAAATGTAACTTCTCAGTCACAGTAATGATTACCTGTCAGCCAGTGGTGGAACTGTCAGTAGTAACTGCCAACATAAAGGAATGACAGCCACCATAAAAGCATGGCTGTGCCATGAATCCATGCCTCTATAAGTACGTCCAGCAAGGAGTTTGCAACCAGTAGTGCAGGGAACAATAAATGAAACATTATTTGAGCTACCATCCTCAATTAGGAACTGTTGTCTACTGACCTATTCCCATGATTAGGATTATTAATCAGGTTGCAGCAGGCAGAAATTACCATGCTTGGAGGTCTGACAGAGGAATGAGGCTGCAGACAGGTATTAAATATCCATTATCTGCCAGGATGGACTAAGTGCATTCAAAGTAATTGGCCTTAATATTTAGATTCTGCAGAAGTCAGGATACAGCACCCAGCTATGATAATTGCTGCTACAGGGTTGATCCATGACCAGGTACAAGGAAACTGACTTATAATTCCCAGTGCCCTTTTTATTAGATGCACATTGTAAGGTGTATGGACGCTAAGTTAGAGGCACAGGGAAGATTCAAAGGAAATGTTCAGAAAAAACTATGAAGATCAATCCATAACAGAACCTGCAACACAATAAAAATGCACAATAGAAAACCAAAAAATGTTTGCAAATATGTTTTCGAGGGTGCAGGATTGCATGAGCCCTGGAATGCTCCTGCATCACAATGAGTTTGACTCAAATACTACATAGCTGAATCCTGAGAAACAATCACATAATCGATAATAGTTCTGATAAAATTCTTTCTTTTGAGGTTGTCAAAGTTGATGGATTTGCATCACAAACCAAAAGAAGAAATTTACTTTTGGGATAGCCCTTAGTATTAAATATATTTCCATTTTGGCAAAGGAGGTTTTGGTCCTTTCAAAAGAATATAACCTTTGTTGATAGAGTATTTGCCATAGCCTTAACTGTTTCCCCAAATGAAATAGTCCTCAGCAGTGGGTTCCAAAGGAAGCCTACCATCCATGGAACATGAAAAGGAGCACTCTGATCTTAGAAAAGCAGGTATCTTAAGATCAAGAGTAGTTCTTAATTGAGGAATTGCACTTAAATCCATTACCTGTTGGAGGTATTTGAAGTTGTTGGAGATCAACCTTTCTCTGAGAGGGTCAGATATCTAGTCTCTAAAATTTCCCATTATCTTGTCCCAAGGAAGCAATATTTTTCTCCTTTCCCAGGCATCCAATACTGAATAAAAATCAGATCTTTGGCCTTTTTAAGCTTCCTCCAAATTTGAGTCTTCTTGATTGAATGGTTATGAAGAATAACCCCCCTTTTAATTTAGACATGATTTGCAGCGAAAGCCAGCTGCTGAGATTGAATGTTCCTTACCCCAAGATCTCATTCCTTTTGGATTTGATCAATTTATCCCATTTTGAAAAGGAGACTTCCTTTTGTCATCTTATTTTACCCCTTCCCACATGAATCTTCTGAGAAGTTGCTGTATTTTATTCATATCCAGTTTGGAAGCTCAAACTTATGCTCATTAGATAAAATAAGAAGAGTACCAAGAACAGAGTTTTAAAGATCACGTGAGCTACGGGAATTAATCAAGAATTAGACCAGCTGCTGATTTTAGTCTTCATTTGCAAAGAATCTTATTCCAATGCCTAAGATTTTGGACAAGAATTTGCTAAAAAGAAACAAGAATTCCCAAATAGGTGATAGTTGTTACTCACTTTGTATTCCAAAACTGAAGACACTTGAGATTTTTCCAGCCTCTTTTGGATGAGCCTTAAAAAAATATATAATCAATTTTTGGCTGTTGATTCTCCTACCTGTAGCTTTCATGATGATTTTTAGAATAGAGGTGAACCTTCTTGCAATCTGAGATGTATCCCAACAGAATAGTGTCATCAACAAACTGAGCAGGATTTAATTCTTTCCCCCTTTGAAAAGTAAGAATGCCAACAATCTGTCTCTAATGACTTTTCTGTTCCAGTTTTCTCTCCAAAACCTCTGTATTGATGATATAAGGAAGGAGAGAGGGGACAGCTCTATGTCTAACCACTTAAAAGTTTGAAAAAACATGTAGGACTGCTATTTACCAAAAGGGGAAATTGAAGGCCTGTTAATGCAGACTTCAATCCAGTTTATGAAATTCTTCTTGAAACCAAAATCGATATGAGTGCCGTAGTGGCTTTATGACACAGTCGGTCAAACACATTTGCCATGTCTAGCTTTATAGCCATCATTTTTCTTTTGTTTGTTAGAATGCATGGCTCTCTATGTGAGGATAATGCCATTTCAGATATGGCTTTTTGGTATAGAGCCAATGTGTTTTTCGCAAAGTAGGTATTGCAGAAGAGGCTTAACTCTTTTAGCAATGATCATAGTAACAATTTCGTAAGAGGTATTGCAAAGGGGAATCCAAAATAGGCCTATATCATTTCATATTCATTGTGTACGCTCCTTTAGGGATTAGGGCCAAAAAGGAAGAATTAATCCTCCCAAGTGGTCTTTGATTAAGTCTAGAGTCCTCCACCATTTCAAGCAGATTTTCTTTTAGAGTTTCCCAAAAAAATTGATAAAAATTACCATTCAAGCAATCTGACTGAAGGGTTTTGTTTCTCTTCATATGGAAAACCATACTTAGTAATTCTTCCAGTCACCTTTTTTATACATTCTCCATTTTGCTTCTGTGTGGCTATGGAAGGTATGTTAGGAAATGTTTATTAACTGATCATTTTGTGAGGATATTCTTCACAATACAGCTAGGTCAGTTTAGATTCAAGGTGCCACACCTCTTCCTCTTTGTTCAACAAGACAAGGAGTTTATTTGAGTAGCGTTGATGCTGTTTTAGCAAATCCTCTCCTGGCCCATCTTCAATGTTCTTTTGGATGACTTACAGCTGCTGCTTCAGGGATTGGACATTTAGTTTCTGGATTTTGTTTTGGATTCGATCTCTTATAGCAGATTTAGTAGCTTTTACCTAGTTCATCGGATTCTGTCTAGGAAAAATATGAGACCGACAAGGAAAAAAATTGTTTGAAACCATCCTCATTGAGCCATATTGATGAATTTTAAGTGGTACTAAACCCTAGTCAAGCCTTTGTTTGAGTTGTGGATTGCTTGTTTTATGATCTTGAATGGGGAGTAGGGAGGATCTCTGTTTGAGTTGTGGATTGCTTGTTTTATGATCTTGAATGGGGAGTAGGGAGGATCTCTGTTTGAGCAAGAGGGAAAGTCTTTAGAAGTTTTCCAACAATCAAAAATCTGTCAAGCTGCACTGTAGTGAAGGCAGCCCCACACCTGTTATTAGCCAAGGTGTTTTTTCATTTGTTGGATTAAATCTTCTAAGTCATGAGAGTTTGTGATGTCTTCGATGTACTCTCTTTCCCTGTCTCTGATAGGAAGGCCGCCTTTTTTTCCCATTTGGTCAAGAACCAAGTTAAAATCCCCTCCAAGAATCTAGTTTGCTCTTCATATCGAGAACCATACTTAGTAATTCTTCCAGTCACCTTTTTTATACATTCTCCATTTTGCTCCTGTGTGGCTATGGAAGGTATGTGAGGAAAAGTTTATTTTGTAAGGAGATTCTTCACAGTACAGCTGTTGGAAATGATATTTACTATTTCTATCTCCTTGGTGAGCTAGGTCAGTTCAGATTTAAGGCGCCCCACCTTAGGGAGGATCTTTGATTGAGCAAGAGGGAAAGTCTATAGAAGTTTCCCAACAATAAAAAATCGGTCAAGCTGCATTGTAGTGAAGGCAGCCCCACACCTGTTATTAGCCAAGGTGTTTTTTCATTTGTTGGATTAAATTTTCTAGGTCATGAGAGTTTATGATTTCTTCGATGTACTATCTTTACCTATTTCTGATAGGAAGTGTTGTGATGTTTTCACACATCGCCCCATTGCAAATGGGGACCCCCTTTTTTTGTTGAATAAACCAAGTCTTTTGTAGTACGTGTCGTCTCCCGACCTTAAGGAATCAGTTGTAAGTTGTTGGTTTGGATTTTGATATTTGAAAGTAATGAATTGACTAAGCAGGAAATGGATTCTTAAGGAATATACAACCTAGATAGGATATCGTCTTAATATTGTCATCAAGTCGAGAATTAGGGTTTTGATGTATTGAGAAATGCATTGTGTTTATTGCTTTATCCTTCGAACTTTGCATTTTGCTAACAATGAACTTGATTGATACTTGTACTTCACAATGTTTCCTTGTCTTTTCAGGTTCATTACGGGGAGTCTTGAGAAGAGGATATCGTTGAGTGGATGATATCATCATCCAAGGAAGAGTTTGCAATGATAGAACAAAGAATGCATGTGCATATGAATGGAATGATGGATATTTGGCTAAGTCTCAAGATAACCCTGAGAATTGATATGAAGAAATGAAAGAGAAACAACCTTAGAAATGATGGATATTGTCTTTTTTAGGGTTTTTACTTGTCAAACTTAGAAATGAGGTCATCAACCTAGGGTTTTGAGAAATATAAGCGAAGCATTGAAATGAGAACCCTTCTAAGAAGCTACCAATGAAATTTGAGCGAATTTTGAGGGCTTACTATTTTTAGTAAGTTTCGTTGCGGCCTGGATTGGCCTAATTTTGTGTTTAAACAAACTTACTATTTTTAGCAAGTGTATTTTTAGTAAGTGTCCTTGTGTCTCAGTTTGCCCTAATTTGATGTTTGGAAGAACTTACTATTTTTAGTAAGTCTATTTTTGGAAAGTCTATCTCTAACAGTTGGCAGGGCACTGACAACAAAACATTCTTGAATATCCAAGTTCTAAATCCAGAAAAGTTGAAAAGCAGGTAGATGATCAAAATTTTGGCTAAGTCTAGAATTCTTTCCCAAAATGGCAAAGGCATTCTTGGGCATGAAGGAATTCATCTTTTATTGAAAAATTCCTCCACTACCTCAAAATTACACTCAAGGACAAGAGGAGAGCGCATTTCCTTTGTCAAGGAGGATTTTCCTTCTTTGGCAAAATTCCTCCACTATCTCAAAATTGTACTCAAGGACAAGAGGAGAGTGCATTTCCTTGGTCAAGGAGGATTTTCCTCCCTATCAAAATTCCTCCTCCACCTAAAATTTGCTTCCGGGATAGGGAAGGGAGCGCATTTCACCGGTAGTGAAGGATTTTTCAAAAATGCCAAAATTCCTCCTTCCATGCCAAAATGCACCCAAATATGTAGAATTCTAGGAAAGTGGAAAATTGACTAAGTGTTGAGAATTCCTCTCCTCCGAACTCCAGATTGGACAAAATTCCTTGAAAAGTGAAAAAGTGGTTTTATGTCAAAAAATTCCTCCAATTCAAGGCGCACACGAGCATTCAAAAAATAGGAATGACAAAACTTCACAAGGAAAGGAATTTTTCCTTCTCTAGGGTTGATATGTGCTTAGGAATTCCTCAGAAATAGAAAAGATCATAAAATTTTTCCAAGGCAAAGATGTCCTTCAGTTTCTCCCAAATGCACCCAAGCACTTTTAGGGCATAGACATGATGAAATTTCACTAAGGAAAAATTCCTTCTTTCCCTTCCAAATGCGCCCATCTCCAAAATGGCAGGAAATGATTAGACATCAAGAATTCATCTATCCAATCCAAAGACAACATCGAGATGTCAAGAGGCATGAAGGTCCAAGATGAGCAGATCTAGTTTATGACATTTAATTTCAAGAAGAAATCCAGTCTCAGGAAGTTCATGGAGGAGGAATTCTAGTTCCAAAGAATGCCAATTCAAAGACCTCAAGATTCAAGTGAGTACAAATGAGAAGAATTTCCTCTGGAAGTCGAGGATCCCAGTCAAGAAAGAGCAAGGAGGAAGAATTCCAGTTCTAGACGTTCAAGGAAGACATTAAAAGTTCCTGAGATCCAGTTCAAGTATGAAAGACTTCAAGAATGACAAAATCGTCAACAAGGAAAGATATTCCAAGAAGGTGAATTCCCAAGCAAGTACATGGAAGAAAGAAAATGATCAAGGAAAGATAATTTCAGAAAAGTTAATCAAAGTTAGAACCTTGATCACAAAATGATGCAAAATGGAATATTCCTCGTGATGAGTCATCGAGTCCACATGGCGTCCAACATGTTGAGGTGGCACCCCCTCACCTTCTTCGGCCAATCAAATGTCTCCCAACTGTCATGACCAAATTTATTGCATTGGCCGCTAAGGAGAGGTATAGTGGGCGTGCCTTTTTTGGGTGATGAGCTATTAAATGCTTAGTGGGTGTGCTATTCTAAGTAATGGGCTATTAAATGCTTAGTGGGTGTGCTATTCTAAGTAATGGGCTATTAAATGCTTAGTGGGCGTGTTGCCTCATTAATTGCCTGATCAACTACTTTGCACCTCAATGGTATTCTTGGCCAAACCCTAATTAGGGTTTGTGTGTGCTGTAATCTTGACCCTTGATTTCATATAAATCTTGGCTGTTCATTTGTGGGAGGATCTCTATAAAAGGCCGTGCCTTCTCATTTGTAATTCATTAGATAGATAGCTCATTAATTCAAGTAGAGAGATCTTTCTCCTTAGAATAAAAGTAGAGTAGGAGAAGGAGAAGACATTGTTGTAAGATTTGGAGAAATAAAATTTACTTTCATTGAAGATATGGTGGATTCATGTTTATTTCAACTTGTTGCATGGTGTTCTTCCAATTTCTCAATTGTTAGATAAAGTGCTTTGATTTCAATGGAGAATATAATGGTTTTTGATGAATTTCCATGGCTCATACTTTTTGCATCTTATTGATTATAAGTTGTAGTGTAAAGTTAGCCAAAGCCTTTTATATTGATGCTTAACTTCAATCATTGAATGTGCATTGTTCGTTATGATGGTGTTCATTAATATATGAAAATTCTTTGCATAACCCTTGGAAGATTGCACCAGTTCTTGTGGAGTTGTAGTTGATCTTTGTGAGGCAGATTTTGGTTTATTTGGAATTCGTCCATTAGAGCACTATCCATTGATATCATTGTCCTTGGGAGTAGATTTAGATCCTTCTAACCCTTTCCCCTTTAATTTCAGTTCATTTCAATTGTATCTATTTGAAGAAGAAGCATCATGAGATTGCAATATCCGATGAAGTTCCAGCTAGCATTGCAGAAGAAGTGAAGAACGATTTAAATGTAAGTTCCTTTGTGTTACTGACATATCGCAACAATCATTGAGCTTATCCATACATCAAAACCTGACAGAGAAGAACCTTGGAGTCACCTCTATGATCTTTCACAATCTTAGCATACACAAGATTTTGCTCAAGAAAGAATAAGATACCTTGGTATTTTATTCCGTGTTGGTGTGGTCATGAAACACCCATCAATAGGAAGGTCACCCTTATTTACCATTTGGTTGAGAACCAAGTTAAAATTCCCTATAAGAATCTAGTTTGACGACTTATCACTTATGTCTACTTGCATTTACATTGTTCCAGCATTCAATCTTTGATTTGGAATGATATGGAGCATAAACATTTGTGATGGAAAATACAATATTCGATGACATTTCTCTCAAGGAGAGCCTAATCTAGTTGACATTCATGAAGGATTCCTCTAAAGAAAAATCAATCCACCAAGCTGTAATAACTACTCCAGAGGCTCCTCTAGCAAAGATTGCTATACTCTTACTATTAAGCTAGATCTTTTGAAGAAAATATTTGTCTTCCTCACTATCTAATTTAGTTTCTTAGATTAACAAAATATCACGGTTTCCAAATAATAAAAGACCTAAAAGACAAATCTTCTCTTGGTTTTCTCCTAAACCTCTTATATTCCATGAAAGGAGCTTCATTGCTTACCCAAATTTCATTTGTTAGCTTTTATGGTTGAATCCCATGTTGCTTGCTTACTTGCTACTACGCTTTCTACCATCTCTTTTGATCTAACTTTAGAGTTCTTATTTCTTCCTTTTCGCCTTTAACTAATTAAAGGGGAGTTAGTAATGTTTTCTTCTTCCTTCTCTATTTTCTCTTCAAGGACTAGAACACTTATGAAATGAGGGAAATGGAGTCCCAGCTTTGAGATATAAACTAAGATCCCAAATCAATATCATTTTATTGGGGGAAATAGCCAAAGAGGTCCAACTTCAGTCCTAAAGGAGAGCTGAATACTTTGTTTGATTATTTCCTCTTTTTATATTTGATACGATTTGATTTGAAGATGCAAGAACTAGGTAAAATGGTGCAAAATTGACAATATTCAACATAAGTAGACATTAATATATCAAAAAACTAGCAGAGAAGTACAAATCTGGAAAATAAGATACAAAAATAAACCTATCATTGAAATATGAACCTAAAAATGTTGGACAAGTGTGTCAGGTGCTCTAGTCCTGGAGGTACTTTCATCGGTTGAAACTTTAGATTTAGGATTAAGATGCACTATAAATTACTCCCAAAATTCAGCCAAAAGGTGTCAGATAGGTGTGCTAATCGGCATAGTCCCTAAGTTCTTTCTTGGATGTGTCAGTCCGATTTGCACAAATTTGCAATTTTCAGCAATGGAACCTATAACATGCACATAGAAAAGAAGGAAAATGTTGTGCTGGATAGGAGTTTGCTAAAGTTAGACCTTGGATAGGAATTAACCTCCACTACAACTATGACAGATCAAAGAAAGCTTACTTATGGTAGGGTAGAGTTTGAATTTGAAATGAAATGATGAATTGACAAGATTATACCTCAAGATTGATAATGGTGGTGATGCAATGCTTTTTGGATAAGTCCTCCAAGTGTTGATGCAATAAAATTATGAATTATAACAAAATCCAGCATTAAGACATACTTGAAGATAAGTTGTTGTAACTTGACTCTCCTTGTGCTTAGATGTGCTCTTGAGTGAAAGAATTGAATGCTTGAATGAAACTTGTGGATTATAAAAAGATGATCAAATGAATTAGAGATGATGCCTTTATATAGGGTTCTCAAGGTATTTTCACTTTTAGGCCAACTTCCAACAGTCATATCAAAATATTGGGATTGGATCACAAATGGTGGGAGCCGACACTCCAACATGTTCAAATTTGGGCTCCTTTTGGAAGAACTAAGGTGTAAGGTGCCATAGTCCAACTAGAAAGGGACAAAGAAAAGGTGGTTGCAGAGTGCACAAGCTTAGGACATTGGATCAGATTCATTCATGAGCATATGACAACTATTTGGATGAGATAAGGCACAAATAGGCTCAAAATGACCCAAAAGGAGGCACACTAAAGTAATGGCTCAAAAAAGAGTGTGAAATTGTAAATGGGTTACAATTTATGACACTACAATTTCTTTGTTCAATCGTAGAGAAAAACTCAATTTTAATTGTTCCTATCTTTTGCCCTTTTTAAGAGTACAAGTTTCCACCTCTTCATCAACATCTTCGTCCTTTTCCAAAGTTTTTGCTTGAGAAAGAGCATTGAAAGGGCTAGAGGAAGATGAGTTTTGGTTAAAAGGCCATTGTTTATTGTTCTTGGTATTTCAAGGACATGCTTGTTAGAACCTAGTATTTTGGGTTTCTTGAACATTATTTTTGTTAGGATTTTTAGAATAGTCGTGCATGAAATCCAATGCCCAGTACAAAGGTCACATTTGAATGGTAATTGTTTGAATTCGAGCTATTTGAGCTATACAAAATCTTTTAGTTTTAGATTGAAATCCTTTGAGGACCTTTTAAGAAATCCATTTCTACATATATTCATGCTACTAAGTAATTTTTGTCTTTTGCATTAGCCCATGTTTTAAAAGATCTTATTGTTTTTCCTATTGATTTTAATGCTCTTCATTCCACAAATCTAGAGGGAGGAAAGAAACAATTGCCCATACAAGAAATCTGAAAGATGTTCAAAATTTACGTTGCAATGGTTGAGGTAGAGTCCGCAGTGATATAGAAACCATGAATCACTATGAAAGATCAAATCTTTATTATCTTTGTTTGATAAGTAGCAACAAAGGAGTCTCTCCCTCATAATGTCACATCAAAATTACCTAGAACTTTGACCTCCATTAATTCTCAATCCACTATCTTGTCATTTTAGGGGAAGGTTAGGTGCTTGCAAAATTCCCAACCAATCAATAATGAAGTTTTATAACTCCCAAAGATACAAACTCCATGCCTATGGTATAAAAGTCTTTTACCCAACCATGTGGTGCCCAAAGGCTAGGCCCGCCCTTCTTAGGAAGTTAATGACATGGATAAAACACAACACACTAAATATATGTTTTTTGGTAACATGTAAAAATACTCCCATAAAAGGGTTTCTCATACACCATAGAATCTCAATCATCTTTATTTGTTCTCACATACCAAAAAAAGCTCACTCTTGAGCATGACAACACACTCTAAGCCTTTTATTTAAAAATTGCTCTTGAAAAAAGTGGGGAAGAACACAAAAATTCATGCAACACAGATGTAAATATCTTCTTCTCTTCTTAATTTTGTCATACCCACAAAATATATCTTATAATTATTTCTCCAAATTTATTCACAAGAGTTCATAGGGGCTTTAATAATGGATATCTAATCTTTCATTTAAAACATAGAAGAAAATAACAGTAAAACAAATCTTTAAGTTGATTCACACACTCAACAATGGTAGATTTTTCATTTACACTTACAAACACACAAACTGTAAATTGGAAAATCATTGCCATTTATGGGGCCTTAGGGGATCAAACCTAAGTTAAGGACAAACAATTGGTAAAATGATTCCTCCCTTTGAAAGATTTCTATTAGCTTAATTTTGATGGGGCTTTTTGTGAAGGAATTGGAGGCTCTTTGGCGAAAAATATGTTATGTAGAACACAAATAGAAAGTTGATTAAGGTGGCATCCAGGAATGTTAATTTGAGAATAACTAATGAGATGGAAGCTTAAGCTTTTGTTCTAGTTTTAGCCATGGTTAGTAAATGTAGAACCAAACATGTTACTATGAAACATGATTCTATGAATATATTAATCTGGAATTTGTTATGAATTATTTTAATGATTAGAGGAGGGTTTAAGTTGCCTAGGTTGTGTTCAATTGGCATAATATTTATAGTCTATGTTTCTTTATTTAGTATTATGCATTTTTTATAAACACTAAAATTAAAATTGTAAACATTACTAGCTTATTTTACATTAATCAATGGCTAGGCACAATTACAACGAGTCTTGGAATAACCTTTTGTAGTTTAGGTCCTCCTCAAACCTCTCCTCATCTTCAATTAACTTGTAGCTTTGGAACAATTACAATAGACTAATCAAGAATTGCCTTCTCAACCTTCTTAGAGTTCTCCTTATCTTCAATTAACTTTCTTGGCTAGGTCTTCAACTATGTACTTTAGGCACTTCCTAGTCCACCATTCTAGGAAAGCATAGATAGGAAAATTACCATAATCACCATTAAAAAAATATTAAGAGCATTATTGGAACCAAAACCAAAATTGGTAGCAACATTCTTATCCAAATTAGCCTTTCCTTTACTTATGTTTTTCGATCAAGAGGACTTTGAATAACCTAATGGATCTTTACCTCAATTAGGTTCACTTGGTCACAAAAATTCCATGGAAATGAGAGAAACGGTATCTTCCTTTAAGAAGTTATAAATTTCCCTACATCTACCTTGGAACACATGCAAATTTATTTTAACCCCCAAAAAACAAAGAGTACAATAGAATGGACCTATTGGGTCCCAAGTTCATTATTCACACTCTTAGAGATATCATACTTTTTAGGGCTAGGGGAATGCCATCATGAGGGTAGATTGATCAACTCATCAATATAATATGAGTGATAAGACAATTTTTTAAAGTCAATAATTCCTCCTTCACTCCGGACTTAGCTAGACTTAGGAGAATGCTCCTAGATGTATACTTGAGAGGATAATATAATGCAATAGTACTATTCAACATACACTCTCCTAAAATTTTCACTAGAGAAAAGACTAAATTATGCATAAACCTCTTTTAAAATGATAGGGTTGATTATAAATAATGCAATGTGAATAATCAAAGGATTCAACCATAAAAACCCTCAAATTCACAAATAATTTTAATCTATCAATGAAGCATGTAAAATGAATGCATAAACAACAAATTATACCTTACACAAACTCTGCTTATCTCCATCGTCTCTTCAAAATCTCTCTTTGACAAATGATAGTATTGTTGCTCTCATATTTTGAACAAGCACAAGGAGCAATGTGATAGCTGTTGTCACAGGGATTTGCACTCGATGCAAAGATGAAAAATTTGCAATCCCGTGCAACATGGGACTACTCTTAGGTTGTGGGTATCCTATGGCGAGAGTAGACCTCCAGGTTATGGGTTGGCTCCCCTTTTGATAACCTAAAATTAATGATTTTTTGATTGAGTAAAGGGATGGAAGGATGCTTTTGAATTAAAACTATTGACTACTAGGTGATACACCAAAGGTAAAACTTGACAATGCTCTTGAAAATCATAAATTAAGTCAATTAAAGAAACCATAATATCTCACAACTCAGCTGCACATGCTTGCAAAAATGATTCATGTGAAAGATTTCAGCTTTCTGATGTTCATAAAAAGAAAAAAAACAATGATGTTTTCACAATTTTAATGCAACAGAAAAATAAACACATTCACAGACCTGCACTATAACATGATGTTCCTAAATCAAGCATAGAAGGAATGGAACAAAAATAAATGATTTCAATATGAAATCACAATATTCTTAACAAACTACTCACATACAATGCCAAAAAAAAAAAACAATTGAGGAAACAAGCTTCTTCTATTGAAAATCCAGATCTTTTTGCATTACCAATCTGAAAAATACTCATAAGCAAATGAGTTATAAAAGTATGAAAAAGTTGCTAGAGCAGATACAATACTCAGAACTTGAGAAGAATAGAGAGAAAAAAAGTGACTTATGCAAAAGGCTCCAAAAATTTAAATTTTGAATTTTGGCTCCAAAAAATGATGTGTTGTCACCTCTCCTTCAAATCGGGCATGTGACTTAAAGCACTCCTCAAAACTGCACAAAGAGTTGTTGCAAACCACTTCAAGGGGTCGTATGCAACTGAAAATCCCTTCAAAGTAGGGGTGTAACTGAAAGAAACAAGGAGTCAAATGCCTTAAAATCCTTTTTGACTCATACTCCATCCACTTGGACTCTTAACTGAAACTAAACTGCCCATTAGGTGTCCCAATCACCTAATTATCTTCCACATGTTTGCAAATCACTTCAACTATCTCCTAGATGAAAGCTAGAGCTCCAAAGCTAACCAAGCATTTCCTTTTGTTTATCCCTAGCTTATCTCTCATTTGACTTAATGATATCCTCCACTTTGCATTTCAAAATATCATTCATTTAAAGTGACTAATATTATCACTTAAATGAAGATTTACAAGAATAAATGCCAAAATAAAGGAATATTTTGAAAACTCTAAAGGTTTATTAGAAAATCTTTATAAATGTTTATAAAACATTTAAAAGAATTACAAGGCATAGAAATGCCACGACATACACAAGTAAATGAAGTGTTTTTGTTTTTTTGCAAAAATAAAAGGCAAAAAGCCTTTCTCCTATTGGGTCTCTTTAGGTTTTGGGAACCCTAACAAAAAGATTTCAAACACTTAATCTTCATTTCACTTACTGTTGTTTGACCTTCCGTGAGGCGCCACCATGAAACCCTATCCATCTGGAACCTGCACTTTTGGAGCTCAAAATCTCTGTTATTCCTATTGTTATTGATGATTTGCAGGAGATTTTTGCAATGAAATGAATGGTAAGCTCATTTTGTCTTCACTCTACTGGTTCTATAATCACTATCTTGACAATGTAATGCTCTTTCTTGGACTATATATACATTGTGATGTGTTCACTAAGATTAATGGCTTAAACATATGCTTTTAATTATTTTGATCATTGTTTTACTTCAGATATGCAACTTTGCCCTACTTCACTGCTATGAGGGTTACATTTTTCATTAGATAATGACAATGTTATGAAGCATTTGGCTCTAAATATCCTTGTAGCTATAGCATAGTGTTTTGGAAAACTCCTTCATACTTGGTTACTGCAACATTATGAACCCTTGGCTGTAGATTAGTGGAGTTTACAATAGAAATCATAGTGACTGTGCTTATTTCTTACTAGTGGCTGCACTTTGGATGGTTACTCCCATCGTTGCCTTGCTATCATACTTGTTCACCACTTGTCTTATTCCTTGGAAGCTTGGTGAGGGGTAAATATATTGTCCGGTTTCTGCCTTATCCATGAATGAGACTAGTATTTAGGGATTTGTTGATTAATGCTATAACTTATCTCACCCTGTCTTTTATACCTTATGTTCATAGATTTTGATCTCTAGATTTGTTGTAGCTCTGTGATTGATGGTTGCCACTCTCCCCTCTATTCCTTGTATCTTCTCTTTGCGACAACTCTTTGCTCATCATATCTGCTTATTGTGCCTTGGCTCACTGTTTTGGGTGTATGCTTATTTGTCTCAGAGGTATGTCTTTCTTCTTGTAGCATTTCATGCATATTAATTGTCTTTTGCCTGATTTCTGTCTTTGTGATGCGAAAACACTATATGAACCTCTATCATC
The DNA here is from genome assembly GCF_030272615.1 of Cryptomeria japonica. Lineage (NCBI taxonomy): Eukaryota > Viridiplantae > Streptophyta > Pinopsida > Cupressales > Cupressaceae > Cryptomeria > Cryptomeria japonica. The sequence goes on from NC_081407.1 coordinate 432,354,381, forward strand.
ATTGATCGCAGCTTGTAACATTTATATAGCTATTTGAATTATTCACTCCATGACTGCATTTATAGCTAGTGATCTTCACTGTAACCCTTGATGGCTGTCTTGCAAAACTAGAAGCTTCTCTTTGAACTGCTTGCTCCTTTGGGCTTTTGAAGGCTTTTGCCTTCTATATGCCCTATTGATAGGAGTACAACTAGACTATACTTTTATAGAGGGGTTTTTCTTCAAATGTGGTTATGAATGTCACACTGTCTTTCAACAGTGAACATGGGAAACTTATTATATCCTTTAAAGATGATATCATTGTGAATGGCTCTTGCACTAGCTTCAATGTTTTGCCATTACTATATATGTTATCATCTAATGCTCTGCTACCGCCATAAGACTGTCATGTTCTTTCTATTATGAGGTCTTCAGGGTGCATGATTCTCATATCCGTGCCTCCTTGATTAGGGCTCTTTGATGCTATGCTTACAAAGCTTCAAACTGAGCTCACTATTTTATATGACTGTGAGTGTTATGACCTTATTCATTGCTTTTTATTGTGCACTAGTTTAAGATGGTTCAAGACAGTCACCCTTTGCATTACATTCCTTGTTACCTCACATTGATGGGGTCTTGTAACTAATTTAGGATTGCAAACACTCCTCATTACTGTGATAAATTCAAAGAAAAGATATCATTTGACACTCCTCATACTGTGTGTTTTTCTCCTATTATTCCAATTTTGCTGTAGGTACCCAGAAAACTAGGGTTTACCTAGGGTTTTGTGTCTCAATGGCCATAACTTGCAATTTATCAATCTGAGACTCATGGGATGGGGTGAAATGCAAGTATGGCCTATGTATTTTAAGATTTCAAAAGCATTTTGCAGGAGGAGCAAGGGAGATGTGTGTTTGAACAGACCCTAGGTAGACATCTCTATGTGGCTACCTAGTCCTTAAACAACAAAGCTACCCTAGAAGTAAAATGACGATGATTCCAGGTGTGTAACCCTGGAATCCATGATGGTTTATGGTTCCCCACATGCTCATGGGGTTGTACTTGTAAGGGTTGATCATTTGGATATAGTTGCTTCACAAATGGGGGCCTAATTAGCCCTTTAGGACAACTGACCTTCACCGGTTTTAGACCTTTGTTTGTCAGAAATTGACCCTTCCTTTTGGGGAATGGTGTAAGACCTAAAAGGGTATTTGAATTTGTGATTTGTTTGTCAGGGTGTTTGGGAAGTTTGGACTTAAGGTCCCTTTACCTGTTTCAAAGGGCTATTAGCAAATAGGCCTAATTGTGAAGGTGCCATAGGATATGGTGTTGAATCTTTAAAACCAGTGTTTGATCTAGTCCATGTGAGTCATGTCTGACCCAAAATAGGTGTGGTAATGGTCAACAACCCTTGGAGGCTTCATGGTGCATGATGGAGCAAATTACCCAATCTGAGTAAGTATGAGTCTTGGAGATTGTGAGATGTTAAACTAATGTTGTAGAGCCTTGTCTTGATAGGATCCTACTGTTGTGTTGAGGGGTCAGTGTCATACATCTTGGAGTGTTTGGCAAGATACAAAAAGGGCTTTGCATCAAATACTCTGTCAAGCATGGATGTCTTTTTGATCTATTCACCTTTGGGATGATATATGCATCAAATCATCTCCTCACTTGTATGATGGTCCCCGTGAATGAGTATTCCTCCCTTATGACAATATGCTAATAGTGACATCTAGGATCTGCATGTTCCTATTAGCCTTCCACCATAAGAAATAGGTATTTCTTTATTGTACTACCATGGAAGACGGATGATGATTTGATGCAACAACCCATGATACCTACACCTATCTATAGTAGCATGCTGGGCTCAACCCTTGTGGGAGCCACATTTTAACCCACATGCTTTAATTTGGTGAATCAAGACAACACCATTACTTTTCTTGCATTTTCACAGTGAAACAAAAAAGTTATATAAAAATAGGGAATTCAATGATTTCTTCTTGATGATTTGATCTGGCACTTGTTTTCCTGGAATTATATGACATGCTAGCTGTTATAATGCATATGAGGATCATATTGCATGTTTATAGATGCATGTTTGCGCTATAATGAATGATGACCCTCATTGCTCTAACAACTTTCTTTTTCTCAGATGCAGGCAAGGATCAACAAGGAAGCGACAACTAAATGCAAGATGATCGGAAGATGATACAAGGAAACTCAACTAGGACTCGCCATTCAGGCAATGACGAGTCACCCTTCCTTATATGCATTGATTTTTCTCCGCATCTACAGATATATAATATTTTCTTTCATCTGCACTATAACAGTTAGTCTCACGGCTTGTGTGAGAGATTATCCATTTACATTATATCAATAAAGATTACTTTTCTAAAAAATTGTGCACCCTCTCCTATGCATCTGCATCTACATAATGCAATGTGATAATATAATCTACTGTTCTTTCTTTTTGTACATGAATGTGACATAACATAAATAAAATATACCTTTCTACTCATCAAAACATAAAATCTCCATTTGATTGAGCTTATTAGCGAAAATAGGTAACAATAGCATGAAAGCTTAAAGATTGTGGTTCTAGAATGACATGGATGAAGGTTTAATTTGTAGATTTTTCCTGAGAGGAATCGATTGAGAAGATTAAGGAGTTATTGATTGCATGATTTAGTGAACTAACTGCATGGAGAAGTGAAGTAGATTTGAATGATTAGATAAGAGTGACTGTGTGTGGACTGATTAGATTAGGCAGAAGATTGAAAGTGAGTGTTAGTTAAGTGGTGAGGTGGAAATGAATGATAATAATTACTAAAAGAATTAAATAAATGAATAATTTAAATTATGTGCAAATGGATAAAAAAATAAAATAATATTTTTATTTCTTAGAGGAAATATATTTAGAAAAAGGATAATCAAAATAAATTATCTAATTATTGAGGAATAATTAATTAATTAAATAATTAGAAATACTCATTTAATTATAATGAGCTGGAAGAATAAATGAAGTTGAATTAATTGAATAATATAATCAATGTGCAAGGATGGAATAATTAATAAATTAATTAAATAATAAAAAACATTTAATTAAATAGAATGAAAAAGGATAAATGAGATTAATCAAATAACTTAAGAACTATTTAATTAATTTGTTAGGCATTTGGTGATGAGGTGGTATTGTGTGTACTAGGTGATATGATCATTATATGACTTCGATGAAATGAGGACCTAGGTGATGATTAGATGAATTTGGTGATATATGTGAAATGGACATTTTTAGGTGTCTACATTTTGCCCCTCTTTGAGACAATGTTCAAAGTAGCATTTTTTCAAAGAAAAATTAAAAGTATCCAAGAAGAAAAGTTAGAAATGAAGAAGAAGAAGATGATAGACATGCCTCAGCTGGGTATGGAATGGAAAATTAGAAATGTGGTTGATGCCCCATCAAGAGGTTATTCGTGCATATAAGGAATGAATAATTTCTCAAAAAACAAGAAAGAGAAGAATATTGGATGAAAAATACAAAATGATGAAAGAGAATATAAAATGTATGCAAGAAACACAAAATTGAATGCAATGATGATGATGAAATGAAATGATGATATGGAAATTGATATGAAATCGTGCTTTTCTTTGTGATATTTATCATCATAGAGCATTTTATTATGGAAAATGGATATATGCACACCAAGGTTGTTAAGAATCAAGGTGAAGAAAGCTTGCAATATGAACTTATGCGATTATAAATATGAAATAAGAACCAAGATTGAAATATCAAAGTGATTAGAACATTCAACAATAATATAAAATTAACAATACTAAAAGAGACACCAAATTTATGTGGGGAAACCCTTTTGGGAAAAAAATCCACTAGAGAAAGTGGGTAAGTATATTATTACTCTTCAAAAGAGAGAATGCTACAATAATACACTTCACTACACTTCTCCAACTCAACTCATAATCACTTGAAAACCTTCAAATAACTAATGATCAAACAACTATGCCACAGATCCAATTTATAACAAATTGGGAGAGGAAAACCACTGTTATTTCCGAACAAGAGGCAAGAAACCACTTAAAAAAAACCCACACCTAGAAAAGTGAACAACCAATAGACATAATTTATATATTAAATCTCTTCAAGTGACTCCAACATGAGCACATAACCTATAGCCACTCATACTTTTGACCTTCCATATTTTTAGTAACTCCAGACGACTCTTTAGATGTCCTAATGAGCACCTTTTCTCTTCCTAATATTGGGCACCCAATGCATTCCCCTTCATATCCCCAATGTGGATGTCCAAAGGTGAGTAATTTGTTCATTTTAAATTATCCTTAATTTTTGCTTAGAGATAGTGGATCTTCTCAGCAAGCCTTTGTATCTTGTCTTGGAGCAGTTAGCTTTAGCCAAGAAGTCCTTATGTATCTTGCCTTGGACTAGTTAGTTTCAACTTGCAAGTCCTTATGTATCTTACCTTGAGATAGTGCATCTTAGTTTGCAAGTCGTTTTATGTGGTAGTGTGCTTCCTTGGTAGTGAGCCTAAAATAGATTTGTAATCATTTCATATATCATGAGTTGATTCTCACTGTGGTTTTCCTTGTTTGTGTTTTCCACATAAATCTAGTTTTCTCTTGTGCATTGTGTTTCATTGTTTTATTTTTCATGGTTGCTAATAAGGTTAAAGATAAGTTGATAGTGTCTTTGGAAAATAAATATTAAGATTCATGTTTTAAGGTTCAGACTGATTCACCCCCCCTCTCAGTCCCAAGGTGTGTTCAATAATTGGTATCACAGTGGAGGATCCTCTAAAAGAATCTTAATTACTTGAGGTAGATCCAGGATGGTGCAAGATGGATCTTACAAGATTCCCAAGTTTGATGGTACAAACTACTCCTTCTAGAAGATGAGAATGGAATCATATCTGGAATCATATTTGAACTCTATGGATTATGAAATTTGGAACTCTATTGTAGATGGTTATACTTCTCCCTCTACTTTGCTTACTACTCCGGATGAGATCAAGGCACATGTGAACAATGGAAAGGAAATGAATGCAATTATAAGTGGACCGTTTGATAGGGAACTCTTGAAGGTGATGGATTGAAAATCTACCAAGGATGTCAGGGAGAGACTTAGCAACATTTATGGAGACAAGAAGATAAATCAAGTCAAGTTGTAGAATCTCAACAATAGAGTTGAGAGCTTAAGAATTCCAGAAGATGAAAGTATTGATAGCTACATGCATTGGGTAATAGAAATAGTTACTTTAATTAGGGGTGTTGGCGGAGAATTGAAAGAAGATGAAGTTATGAGGAAGGTACTTAGGATTCTTCCTGAATCTTTCGTTCCTAAGGTTCCTACCATTGAAGAAAGTAGAGATTTGGATACTTATACTATGAATTAGTTCTATGAAGCCCTTTCTGCCTTTGAGATGAGAAATATTGAATTGGATAAAACAAAGTAGGAAGCTACATTCAAAGCAAGTGAGAAATAAAAATAATATGCATTTGGATAACAACCTTGATGAAGCATAAGCAAAATTTGTGAGAAGACTAAATAAGGGCACTGGTACATACAAAGGTAAATTACCACTAAAATGTTTCAATTGTGGAAGGATTGGTCATTTTACATCTATATCTCCTTATAAAGAAGAAAGCAATAGAAGAAGAGATGATAGAAACAAGAGGGTTGAAGAAAAACAAAAAAAGAGATAAGCCCAAATAAAGTTTTTACTCCGAATAAAGTAGCCAATCATCTGAGGATGAGGGATGTGATGATTCTAGTTATGAAAATCTGTTTATGGCTATGAAAGTTGATGATGACGAGGAAATCAATATTCGACAATCTAATGAGAACAATGAAAGATCATTAATTGTGTGCTCTTCACATGCAAAAGAGGAACCAAATGCATGGGTGATTGAGAGTGGTTTCTCAACCCACATGGTAGGTGATACAAGAGAATTTATTAGTTTTAAAAAGAAAATGGTGGTTTAGTCATCTTTGGTGGTGTAGAATCTTCTCAAGTCTGTGACAAAGGGACAATATCCATTAATAGGAAGATCAAGACTGATGATGTTCTATATGTTAAGGATTTGAGGCACAATATTCTCTGTGTTAGTCAGATATGCATTAAAGGATTTAGACTTAAATTTCATGATAAGGGTCATGAGATTAGAAAAGGTAACTCTGAAAGATTGATTGCAGAAGGAACAAGAATTGATGAAAATATCTATTACTTGAAGGATTAAGCTAAAGATGACATTTGTTTAATTACTTAGAATAGTGAATGTTGGCTTTGGAACAAGAGTATAAGACACATTAAATTTGATAACTTGGTGAAGATTAGTTTTACACATGCTGTTCGAGATTTACCAAAGATTACCAAGCCTACAAGCACATTATTCAAGGAATGTTAGATGGGAGAATAGACAAAGACACAATTTAAGAGCAATGAGTTTTCTACTTCAAAACCTTTCGAGCTGATACAGATTGATCTATGTGGACCTACCAGGACAAGGGCACTTAATGGTGAAAGGTAATTTATGATACTTGTTGATAATTATTCCAGAATGACATGGGTTACTTTTCTATAAAAGAAATTAGAAGCTTTAGATAGATTTAAAGTTTTTAAATCTATTACTGAAAAAGTGAAATGGAAGCTAAGATCAAATGCTTAAGTTATGATAGAGGAGGTGAATTTACATCGAATGAGTTTGAAAGATTTTGTGAAGGGTAGGGTATTAGGAGACATTTGCCTACTCCTAGGCCACCACAACAAAATGAGATTGTTGATAGGAAAAATAAGACTATTCAAGAGATGGATAGAAAAATGTTGAAAGATGCCAATCTATCAATTGTTTATCAGAAGGAAGCTGCACATATTGCATTGTATATTCTTAATAAAGTTAAGGTGAGAGTTAATCATTCTAAGACCCCTTATGATCTTTGGTATAAAAGACCTTCTACTATCAATTATTTTAGAATCTTTGGAAGGAAATATTATATTAGAAGAGATGAATATGATCTTGGAAAGTTTGATTCAAGAGGTGATGAGTGAATCTCTCTTTGTTATTCAACAAGAAGAGAGACCTACAAATGTTACAATAAAAGACCCAAGAAGATAGTTGAAAGTGCAAATGTTAGAATAGATGAAGATTGGGATCAAATTGCACCAGTACTTGGGGGTTGTAGACTTGATGCTGTTACCTGCATTAAAGAGAAAGACAAAGAAAATGAAGAAGAACAAAGTTAAATACATGAAAAGGAATAAAAAAAGACTCCCAAGACTCTGGCAAGACATGTTCAAAGGGATCATTCTGAAGATCAAATTATCGGTGAAAATATGGAAGGAGTGTAGACTAGAATTGAGACTTGCCAAGGCAAGTTGATAGGTAAATATTTATCTTCTATCGAAATTAGAGCCTAGATTTTTTTTTTAATGCATGCAAGGATGAAGGATGGATGAAAGCTATGGAAGAAGAACTTGATCAAATTGAGAAGAATAAAAAATGGGAAGTTGTTCCTTGATCTTCTGATAGGAATATTATTGGAACCAAGTGAGTGTTATTGAATAGATTGAATGAATAAGGAAGTGACAAGGAACAAGGTCAGATTGGTGTGTAAGGGGTATTCTCAAGTAGAAAGCATTGATTTTGAGGAGGATTTTTCTCCATTGGCTAGAATGGAGGTAATCAAAATGTTCTTAGATTTTGATGCTCACAATTTTTTTAAGGTATATCAGATGGATATCAAGTCAAACAAGAAGTCTACATAGAAGAACCTAATAGATTTCAATTGAAAAAATATCTAAACATGGTATGTAGATTGAAAAAGGCACTATATGGTCTCAAACAAGCCCCTAGGGATTGGTATGCGAGGTTAGATATGTATCTATCGCATAAAGGCTTCAAGAAAGGTACAATTGGTAGCAATCTTTGTTTCAAAATTGAAATTGAAAAATTGTTGATAGTAGTTATTTATGTTGACGATATCATGTTTGGAAGAGAAGATAAGGCATGTGAAATATTTATAGAGGAAATGCATAAGGAATTTGAGATGTCAATGATTGGTGATTTATCCTTCTTTCTTGGTCTTCAAGTTGCTTAGTTGGATCATGAAATCTTTATTTCTCAAGCAAAGTATGTTAAGGAGATGTTAAAGAAGTTGCATATGGAGAATTCTAAACTAGTGAGTACCCCCATGGCTACTAGTTGTCACTTGAGTAAGGATGACGAGTATCCAAAATTTGACTAGACTTAGTATAGATTTATGATTGGTGGTTTGTTGTGTTTGACTACTTCTAGACTTTATATTATGCATGCAATTTTTTATGGTTGCTAGATACCGAGCGAGTCCTAGGAAATCTCATGATGTGACAATCAAAAGGATATTCAAATATTTGAAAGGGACTCCAGATTATGGTCTATTGTACAAGGACATTGATTCCTCTCCCATGGCTTATATAGATGCTGATTGGGCTGCCTGTGTAGATAACAAAAGAAGTACCAGTGGTAGTGTATTTTCTTTGGGAGGGAGGTTGGTCTCCTACCTCAACAATAAGTAAGATGCAATCTCCTTATCCATTGTAGAAGCAATATTCATTGCTGCAACATCCTGTAGAACTCAAGTGATTTGGATAAAGTAGAATTTGAAAGATGTCAAGGTGACTTATGATGAGCCCATTCCTATTATGTGTGACAATACTAGTGCAATAAATATTACAAAGAATATTGTGTTGCATTCAACAACCAAGCATATTTCTATCCGACATCACTTCTTAAGGGAGAAAGTTGTAGAGAAGGAAGTCAAATTGGAGTTTGTGCCCACTAAGGATCAAATTGCAAACATATTTACTAAGGTATTCCTAAAGGATACCTTCAAGTATATTTGATAAAAGCTAGGGGTTATTGTCCCTCCTTCCAACTAAGACGCATGTAATGTTGCATCTATCCAAGGGATAATTTCAATATATATCCATAGTCATTGAATGTTTCTCTTAGGGGGAGCAGGTGGTTGGTTTGTTGCTATTATAAGGGAAGTATGATTTGGATACCAAATTAAGGGGAGAGTTATCTATTATTAGCTAGGTGTTGTAATGTTGAAAAGCTATATCTATTCACCCATTTTACTTGATGTCAAAGGAGGAGAGATATCAACTAAGGAGGATAGATACTTTGTGGAAGGGATATTCTTGATAGGGGGAATTTATGCAGATGTTTGTAACGTTATATATGGTGTTGCCATCAATGAAAAAGGGGGATATTGTTGGCAATATGTGTTTTCATTGATTTACAACTTGATGTTTCACAATATGTGTTGTCCTTGATGATGGGCAATTGTTGTGTGGTCATTGATGTTGTTGTGTTGTTATGGTTTGTTAAGGAAGACACTATACAATACTTATGTGTTGATGATAATGATAATAGTATAATGATGATAAGTTGTGAATTTGTAGCATGTTGATGATGATGATGATTAGGACGTGTTTTCCTTGGCCTAGACACTCTTGTTTAGGTTTAAAGTTGTTTATGGAATGTTTGTAGTATGATGAGATATGATATGCATGAAAGAGTATTTAAAGTTTGACTTGAAGAATGCTCCACATTTCTCCAAAGTTGAGGATTTGGTCTTGTAGATTTGAACATGATGTTTATGCTTTGTGGAAACTGCACTACTATCTTTTTAGGTTTCTAGTGTTGCAACTAAAGTGGCAGTGATTGTTGTTTGCTAATAGTTGTTGGACATTGCTGCTGCTAGGACATGTTGTTGTCGTTGATGTCAACATATTCCTGCTCCGATGATTGCAGATTGGTTCATTGTGATTATGGTTTGGTGTATGGAGTATCTTTAGTATCATTATATTCTTTTTTACTAATGTTGGTGATTCACGAAGCTTAATTGATCATATCATATGATCCGATTTTGCAGTTTGTTTATCTGATCAGTGCTTTGCAGAGTTCAGTGTTTCCTTTAGTATATTCTAGTGTGATCAGATCTTGATTTGAGATTTTGGGATATTGTTTGGGATAGTCTTATGTATCTTCATTTCAGATGGTTCATGATTTGGTGCTCTGCAAGTTATCTTTCTTCATGACAGTTGCTGCTGTTTGAGTATTCTTGAGTTCCAAATGTTGAGAGATGAAGATTTGATAAGTGGTGTTGGTGCAACTGTTACTGATGATTCTAACATGATTGATGGTGTTTCCTAATCGTGTCCTATTTTTCCCAATGATACGTATTGATCATTGTGTGAGTTTTTGGTGATTTTACTGAACCGGTGATGTTCTTCATGTTATGCGGATTTCCTGGTGGTGTAGCATGTTACAGTTGATCTTGGAGTGATTTCCGGTGGTGTTGCATGCTTAGAGATTTGAATTAGGACCATGTTATGTCATGTAAATCATTATATTGGTCTCGTGGTCGATCTTTGTATCGTGTGATGTAATTTTGTAATTGTGAGTTGTGGGTTTAGTCGACCTTGTTGTCAAGGTTGACGAATTGTATAAATAGATGATATTGTCATGTAATTTGGGTATCAAGGTTGTGTCTGCATTATCATAGAGTGATGTATGTGCAAAAAAGGATTCATCTTTTGGTGTAGAGCATTGAGGAGAGCTTGTTGGTGCAGAGCAGACAATTGTGCTTAATTGGAACTGTCATCAAGCATTTGAAGATGCTATTATTGTAGTTCATTCCTGCCAAATTGTAGTCTGAGTCTTGTTGTAAGTCATTGAGACTTCCTTGTGGGTTATAGCCTTCCAGGTCATTATCTTTTGAGCAGTGATCTCTAGGCAGTGTGCCTGAATGCATGTGTATTCCCCATTGTAATACTTTTACATACTACTGTAGAGTATCATCTTATTGTGGGTAGGTTCCCACCGTGATTTTTCCCTTAATCGAGTTTTCCACATCAAAATCTTGGTGTTATGTGTTGTGTTATCAATTTTATTATAGTTGTTATTGCTATAATTTATCAGATATGTTTTCGTGATTAAGTTTATACATCCAGTTAAAACTGATTCACCCCCCTCTCAATTTTTCCTCATTCTTGTTGCGAATAATTGGTATCAGAGCTAGATCCTCCGGAAAAAGCTTAACAACTTGAGGAGATCCGAGATGGCAACTGGAACTGGAAGTGTTATATTTAAGAAGGAGAGTCTGATATTTGATGGTAGTAACTATGCTATATGGAAGAACCAAATGAAAAAGCACTTAAGATGTCTTGGAGAATATTACTGGAAGATTACAAAGAATCCCTATTTTGCTCCTCTGAATGGACCAGTTACTGCTGATGAGATCAAGGAAGCTGAAAATACATTAGAGTGAAGGAAGCATTGTTGAGTGCCTTGTGTGATTTAGAAATGAAAAATGTAATGGGACTTTAGACCACACATGAGATTTGGGAGAAGCTTGAGACCCTGTATGAAGGAGATAAACAAGTCAAAGTTGCTAAGCTGTAGAGTTTGAAAGGGAAATATGCGATGTTGAAGATGGGAGAAGATGAGAACATAAATACCTTTATGGCCAAGGTGAATGGTCTTGTCCTAGGTATCAGGTATGCCGGTGGAACCCTTGAAGAAGATTAATATGTTGCTAAGGTGCTGAGATCTTTGCCTCCTACTTATAAACATAAGGTAGATGCTATTGATGAGATCCAGAGTGTGACTACTATGACAAGAGATATGTTGGTTGGAAAGATTGTTCAATTTGAGCTGAGTGAATTTGTTGAATCACATGGAAAGTTTGAGACAATATTTAGAGCATCTAAATTTGGTAAGCAGATGTATGAACCTCAAGAATGCAGAATATCCAAATATGATAGATAAAGGAGAGAGTTAGAAGAGCAGGAAAGATAACTTGATGATCTTGAAGCATTGATTGCCCAAAGATTTCCTTAGGAAGCTGGTAAGTATGATGAAAAATTGCCTTTGAAATGTTTCTCTTATAATAAGGTAGGATATTTTGCCTCTAGGTGCCTAGAGAGAATAGGTAAATATGACAGGCATGATAAATTTGATAGGCATGACATAAATGATAGATATGAGAAGCATGAGAAGTATGATAAGAATTATAAGTCTAACTGGAAGTATAGGAATCAAAAGAACTTCTATTATGCTGCTGATGAGGGTGTTACAGATGAAGAATCAAAAGGAGATGAAGTTGTATTTCTTGCCATTAAGGAAGATGGACTGGCACCTGTTGATCCCACAAGCTACACTATTGAGGAGAAATCTTTAGCTGCTAAAGTTGAGGAAAGAGATGAATGGGTAATAGATAGTTGTTGTTCACATCATATGTCTGGTGATAAAAGCAAATTTATGAGTATGGAAAGGTATGATGGTGGAATAGTGAGATATGGAGATGATAAATCCTATGTGATCTGTGGTAGAGGTTCTATATCCTTTGATGGTAAGCATAATACTGATGATGTTCTGTATGTTGAAGGTTTGAAGCATAATATTTTGAGTGTTGGACAAATGGTTGACAAAGGTTATGATTTACAATTCAAGAATGGTAAATGCAAGATCCTAAATGCCTCCGGTATAGAGATTGCATCTGGAACTAAGACTAAAGATAATATTTTTCATTTGAATGCTGGTGAGAAAAGATATTTGGTTTCTCAAATTGATGAAAGTTGGTTGTGGCATAGGGGAATGTGTCATGTTAACTTTGATTCAGTGATTAAGATCATTTCTATTCAAGCTGTTAGAGATTTGCCTAAAATTATTAAGCTTGCTAATCCGGTATGTAAAGAATGTCAATTGGGTAAGAAAACAATAATTTCTTGTTGGGATCTGAGAACACTGAGGGGGGGGAGGGGGAATCAGTGACTCGTTAGAATCTGCAATATTTAACTTACTAAACCATGCATGTATGTATCGGTAAACAAATAAGCATATAACAAGAAGCAAATAAACCATCCACATAAATGAACACCATAACACAAAATTTATACGTGGAAAACCTCAATGAGGAAAAACAACGGTGGGATTTGTGACCCACAATATCAGTTCACTGGCCATATGAAAAGATATTACATAAACAGGGGCCTGCACTTGCAGGAAGGCATACTGCCTAGAGCATACTACTCATCACTAAAAGAGCCTCATTGACTACAAGCTTTTTGCCAAAGTAAATTACTGAAAATGAACTCAAGAATGCATCTGCTATGCCAGATAGAGTTCCGGTTTTGGTTCTGCTCTGTACCGGTTCATAGTCTTGAACTCTTATCGGTATTACTTCTCCTCCAAGAGTGCTTTCCTAGCTATCTATAGATCATTTTATGATACAATGTTCACATACAAAAATGATCTCCATACATATATTTCACATCTCACAGTTTTTCTATATGTCTATCTCTATACCATCATAACACCATCTTCTCTATATATTAAATTGACCTAGTAGACAAACTTATATACCTATTACATATGATATGCCTTATGTCAGCTTATAATGCATTTACAAAAGATATTCAATGTCGGTCTCGACAATAATTATAAAATGATTTACAAAATAAATCTTCCTTGATATTGGCTTCCTGAAGTACTGATGTCGATGCCGGTGTAGCTCTGAATGCTTCGAATGCCAGTATCTGCTGATATATGCCTCCTAGTGCCGGTTTGTGACTTCCATCAAGTCTTGTTGCCTTCTATCTAATCTTGTTGCCATTAGTGACAACAAAATGAATCCAATGAGTGTCAATTACCAACAATCTCCCCCTTTGGCATTGATGACAACACTCATGTGAAAAATGGATTCCCTGCCGATGTGCTCCCCTGGAGCAACACACTTCATATTTCATGATATTTTTCACAATTGTACATACTCCCACTTTGACATTAATGCCAAAGACCGGTGAAAGAATAAAGAATGAAAGAATACAGTTAGAGTCATTCGAGCTTAATCATCTTTAGAGTTTTTGGGTATGCCTTTTGCAATAACTGAAGATATGTGTCCCATCCTAATTTGAAAGTGTCTGATACCGATGCAAGTCCACTGAGTAAGTGGGAAAATGATTCTTTCTACTAGGTATCTACCGGTGTGGGATTTGCTATCATATCCATGAATTCTCTTTTGTGAACACCCAAAGAGTAAAGTCTTGGACTCACCAGTCCTCTTAAATTTCTTGGTCTCCTCAGTATTTTATCTTTTTCTTTCTCAAAAGCAAAAACTTGATTCTCCAAGGACAAAATTTGTCCATCAACATATGTAGTTAGTGTAGTTATTCCATCAAAAGAATTAGCAATAGTAGCCATTTTGTCATAGAATTCTTTCAATCTGTCATTTACATTGGCTGTTAGACTTCCTATATTACAACATACTCTATAAATATTGGTGCATTGTTTCAAACAAACCTCAATAGAGATAAGTTTGTCCTCTATATTCTTCTTCCCAGTTACTATAAGTTGATCAAAAGCTTCTCTTTTTGCAACAGAGAAACTATCCAAAGCCTGTCGGTCTGCAATCTGTCTCAAGGATTGATAGTTATTTGATATGTGTGCTGTTAAAGCTTTGAGCTTACCGAAAGGGCTTGCTTCATCCTCTAGCTGACAATCAGGCATTATTCTGTGTAATAGAGAGACCGATTGATCAATTAACCCTTTGTCTATAGTTCCTTCCTTTTAACAATTTTTGAGTGGCCATCATCATTAGTTCTATTGGACTTAACTCAGAGACTGATTTCTTCTCGACCTGAGAAGTGTCAATTGCCAATACTCTTGCCAGTGAATCTATTTTTCCTACTGGTATGGACTCAGTTGATTTGACCTTTTCCATCTCAACCTCTTTTGCACTAGTGGCTTTGCCACTTGGTGCAGTGTCGGTTACTGCCGGTGGAATATTATCCACAATGTTTCCAGTGTCATGTAGAGTCTCTTGCTCAAAATTGTTTTATGCTGGTATAAACTGTATATTGGCATTATGTGAACCGGTATGAGGACATAATGACACTGTATGTTGTCATTGATGTCAAAATGCTGAAGAGGTGAGAACTGACATAACACTGTGAATTGACATTCATGCCAAAGTGAAGCGGTGTGCTTGTTGAAGGTGAACCGACATATGGTTATGGGAACCGGCACATGGAAGCGTTGTATGACTACCGGTTGGTAGTCTCAACTTCAAGGTTTTTGGTTGAAGTGCTTCAAGCCTGTGTGGCTCAACCGGTGACATTGTGTGATGAGTTAGCATTGTAATGAAGAACAGATCATGTTGCCATGTCAACCTTGTGCATGTGAAGGATCTTGCATGATGGAGATTGTTCCTATCTACCTCAAGAATGTGCGAAGTCTTTAAAATGGTGATGTGTGATGGGTTATCAGCCGCCATGAAATCAGTGAAAATGGATGATGGAGAATGTCTTGAGATTGGATCAAGACTATTGCAATTAATGGAGTGTTCTCAACGGTCAGGATTGAACCATTTGAATTCCTTAACCTAATAGGTTTAGGGTTTAGGGTTTTTGCTACCGACCTATCAATTTTCCTATAAGGTCGATGTTGTGTCTCTTTCTGAGGTTGTTGGAAAAATTTATGTGTGTGTATCTGAGAGAAGGGATACGTAATTCTTACTAGACCAAAAGGAAAGAAGTGATACCTGCAGAGTGTAAGTGCAGAAGGTGAAGAAGAGCTTAAGCGGATCTGCATTGGCATTGAGTGCTATTACCAGATCATTGTAATACCTGTTGATCTCTAACCACCTCAATAGTTGGAAAATCCCTTAATAGGGTAGCCTTAACCGACTTGCTGTAAATCCCTTAACAGGGTAGCCTTAACCAGCTTGATGTAAATCCTTTAATAGGGTAATTCAAATCTATTGAGTTCGAAATCCTTTAGCTATTGAGTTGTTGAAATCCTCTAACAAGGTAACCTTTAACAGGGTTTAACCCTTAACCGGGTATTGTAGCCATCCCTTAACCGGGTGATCTTTAACATGACCGGTTCCTAGCAGAACCTATTGTAATGTCTCTAATCGGACAAGGCTCCTAACAGAGCGGACTTCTAAAGAGTTCAAAAATAGCTTGTGGGTATTCATCCCCATATTGTTTTTCCTAGTTGGGTTTCCATGTGAAAAATATGTGTGTCATGTGTGATGCTTTTATCTTGTGATGCTTTCCTATTATCTGTCAAGCTTATGATGGTTTTGTGTTTTATGCCTGTCAATAAAACATGTTGAAGTAGTTGTTATTATGATCTGATGATAGATTACCTGTTTATGCATAAGGGTGAACTGGTAGTGTAATCTTGAGTTGAGTGAAAAGCTAAGTGAGTAACCGGTTAATGCTTGTCTCAGTCATTCTTAGCTTTATTGGTTTCACTCTATTTCAAACCGGTGTCACTGCTTTCCAGTCATTTGAAGTGTCTGCTGTCAAACCGGTTTAGGATTGTATTTTTGTCTGTACTGATTCACCCCCCTCTCAGTACCAAGTTAGTACTATCCGTTCATCATTGAGTTATCAATTAGTATCAGAGCATCCCCTAGGTCCTCTATGCTATAAGCTTAACCACTTGAGGTAAAGATCCCAGTCTAATGATGAAAAGGGAAGGTCCAAAGTTTAATAGAGAAAATTTCAGTATATGGAAAGACAAAATGAAGATATTCATCAGAAGCATGAGTGCTCAACATTGGAGCTATGTTGAGACTTTCTATGTTGCTCCTACCGGTACCCTTACCGATGACCAAAAGAGAGAGATGTAGGAGAATGGGCAAGTCATGGAAGCCTTGATTAGTAGTTTATCTGACATTGAGTTTATTGATGTTCAGGATAAGGTAAATCCCAAAGAGTTATGGGATACTCTTGAAAATATCTATGGCGGTGATGAACATGTAAAACAGGCTAAGGAAGAAAGCCTTAGAGGGAAGTTTGAAGATATGTGGATGGTTGAAGGTGAGACCATTCAATAGTATGGAATAAGAATCAAAATTGTTGTTGGAGATATCAAGAGTGCAGGTGGTGAAATAGAAGATTCCACTGTGGTAAGCAAAGTCCTGAGATCCCTATTGCCAGTCTATGCAATAAGGGTTGCTGCTATTCAAGAGCTAAGATCAATAGACAAGACTAAGGTATCCCTAGAATCCATCATTGCAAAGCTAACGACCTATGAGCTAAATAGTTTCGATGGCAGTGTTCAAAAGACTGAATCAACTTTTAAAGCTTCTACAGTACCATTTAGAAAAGGAAAAGAAGCTAGCACTAGTGGTGAACCAAGACAGGGTAGAGAAATGGATGATGAGGAGATTCTGATGGCATTTCAAGCTCTCCTTTCCAGGAAACTTCCAAAAGGAACCGACAAATACAGAGGTAAGCTACCTTTGAAATGCTTCTCTTGTAACCAGATATGACATATTGCTATAAACTATCCTAATGGCGACAACAAGGACAAACCGGAAAGGTTCAAGAAATTCAAGGAGGAAACCGGAGAAACTGTTTTGTGGTAGTTGATGAAGGTGTCACAGATGAAGAATCAGAGAATGAAGAAAATGAAGATATTGTGTTTGTTGCTATCAAGGAAGATGTGTCAGACAAGAAGGCTCTTGTCTCCCAGTTTGATAATTCCAATGAGTGGATCATTGCCAGTGGCTATTCTCACCATGTGACTGGTGACTAGAGCAAGTTTCTATCATTGGAGGAGTATGATGGTGGTGTGGTTTGCTTTGGAAATGATGCACCATGCATGGTCAAAGGCAGAGGGTCCATCTCTTTGAATGGAAAGAGTAGTGCTGACAATGTGTATTGGGTTGATGGTCTTAGACACAACCTTCTGAGTGTTGCCTAGCTGAATGATAGTGGCCTCACTCTGGAATTCAAGAATGGAGCTTGCAGAATCAAAGGAAAGAATGGTGAACTGGTGGCCACCAGCATGCAAACCAAAGGTAACATATTTCATCTGAATGCAAATATAAGTACATGTCTTATGGCTAAATTTGATGATAGCTGGATATGGCATAGGATACTCTACCATGTAAACTTTGATAACATTGTGAAAGCTAGTAAGATCAAGGCAGTTAGAGGGTTGCTGGTGCTAAGCAAACTGGATAATACCTTGTGCAGAGAGTGTCAATTAGAGAAAATGTCTTCCTCAACCTTTAAAGGTAAATCTTTCACTGCTGACAACTTGCTTGATCTTGTGCACACTGATTTGTATGGACCTATGAAGACTAGAAGTGTGCAGAGTGATAGGTACTTCATGATTCTCACTGATGATTGCTCAAGAATGATGTGGGTCACATTCTTGAAAGACAAGTCTGAAGCCTTTTTAAAGTTCAAAGCTTTTAGAGAATAAGTGGAGAAGGAAAGTGGTAAAAGGATCAAGTGCCTGAGAACTGATCAAGGAGGGGAATTCACTTCTGGTGAATTCAACAAGTACTATGAAGAACATGGCATCAAGAGGCAATTGTCTGCCCCTCGGACTCCATAGTAGAATGGCCTAGCAGAGAGGAATAACCGGACTGTGGTTGAAGTAGCTAGAACCATGTTAATTCAAGGAAAGGTAGCTCACACCTTTTGGAGAGAAGTGGTGAGCACTGCAGTCTACACAATGAACCAAGTACTCATCAAGAAAGGTAAGGATAAAACTCCTTATGAGTATTGGACCGGTAAGACACCTGTGGTCAGCTACTTTAGAGTGTTTGGTAGCAAATGTTACATCAAGAGGAGTGAACACCAGAGAAAATTTGATGTGAAATATGATGAGGGAATATTCCTAGGATATTCCACCAAGAGAAAAGATCTCAAGTGTTTCAACAATAGGACTTTGAGAATTATAGAAAGCATCAATGTAAGAGTTGATGAAACCTTTGAGAAAACTAAGGAAACCTGCAGTGAGCAAGCGGTGAACGAACCGGTTGCAACCTTCTGGGAACTGGTTGACAGCCAACCGAGTACCAATAACAATGTTCCTACATTGGCAAATGTAGATGCTAATATTGATGAAGATGAGGATGAAGAAGAAAAGCAAGAGGAATCCATCAAGACCATTCCTCGGTATGTCAAGCTGAATCATGATCCTAATAAGATCATAGGAGATAAGGATGTAGGAATCCTTACAAGAAGAAAGGTTAGAGAAAACTCATGTATGATCTCTGAATTTGAGCCTAAATCATTCAAAGAGGCACATAAGGATGAAGACTGGATCAAGGCAATGGAAGAGGAACTTGACCAGATAGAGAAAAATGGTACATGGTCTTTGGTACCCAGACCGGAGCACAAAAATGTCATTGGTACTAAATGGGTGTTCAGAAATAAGTTGAATGAGGATGGCATAGTGATTAGGAACAAAGCCAGATTAGTGTGCAAAGGATATGCTCAAGAAGAAGGAGAAGACTATGGAGAAACCTTTGCTCATGTAGCCAGATTGGAAGGAGTCCGTATGCTTCTTGCATATGCAGCTTTTAAAGGTTTCAAAGTATATCAAATGGATGTGAAATCTGCATTCCTAAATGGTGTACTTGAAGAGGAGGTGTATATTGAGCACCGGATGGGTTTGCCCTATCTAAAGACAATGAAATGGTATGTAGGCTACATAAAGCCTTATATGGACTAAAGCAGGCACCTAGGGCATGGTATGAATGTCTGCATTCTCATCTTGTGAAGATTGGATTTGAGAGAACAAGTGAAGATAGTAATATCTAGTTGAAGTCTGAAGGAGATCAGATCCTGATTTGTGAGGCATTTGTTGATGACATTATCTTTGGTGGAGATGACAAGATGAGATGAAGAAAGAGTTTGAAATGTCACTCATAGAGGAGATTAAATTCTTCATTTAACTGCAGATCCAACAGATGAAGGATGGAATCTTTATCACTTAGTCCAAGTATGTCAAAGAGGTGTTGAAGACCTTTGGCATGAAAGATAGCAAACCGGTTGGTACTCTGATGGTGACCAGTTGTAAACTATCTAAAGAAGATGACTCAGAATTGGTTGATGAGAAGGAATACCAATCAATGATTGGTAAGTTGCATTATGTAGTGCATAGCAGACTAGATATTGCACATGCAGTTGGCATTACTGCAAGATTCCAGAAAAGCCCAAGAGAATCTCACTTGGTTGTAGTCAAGCGGATTCTTAGGTATTTGAAGGGAATTGTTGACTATAGATTATGGTATCCTTATAGCAAGGATTTCAACTTGAAAGTATACACAAATGCTGATTGGGCAGGCAATATAGATGACCGGAAAAGCACAACCGGTGGTGCATTCTTTCTTGGTGGTAGACTAGTCTCATGGATGAGTAAGAAGCAAAGTTGTATCTGTTAGTCTACAGCGGAAGCAGAGTATGTTGCAGATTTCATGAACTGCACTCAGACAATTTGGATGAAACATGTATTAAATGGCTTCAAAGTTCTTGTATCTGAACCCGTAAGTATATTTTATGACAATACTAGTGCAATTAATATCTCCAAGAATTCGGTTTTACATTCTAGAACCAAACACTTTGAGCTTAAGTATCATTTCTTAAGGGAAAAGGTTCAAAACAAAGAGATTGCACTGGAACATGTTTCCAGTAAGGAGCAGTTAGCAGACATATTCACCAAGCCTCTCCCAAAGACTACATTTATGCACTTAAGAGGTGAATTAGGGGTGTTTCCCCTTCAGGAGGTAAATTAAAAGCATATGCTCCATATCAGTTAGGTAGTGCAGAGTCAAATTTATTTTGGATTGATGTGTTGAAGGATGCTACTCCTCAGGGGGAGTAGCATAATGGAATAGGGAAGCCTGTGCCTCCACTTTGGCATTGTTGTCAAAGGGGGAGAAGATGAGAAGCGGAGAAGATATCTGCAGAAATTAGGGGAGAAGAAGATGTGAAGCAGAGAAGATATCTACATAAATTAGGGGAGAAGATGTGAAGCGGAGAGATATATTTGTATATTGCCATTAATGCCAAAGGGGGAGATTGTTGGCATTATGTTAACCAGTATGAGGACATAATGACACTGTATGTTGTCATTGATGTCAATATGCTGAAGAGGTGAGAACTGGCATAACATTGTGAACAGGCATTCGTGCCAAAGTGAAGTGGTGTGCTTGTTCAAGGTGAACCAACATATGGTTATGGGAACCGACACATGGAAGCGTTGTATGACTACCAGTTGGTAGTCTCAACTTCAAGGTTTCCGATTGAAGTGCTTCAAGCCTATGTGGCTCAACCGGTGACATTGTATGATGAGTTAGCATTGTAATGAAGAACATATCATGTTGCCATGTCAGCCTTATGCGCGTGAAGGATCTTGCATGATGGAGATTGTTCCTATCTACCTTGGGAATGTGTGAAGTTTGTAAAATAGTGATGTGTGATGGGTTATCAGCCGCCATGAAATCGACGAAAATGGACGATGGAGAATGTCTTGAGATTGGATCAAGACTGTTGCAATTAATGGAGTGTTCTCAACGGACAGTATTGAATTGTTTGAATTCCTTAACCTAACAGGTTTAGGGTTTAGGGTTTATGCTACCGACCTATCTGTTTTCCTATAAGGTTGATGTTGTGTCTCTTTTTGAGGTTGTTGGCAAAAGTTGTGTGTGTGTATCCGAGAGAAGGGATACGTAATTCTTGCCAGACCAAAAGGAGAGAAGTGATACCTGTAGAGTGTAAGTGCAGAAGGTGAAGAAGAGCGTAAGCGGATCTGCATTGGCATTGAGTGCTATTACTAGATCATTGTAATACCTATTGATCTCTAACCACCTCAATAGTTGGAAAATCCCTTAACAGGGTAGCCTTAATCAGCTTGCTGTAAATCCCTTAACAGGGTAGCCTTAACTGACTTGCTGTAAATCCTTTAACAGGGTAATTCAAAGTTATTGAGTTCGAAATCCTTTAGCTATTGAGCTCTTGAAATCCTCTAACAAGGTAACTTTTAATAGGATTTAACCCTTAATCGGGTGATCTTTAACAAGATCGGTTCCTAGCAGAACCTATTGTAATGTCTCCAACCGGACAAGGCTCCTAATAGAGCGGACTTCTAAAGAGTTCAAAAATAGCTTGTGGGTATTCATCCCCACTGTGGTTTTTCCCAATTGGGTTTCCACGTGAAAAATATGTGGGTCATGTGTGATGCTTTTAGCTTGTGATGCTTTCCTATTATCTGTCAAGCTTATAATGGTTCTGTGTTTTATGCCTTTCAATAAAACATGTTGAACTAGCTGTTATTATGATCTGATGATAGATTACCTATTTATGCATAAGGCTGAAATGGTAGTGTAATCTTGAGTTGAGTGAAAAGCTAAGTGAGTAACTAGTTAATGCTTGTCTCAGTCATTCTTAGCTTTACCGGTTGCACTCTGTTTCAAACCGGTGTCATTGCTTGCCAGTCATTTGAAGTGTTTGTTGTCAAACTAGTTTAGGACTATATTTTTGTCTGTACTAATTCACCCCCTCCTCTCAGTACCAGGTTAGCACTATCCATTCATCATTGAGTTATCACTGTAAAATCTCTGTGATTGTCAGTTGTGGATGTGTACCTGTAGTTACAACTGGTTGTGATTGTGTCAAAATTGGAGTAGAACTGCCTAAAATACCCTTTCCTTTTGATTTCTCAGGAATTGAAGGGGATGTTGCCTTTGCAAATTCTTCCTGAGATGTGAGAAAGTCTAGGTTTTTTTGAAAGAGTTTTGTCCACCCCTTGTCTCATTTACCACCTCATTTACTCTACCCAACATAAGACTTGTCTGCCGATTTTTACTACTAAAAATTGTCCTATTTGCAGTATCTATACATCTTTTCATCTCTTCATTATTTATAGTGACACATTGTTCCAAAAGTGCAACTTCGTTGATTTCCTTATCCCTCTTGATAGCATCAAGTCTCCTAGATTCAAGTTTATTGTATAGAGATAAAGGTATCTCTTTCAAAATTTCAACTAATGCCTTCTTATATATCTATATACAATAAAATAGGTTCCTCTAACTCATTTTGCTCACTCTCTTCAAAAACTTCATAATATTTTGAAATATTCTTTAATATCCCATCTTTTGTTACTTCATCAATAAATTTAGCATAGGTCATTGTTGTCTTACTAGATCTAGTATCATCACCCTTTTTCTTTTTGCTTGTTGTTGCTAGCGTGACTGGTTTCCTCTTCTGCATAAGCTTCCTTACCGGTGGTGGAGGTGCAGTAGGCTAAGATGCCTTTCTGACAAGTCTCCTCCTTGGTTCTACCTTTTGTTGCTCTACCGGTGATTTTACCACATCCTTCCTTTGCACCCTTCTGAAAGCCAGAGGCTCATTATGCTTAGGGTCAGAGTCAGAAGTGATTGGGGAAATGTGAACTTGTGGCTTCTTCACTTCTTCAGTAGCAACCTCTACCGATTTGACTACCTATTTGGATTGGGAAACTAGCTGAGTGTCTATCTCGTAAATCACATTCTGCACATATGTAGACATTTTATTAGTTTTCTTCTCTCTCCTTTTTCTATTGAAACCTATTTTCACTTCAAGAGCCTTTTCTCCTGCTATACCGAAGTGCTCTATCTTATCATCCAAAGAGCCATCTAATAAAATCTTTGCATAAAGCTCAAAAATACTATCATCTACCTCATATCCGACCTCAATGATCCATATTTTCCTAGGTTCAACTTCTTCCATGAGTATTTCATTAGTCTTCACCATGAAACATATGTCAGTGGAATACTTCTCCACAATGTTCTTAGAGATTCTTTCCCTTTGCCTCATGTTCTCCTGAAATGTCTTGAAGTAACCCTGGAGCTTCTCATCCCTACTAGTACCAAGACTGATGATAGCCATTTTGATCTGCATACCTATCAGTATGTGATGAGCCCATTGCTTCTTTGCTAAACTGGGTAGCTCATTCAGGAAATAAAGCATCAAGTAGACAGTTAAGTTTCCATATCTGAATGTGCCTTTCTTGGTTCCTTTGATATTTTTAAGGTTTAACATTAACTCATTCCTCATCCATTCACATAAGTCATATTTCACATTATTTCTTAACATTTAATATGCGACATGAATGCATGAAATTGCAACATAATTCAATCTGTTTGATTAAGTTTCCTTATATCTTATGATCATGCTTGCAAATTTTATGTCTGAGTTGGTTATTGTGCTTATCCTCATTGATCTGTTATCCGGTGTGGAACCAGTGAGTTTTTGAACCTCTATGTTGGAAATTTTCTTACCAGGTTCTTGTCCGACCCTAGGTAAGCCGGTGATAGCTTGTATAGCTTCCTTTGTGATCATGTAGGTTCTTTCTAACCATATGAATTCGTTATGAACCCTGCTCAGGACATATCTGATAACTTCATCCTTGAATTCTGGTAAATACAGAATACCAGTTAATCCTAGATCCTCAATTGCCTTAAATTATGGTTTGATCTTTCCAGTGTCTCCCAGTATCACTGATTGATACATGCTTTTTATGTCTTTGGTGTCCAGATCCTCAAGAGTTCAGTGGATGTATGCCCTCACATCTTCAACATACATTACTCCTTTAGGAACCCTAGAAAACGCTCCCGCAAAGTCTTCCTTCTTCGTAATTTTGGGAACCTCCTTAAAGATTGGCCTTAACCTATCCTTAACTTTGATGATTGTCGAATTTGCAATAAAAGTAGGAGTGATGATCCAGATGCCATATCAAAAAATACCTAAGTGAATGCCAGTGGATGATTTGAGTGCTTCAGATTATTGCTTGAAATCCTCTCTCAATGCTTGCTCGCTCTTAGTTCGCCTTTTCTTCACTTTGATTACTTGAATGCTTAGTGAGTGAAAATGAATTCACTTAGCTTCTTTTATCAACAAATAAAACCCTAATATTCTATCATTAATGTTTCACCAACAACCCTACGGATGCCGGTTTCACAGTTAAGTGCCGGGGTAACCTTTATCGATGACAAACATAGTTCTCCATATCTCTTTCTAGATCTCCTTAGATCTCTTCTGGGGGAATATGCAAGATTTAGTAGTGACTTTGCCAACCCCTAAGGCTTATACCTCAGTTACCGGTGGAATTTCCTACCGGCGGAGGAATACTTTATTCTACCGGTGGATTTGCCGGTATAGATCCATCTGCACTTTGTTCTTCAGATTTTCTAACCCATCTCTTGGTATGATCTTGTTGTATTTCATCTACCTTTTTCTTCCCTTTCTCATTATCTTTATTATTATTAGCCAGTTGAGTCTTGCTTTTGCAATACTTAGCAATGTGTCCTATTTTGTTGCATGCATAACATGTAGCATTGTTCTTCTAAATTTCTTTGACATATCTGATATTATTATTATTTCTTGACCTACAATGATTAGAAAAATGTCCAAACTTTCCACATGCATGACATTTAACATTCATTCTGCAATCTTCTGATTTACGACCATATTTCTTGTAGTTTGTGCATTGACCGGGAACAAAATTGTAGTTTTGATTTGCCTTATTTCTACATTGTTTAGCCATGTGCTTAAATTTATTGCAAACAAAGAATCTACCATTGAATTTATAAGCATTAGATTGGCTTACCAGTTTCCTCTATTCTAATGAGTTCTGCATATCGGTTGTCTGATCTTCATTAGCAGTACCATAGATTTCACCTTGTACAAATCCAAGTCCTCTAGAATCATCAATCTGTCTTTGTCTTTTTAGTAAGTCATCTAATTGTGCAACACTGATCCTAAACTTTTCTTTATACTCACTTGCAGTAGTCAGATCATCTGTGAGAGTAGTTATTTTCCTTTCAAGTTCTTGTTCATTATTCCGGGAGTGTGCCAAATCAGTTCTGAATAGATTATTCTCATGAGTCAATCTTCCACATCCATCAAATTTGTTCTTCAAAGATAAAGTAAGACTATCTTCCTTCTTCTTTCTGTCCTCAATATCTTTGATAACCGCATGGTGAGATCTTGCATTTCATTCTTCATGAGCATATTTGCTTGACTTAGTTTTTGACATTGTTCCTTAAGAGCATTCTTCTCCTCATCATCTGGTTGTTGCAAAAGTTCTTTCCTCTTGGCTTGAGCAGATGACAACCTTTCTTGTAGGATAAGAATGAATTCATTTGCAGAATCAGTTCTTCATCCTTTCAACATCATAATCCTCAAGAGTCATCTCAAGTTGCCTTGCCATAGCCATATTAAAAAATTCCAGTTTCAGGATCTTCCTCAAGTTGTTAAACTTTTTCTGAGGTACCAGGCTCTGATACCAATTGTTGGGATCTGAGAACAATGAGAGTTGGTGGGGGGGGGGGTGTGAATCGGTGCTTTGCCAGAATTTGCAATATTTAACTTACTAAACCATGCATGTATATACCGGTAAACAAATAAGCATATAACAAGAAGCAAATAAACCATCCACATAAATGAACACCATAACACACAAAATTTATATGTGGAAAACCTCAATGAGGAAAAACCACAGTGGGATTTGTGACCCACAATCAGTTCACTGGCCATATGAAAAGATATTACATAAACAGAGCCCTGCACTTGTAGGAAGGCATACTGCCTAGAGCATACTGCTCATCACTAAAAGAGCCTCATTGACTACAAGCTTTCTGCCAAAGAAAATTCCTAAAAAATGAACTCAAGAATGCATCTGCTATGCCAGATAGAGTTCCAGTTCACAGTCTTGAACTATTACCAGTATTACTTCTCCTCCAAGAGTGCTTTCCTAGCTATCTATAGATCATTGCATGATACAATGTTCACATACAAAAATGATCTCCATACATATATTTTGCATCTCACAGTTCTTCTATATGTCTATCTCTATACCATCATAATACCATCTTCTCTATATATTAAATTGACCTAGCAAACTGACTTATATACATATTACATATGATATGCCTTATGTCCGCTTACAATGCATTTACAAAACATATTCAATGTCAACCTTGACAATAATTATAAAATGTTTTACAAAATAAATCTTCCTTGATGTTGGCTTCCTGAAGTACTAATGCCGGTGCCAATGTAGCCCTGAATGCTTCCAATGCTCGTATCTACCAATATATGCCTCCTAGTGCCGGTTTGTGACTTCCATCAAGTCTTGTTGCCTTCTATCTAATCTTGTTGCCATCAATGACAACAAAATGAATCCAATGAGTGTGAATTGCCAACATTTCTTTCAAGAGCAAGTAGTATACATCTGATGGATTGCTAGACCTTGTGCATACTAACCTGTGTGGACCTACAAATGTTAGAAGTGTGCAGTGAGACAAATATTTTATGTTGCTAATTAATGATTATTCTAGGATGATGTGGGTTGTCTTTTTGAAGGAGAAATCGAAAGCATTAGACAAGTTCAAGATATTCAAAGCAAAGGTTGAGAGTGAGTCAGGATTGAAGGTGAAATGTCTGAGATCTAACAAAGGTGTAGAATTTTGTTCTGGTGAGTTTGATTCATTCTGTGAGAAGCATGGGATTAGAAGACAATTATTTTCTCCTAGAATCCCTCAATAAAATGGAGTTGTTGAAAGGAAGAAAATGACTGTTTTGGATGCTGTAAGGACTATGATGATTGAAGGAAATGTTCCAAAGATCTACTGGAGAGAAACTATTAGGACTGCTGTTTACACATTCAACCAAGTTCATATCAAAGGTGATATCAGTAAGTCTCGTTATGAGTTATGGTTTGGTCATGTTCCTACTATGAGATATTTTAGAGTACTTGGTAGCAAATGTTATATCAAGATAGATGATGACATAGGAAAGTTTGATGCAAGAAGTGATGGAGGAATTTTCTTGGGATATTCTACTAAGAGAAAATCCTACCTGTGCTACAATAAGAGACTGAGAAAAATAGTGGAAAGTGCAAATGTGAAGGTGGATGAGAACCTTGGGAAAGAAATCAGAGCATGTGGATATGATGATGGTCAACATGTTGCTTTGAATCCTATTTAGACTAAAGAACTCAAGCAACTGATCCGATAGAAACTATTAATCTAGATGTTGCTGCTATTGATGGAGAGGTCTAGGAACCTGAAAATCAGAACAATCAAAATACTTTGAGGTATGTAAGACTGAATCATTCAGAAAATCAGAACAATCAAAAGACTTTGAGGTATGTAAGACTGAATCATTTAGAAAATTAGATTATTGGAGATAAAAATAAAGGTGCGATGACTAGAAGAAGGCTAGTTGCTGAAGAGGTATATTTGATTTCTAAAGTTGAACCTAAAGATGTTGCCAAATCTTGCAAAGATGAAAATTGGATGAAAGCTATGGAAGAAGAATTATATCATATTGAGAAGAATAACACATGGGAGCTTGTGCCTAGACCTAAAAATAAGAATGTTATAGGTCCTAAATGGGTATTTAGGAATAAATTGAATGAAGTCGATGAAGTTGTTAGAAATAAAGAAAGACTGGTATGCAAAGTATATTCACAGAAAGAAGGAATTGATTATGAGGAGACTTTTGCTTCGGTGGCCAGACTTGAAGCTGTTAGACTGTTTCTTGCATATGTTGTCTATAAAGATTTCAAGGTATATCAGATGGATGTCAAATTTTCCTTTCTAAATGGTGATCTTGAAGAAGAAGTCTACATTGAGGAACGTGATGGATTTTCATTATCAGATGATGGAGACATGGTATGTAAACTGAAGAAATCTGTTTATGGATTGAAACAAGCCCCTAGGGCCTAGTATGCTAGATTGGATAAGTACTTGTTGAAATTGGGATTTAACAAAGGGACTGCTGATATTAATCTATACTAGAAGATTAAAAATGATAATATCTTGATTGTTGAAGTATTTTTTGATGATGACTTGAGCATGAAGTTTTCCGATGATATGCAGAAGGAATTTGAGATGTCTATGATAGGTGAGATGAAAATTTTCTTAGGATTGTAGATTTCACAGATCGAAAAAGGTATCTTTATATCTCAAACTAAATATGTGAAGGAATTGTTGAAGAATTTTGGGTTAGATGACTCCAAACCGGTTGGAACTCCTATGGTGATAGGCTACAAATTATCTAAGAATGATGAATCTGTAAAAGCTAATCAGAGTTTGTACAGGTCTATGGTTGGTGGACTGCTATATCTTACTCAGACTAGGCCGGACATTATGAATGCTATGTGCATGACTGCTAGATATCAAGCTGATCCGAAAGCGAGTTATGTCATTACTATTTAAGAGAATATTTAGATATTTGAAGGGAACTATGGATTATGGTTTGTGGTATTTAAAGAATGACGATTTCATGTTATGTGCTTACATTGATGCTGATTAGGCTGGTGATGTTGATGACCAGAAGAGTACATCCGGTTGTGCTTTCTTTTTGGGTAAGAAATTAGTTTCATGGGCTAGTAAGAAACAAGATTCAATATCCTTATCTACTGCTGAAGCTGAGTACATTCCTTCTGCTGGTAGCTGCACTCAGGTGGTTTGGATGAAGCAAATGTTCAAGGATATCAGAGTTATCTATGATGAACCAACTATCATATACTATGATAATTCCAGTGCTATCAACATGTCAAAGAATCCGATGCAACATTCAAAGACTAAATACGTGTCAATCAAATATCATTAGTTAGGGAGAAAGTCAGTGAAGAGGAAGTGAAGTTGGAGAATGTGTCTACAAAGGAACAAATTGCTGATATTTTCACTAAGCCTTTACCTACAGATACATTTGTCTATTTGAGAGAGAAATTAGGGCTATCCCCTCACCTGATGAGAACTAGATGTATTGAGTTGCATCAATCCGGTGGACTTCACAGTCTTATCTCTTTATCCAGATTGATGAGTTGGTGCCACTCCTTTTGTGGAGTAGTCTGGTTATGTGTTTAAGGGAGGAGAGATTCATGATTTGCTTATCTATGTAGGCAAGTTTGGCTTTCTATTTCTTTGACATTGCTGTCAAATGGGAAGAGATGCATGGGAAAAACTATTTTATCTACTTGGTCTTAGGGGAAGTTTGCTGGAGATGTTTCTTTCTTTGCATTGATTGTTTTTCACATTCATATGTTGCCATCAATGCCAAAGGGGGAGATTGTTGGACATTGCTGCTGCTAGGATATGTTGTTGCCATTGATGTCGACATATTCCTGCTCTGGTGATTGTAGATTGGTTCATTGTGATTATGGTTTGGTGTATGGAGTATCTTTAGTATCATTATATTCTTTTGTATTGGTTTTGGTGATCCGGGAAGCTTAATTGATCATATCATATGATCTAGTTTTGCAGTTTGTTTATTTGATCAATGCTTTGCAGAGTTCAGTATTTCCTTCAGTATATTCCAGTGTGATCAGATCTTGATCTAATATTTTGGGATATTGTTTGGGATAGTCTCATGTATCTTCATTTCAAATGTTTCATGATTTTATGCTCCAGAAGTTTTCTTTATGACAGTTGCTACTGTTTGAGTATTCTTGAGTTCCAAACGTTGACAAATGAAGATTTGATAAGTGGTGTTGGTGCAGCTATTAGTGATGATTCTAACATGCTTGCTGGTGTTTCCTAATC
The DNA here is from genome assembly GCF_030272615.1 of Cryptomeria japonica. NCBI lineage: Eukaryota > Viridiplantae > Streptophyta > Pinopsida > Cupressales > Cupressaceae > Cryptomeria > Cryptomeria japonica. Next base: position 432,384,784 of record NC_081407.1, read on the forward strand.
ATGTCCTATTTATCCTGATGATCCACATTGATAGTTGTGCAAGTTTTTGGTGATTTTGCTGAACTGGTGATGTTCTTTGTGTTATGCGGTTTTCCTGGTGGTGTAGCATGTTGCGGTTGATCTTGGTGTTATTTCCTGTGGTGTTGCGTGTTTAGAGATTTGAATTAGGACCATTTTATGTCATGTAAATAATTATATTGGTCTGATGGTCTATCTTTGTATCGTGTGATGTAATTTTGTAATTGTGAGTTGTGGGTTTAGCCGACCTTGTTGTCAAGGTTGATGAATTGTATAAATAGGTTATATTGTCATGTAATTTGGGTATCATGGTTGTGTCTGCATTATCATAGTGGTGTATGTGTGAACAAGGATTCATCTTTTGGTGTAGTGCATTGAGGAGAGATTGGTGTTGCAGAGCAGACAATTGTGCTTAACCAAAACTGTCATCAGGCATTTGGAGATGCTATTATTGCAGTTCATTCTTGCTAGATTGTAGTCCGAATCTTGTTGTAAGTTAGTGAGACTTCACTGAGGGTTGTAGCCTTTTGGGTGATTATCTTTTGAGAAGTGAACTCTAGGCAGTCTGCCTAAATGCATATGCATTCCCCATTGTAATATTTTCACGTACTACTGTAGAGTATCATCTTATTGTGGGTAGGTTCCCACCGTGGTTTTTCCCTTAATGGGGTTTTCCACGTCAAGATCTTGGTGTTATGTGTTGTGTTATCAATTTTCTTATCTTTGTTATTACTATAGTTTATCAGATCTATTTTTGTGATTAAGGTTATACATCTGGTGGAAACTTATTCACACCACTCTCAATTTTCCCTCATTGTTGTTGCCAACAATAGTCTAACCTTGTCTTTCAAAAGTGGATTCAATTGGTTTGGAAAATGCTCCACATTGATGTTATAGGTGCAATGAATTGGAGGAAATGCTTGTAATGCTTGTGTGTTGTATCAGTTCAAATTTCAAGGGTTGAGGTGTTCTGCAAGAAGACTTATTAATTTTCTGTTCAAGACCATGTTTCTTGATATTTTTACAATGAAATGTTCTATATCTATTCGTGTCACACCAACATGTATAGAAGTGATAATGAGAAAGAAGTATTTAGGAATGTTGTTGGATGTTCTAGGAATGTCCTTATGTGCTCTACATGGTGTTGAACTATTAGTTTGTTGAACCCAAGGAAGGACTTAGAGGGGGGGTTGGTGCAGGGACACTCAAAGGTGTTCTAGAACATGTATTTGAAAGCAACATGATGTGTTACTTTGAAGGTTCCTTATGTAGGTCCTAAATGGATATGGTAGGTCCAATGCTACCAATGCTATGTAATAAGCCCTAAGGCTCCAAAGTTGTATACATGGTCGCAAGCCTTGTATGGGCATTTTATTTATGTTTTTTGTGTCTAGGGGTCCTAGAGATGTTGTGTGTCCACTTTGTAACCTTTGATAGGAAGGCAAGTGTGTGATGTCATAATTTGTCAAAAGTTGGTATGTTGTCATAAGCAATTTTGCAAATTTTTGAGTTGTGGTTTCCCAATGGCTATTTGGTTGCATTTGTACATTGGGAAGTGGTTGGAAGGATTCCTTGGCCTTATTTAAGCCTGAGGAATGATTCCCAAAGGTTATATTGAGACTTTGAATGAAATTTATGCTTCGTACCAATCTGAAACTGTCATTTTTACTGCTTTTTCTTGTGTTTTTGGCTTTGGTATGGATTTGTATGGACTTATGGTAGGGATGATGTATTGAATTGGTTGTAGAAGTGAACCACCTTTCATTTGATGTAGATTTTAGGTCTTTAAGTTATATGGTTGAGGAGTAATTGATTTTTCTTTCTCACTGCCTGGTAAAATCCAAAAAATCAGGGTTTGGATGCAAAAGGAGCCACCATTCAACATTCCTCAATGGGAAAGGTCTGAAACCCAGGGAATGTTGGATTATCATGTATACTAGATTATTTTCTTGGTTTGGGGAGCATAACATCTCGCCTTGTTCTGTTGGAGTGATTCCCTAGACTTGACATTATCCATGTGGCAAGTCTGTGCAGTGAAGGATTGATTGAATCCTTGGGGTAGTGGAAATAATGGTGGTAAAAATTTGCATGGAGGGGACCCTTAGACATGTGAAGACTCTCTCCAAGAGCTCTAACTTCATTTCCATTTGACTGGTGAAGGTTTTGAGGCCTAAAACCCTATACCGATTAATTAGACCAAAATAGGCCCAATAGGGTTTGAACACTTGCACTCAAAACCCAGATGCAGAAGTTTGAAATATTTTAGAGTGCCAAAAAGGGTATTTGAATATCAAATTTTTTTAGGGGGTTGTTCAAATAATCTGTTAGATAAAGTGGGAAAAGTCCAAACAAAGGACTAATTACTTATAGCATTATTTCCTAGGTCCCTAAGGAAAAAAGGCACAAAGGACTTATGAATACCAACCAAAGGGGTCAAGGTAAACAAAAATACCATGTAAAACATGTACAAACACTCACATATGATAAATTCCACCTTTTGAGTAAAAGGTCCTATTGGCAAAGGGCTTGGGGTTGTGAGGTGTCTTGGTTTAGGGGTTGAGTAAATAGGAGTATGAGTCTCCTAGAGAAACTAAGTTGTCCTGAGTAGATTGATCCTTGGGAAAGATCAAGGACAAGATTAAGAACCTTTAAAAGTTTGGAGAGATTGGACCATTGGATGGTACCAAGTGTTAACCCTTAAAAGAAACCAAAGAATTTGCTCATTAACACCAAATCCTCTGCATCAAGGGTGAATCAATTCAAATAGAAATTAATGCAATACATAAACAATTAATCAACAGCACATATCCAATACATGAAAAATAATGTTTTCTTCATGGAAAACCCAAACAAGGAAAAACCACAGTGAACACCTGTCCATAAAAATATATCCACTATGTATATTAGATTACAATGAAAAGAGCTCACTAATCTAGACTTGAAAACCAAGTCTAACTGCTCTTGGGGAAAGATAACAAAAGAGGAATTGCAAACCTGAAGCTAACTGCAATAGGGAAAGATACCAAAATGATATGAAAAGAAGGATCTCTTGATCATGAAGCTGTCCTTGAACTCTACATCAAGCGACCAACATAAACACACACACAACTCACACCTCAACTACCAATACTTTATCTCATATCTCTGTCACACTCTCAACACAACTTGCATATCATTAGAGCACAACTCTTCTTCTCCATTCTTCACCAAGCCTGACTAGTTATCTTTACATTACACATCCACACTCCACACCTCATCTCTCATTCTCAACTCAATCACATTCATCCTTATATACAAGATAGATCATCAAAGCTTGAACCATGTCGGCCTGAACCAAAATAAACCTTCTAGACCAAAAATACATACGTTGATCCATTCCAGGAGAAAGAGGGGACCAGAACACATCTTCCAAAGATCAATTGACCGATACCTAATCACTGGAACATAACAATCATCATATCAACATGCTGCACATCCATATAACTAATTAACGGTCAAAACATATCCTCCAATGCAAATAACTCTAATCTAGATCTCCACATGCTATGGTGAGACCCCATAACACATCAAACAATCTTCCACAAATCATATTTGGACCTAAGGATAGGTTGAACATAGAATATCACAACCAACCATGAATAATGCCATAACACTCGAAGAACACAATGATGTTTCCAAACCATATAACTATCATTGTTTCTATGCCTGAATGTCATGAATGTATTAAGCTAATTAGCAAATAAGAACAAATCACCAATTCTCAGCTAATTAACAAACATTAAACATAATCAATGAAAATCAATACAAGAAATGAGAAATGCATTCAAATAGAAACTCCCTCATTTTGCATCTTTGCTTCCATTGTTCTTCTCCAATTTGAGTGGTTGGTGGCTCTCAGGTATTGCACCAATTTCTCGCATACAAATATTTTGAAGACTCTGATTTTGTGATTCTACATTGAATTGAGAAAAGAGGTTGAATTTATAGATTTTCAACATAAAGGGGGTGAGAAATAGAACTCAAGTGTTGATCGATAGATTACTGATTTAGACTAATTAGTGAACTCAATTGATTGATTTGTTAACTCATTTGATTGAGTAGTGAACTCAATTGATTGACTAGTAGACTAAATAGATGGATTAGTTGATTGGATTGATTGATTAGTTAAAAAGGATGATTGATGAGTTAACCGAGTTAACTGATTTTGATCAATCAGTTCTGATTTAGCATGTGTTGTAGGAATTTGAAATTGAATTTGATTTTCATTTTCAATTTGAATTTGAATTTGGTCATTCGAATGCCGAAATGCACATGAAATTAACGAAAATTCAGATTTGGGGAAAATGTGAATTTGATGATTTGGAATAAGATAAAATTAAGATAAATTCAAATTTGGGGAAATATGAAATGAAATTAGATGGAATTAATTGGAATTATAATTTGGGGAAATTGGAGGAATATAATTAATTGATTTAAATAATTAAACAAAATTATTTAAACTTAGGGAATATAATTAATTAAATAATAAAGATTATTTAACTAAGGAAAAGATCATAATTAATTAAATAATTGATATTTAATTAATAATTGAGATATGGTTAACTGATTAAAATGATTTGAGAATAGAAATAGAATAATTAGGAGTGTTGAAGGGTGATGATTAGAAGAAATAGTTAATTTAATCAAATAATTAAAGGATTACTTAATTAAATAGACGAATAATTAGTGTAGAATTAATGAGACATTTTTAGGTGTCTACATTTGCCCGTCTTTGAGAAAATGTCGAAACGACGTTGTTTCAAAGAAAATGAAAAGAAAAGCTGCCCTAGTATGCCCTGGTGACGCTAGGGTATAATGCCCCCTCAAGAAAAGTGTCCGGGAAAATTGTGGAACAAAGACCAGTTTTTCAAAAATATGCTAGATAGTGATAATATGAAGTTTGAAAGGGTTTCAATCTCATTTGCTATGTCTAAAATTGTGTTGAAGCTGGAGGGGTCCATGGGCGTTTATGTTAAAAAAAAAAACCCTTAATTTTGAGCTTATAAAATGAAGGTTGATATGGATTTGAGCTCATTTGCATTGTTTTGTTTTGAAAGAATTGTTTAGAGATATTTGTGTTTTTGTCGTCCTTGGAGTGAAATGGCAGGTCATAGAGCAGGGCTGCATTTATCCAAGCGAGTGTGGTCATATCAGAGACCTCTTTACACTGGTGGCATGGTGAGTTGCCTGATTTTTTGCCAATTTATGTCTATATTTTGCAAAATTTTTAACCATTTTTTTGGTGTGCCATCTTTTATGTATGTCGCAATTGAGTATCGATATTGCCGCAATTGATTTAATCATGTCTCAATTGATATATTATGCCGCATTTGTTAACATTGTGTCACATTTGTTAATATTGGATCACAATCAAACGTTTTGAATCACATTTGATTTTATAATTTCACATATGATACATTTGATTTGCAATTGGCATAAGTATGTCACATTTGATTCTTTTACTTTGTAGTTGGTAATATTGAATCACAATTGATAACAAAGGCCTTTTTTCTTCTTATTTATGCATCCTGATAGTTTTGATGATGTAGTTGACTCATTTTTATATTTTCCAAATGCAGGCGCAATATTGAGTACTTCTTGCTAGGGAGGCATGACCAGATAGTCTTGATCGACATCATGAGTTGGATGCAAAGGATACTTCTTTGTTACGACAGGTTGGATTGTATTATATTACGCATTTGTGTGAGGTTATGGCCAATAGGGCTATGATTACTGCTTTGATTGAGCAGTGGCATTCAGAGACATGTTCTTTTCATCTACCGACTGGTGAGGCGTCCATCACACTTGAGGATGTGTGGCATATTTTACACATTTTGATATTTGGTAGACGAGTTACTTTTGATCATCATGATGGTATCTCTACTTTGTGTACCTTGTTCAAGTGTGAGGAGCAGGATCTATATATCCATGGTCGTTACGAGATTCGTTGGGATGATTTTGATTATGATGATCTCACCATTGTGCTTGCATGTACTGTTGCTGGATTATTGATACGTGATAGGCGCGCCCATGGTTTTCTTGTTGGATGGGGATGTGTCATACATGATATGATTATTGACAAACAAATGTTTTCTCGGGGTCCTTGTCTTCTTGCCACTTTGTATTATTAGATGCATGGGATTGTTTACTTGCAGCATAAATCAGTTGTATGTGGTATTACTTTGCTCCAGACATGAGCTTGGGAGCACATAGCTATTTTTCGTCTTGCATTACATATGGATTTCGAGCCAGATCAGCCATATGCTTTTTAATATACTTTTGGTGTGAGGCATAGGGCATCGGGTAATATCTTGTATTGTTATCATTAGATTGATATCTTACAAAATTTCTCATGGAGACCTTATCTTACTTGCCCTAGGTGGACCGATGATGCTCAACATCTTCCTTTTTGTCAACAATAGAGATATCTTATTGGTCGAGATGTGGGTAGCCACAGGGTTATTGATATGCATATTCTTGGCCATGTACTCAAACAGTTCAGGGAAGTATAGGGTATTCCAAACGTGACAACTTATTTTGCTCGTGCTATGCGAGAGTTTGGTGATTGGGGTGCTTGCGTGAAACCTCATGTTGCTATTGCTCAGTTTGACGCTCTTGCTCCTATTTTGTGGGGATGGCATCTTGGTGTAGTGGATCCAGGGTCCACAATGCTATGTAGTGTATGGTGGATACAACATAGGCCTATACCTTTGACAGATCTAATAGTTCTGATTGGTGCTTAGCAGATTAGACATATCAGGGGTTTTAGGGGGAGAGGGAGAGGTGGGGGGAGAGATGGAGGAGGTAGAGATGGAGGAGGTAGAGGTGGATATGGTATAGATCTGATAGTAACTGTTGCAGGGCAGGTGGATAGTGATAGGGAGGATGTGGATATTGGCGGAGAGACTATATCCATGAGCAGTTCTGATGAGAGAGATGAGTTAGGATCAGGGTCATCAAGTAGTGATGGAGATGAGGGTAGGGATTATGGTTATGATGTGGAGATGCCCTAAGCTTTAGAGTCTATAGGTGTGTAGAGAGGAGATGAGGAGGGATTGAGAGATCGAGTTAGGCGTTTAGAGGACTTGGTTGCTACTTTGTGACAATGACGGATGGAGGATAGGGATCAATATCGACATGCGATGGAGGAGTTGACTATAGAGAGGGATCAGATAACTGCTGAGAGAGATTGATTACAGAGGGAGAGGAATGAGGCAGTTAGGAGAACTCAAATCACTATGGATGTATATGATCAGTTATTTGGGCTGGTGACAGACGCTCGTAGCCAGATAGATAGATATTTTGCTGCTACACAAGAGGCTATTTATTATCGGCAGGCTTATGAGAGAACTATTCTTGAGGGTCAGAGGGAACCAAGTTTTAGTGCTTGCATGGGGAGAAGATCGATTCGATCTACCTATCAACATACTAGCAGTGGAGGAGTGATGGGTCTAGCTAGAGCGCCATCAGGACAGGCTGGAGTTAGTCGATATGCACGTACTGATAGAGATAGTATAGGTTGAGAGATTGGATATTGATGTTGATGTTGTAGATACGATGTATTTTGACACATTTCTATATGATATATATGATATGGTTTCTTCATGAACTTTTTGATGGTGAAGTTCTTGGTATAATGTTTCTTTATTATGATGATGAATTCTTTATGAATGTGATATCATGGAGTGATTTGATGTAGCTCTATGATGTGATGTATAATGGTTGATGAAAATATTACTATAATGTAATGGACTATCATTATGGAATGATTATGAAAATGTGAGATGTTTTTCTTTGTGTGTCAAAATATGTGTTGAAGACCTTGAAAGAATTGTTAGTTGTTAGACGTAGAATGATCAATCAACTGAATCAATCTTTGTTTATTTTGAATTTTGATGTGATAATGGATGATGTGATAGAAATTTTTGATGAGAAAGTCTTCATTGCTTTATTCGTAGTGCAATACATTATCATCATTGAGCCTTATTGTATAACAATGGAGATTATTACATGAGGGTATGAATAACGAAGATGTATAGATATGTCATTGCAAAGTAAAAAGCACGTAACAGACAAGGAATGAACTTCCATTCTAGGAATTACACTAGGGTGCGAGTTATGTGTGGCATTCAAAAGCTGAATGCTCCTATCACAGACACCCACTAGAGCAATTGCCCCAAAACTTCATTGGTTCAAACCACAAACAACAAACAAAGAAAAGGATCATGCCCATCATGGCTCCTCTAGTCACCTTTTGGACATCCTTGAGTAGCTAAAAGAAATGATCTTTGCCAATTTGATAAAAAAGAGTCAACAAAAAATAGACAAAACTCAATAGTTAGACTGATTGTGCCTTTGCTTTGATATGTTTTGTGTGATTTTGATAATGTCTAGTTTTAGAACTTTTGGACCTCATTTAAGACTGACCTGTCTGGTTTCAAGTGTAAGACAAGATGTTGATCACGTTGATAGTTTGATAGATTGATAGATTAGACCGTTGATCAATTTGATTGCAGACGTTTTGAAAAGATAGTTGTATCCTTTGTTTAACTTCATGTGAAGTGTTTGCTGGACATCTTTTGGGGTGTTTGATTCTTGCGAGACAATTTATTGCAAGTTTTAAATTGATATTTGAATGTTTTTGGATATTGTGGATTGATATTGATTGTTTTTTGGATTGGTTTTTTTTGTATGTTTAGGATTTTTTCAGGATCATTTATTTGAATGTTTATAATTTTTTCAGGATCGTTTTATCTAATGTTTATAATTTTTTATATTTTTTTGATGTTTATGGTATTTTCTCAAGACTTCTATCTGAATGTTTTTGACTTTTTTTTTTTTCATTTATCATTTTTGATTTTTTTTGATTTTTTCAGTTATGCCCCCAAGTGCAGATCTATGATAATGATATGCAACATGTATGAGGGGATAATGAATTTTTAATATGAATTATGCTAATGCAGGATGCATGACAAAATGTAGTTCCTATTCGAACAAGGATGAGCATGTGTCTTTCATCCTGAAATGCACTAATTGGGTTAAAGGTGAGAATCATTTTAGAGATAGGAGTTCAATTAATTCTCAAAAAGACTTCGACTATCCCACTTAACACACCTTGTAACCAATATTTATGAAGGGAGGTGCATAAAACTTCTCCATCAATTCTTGAAACTTTGATCCTTCTTTTGCCCATGTGTGTGCAATTGAGTTCATTCTGACTCTTATAACCATCAAAGACCCTTGGAATCCTATGTGGCTAGATACATGAGTTATTCTGACTTCAAAAGCATCCTGGATAGAGCCTCGCTACCAGCAAGCTTTTAGGGCTCCGATGAGGTTATGCACTATAATCTCTCAAACATTACTCCATTGCCAGTAGGCGTCCATAGCCCTGAAGGAGTTATTTGCATGTTCCCATAGTCAAGCTTATTTATGTTGCACTTGTATGCGTGAGATTTCAATTATATATCTTTTCTCTTTTTTCTTTGAGATGGATATTGACATAACACTTTTTTTTTCTTTCCTTGACTTGTAAGTAATGAAACCTACTTGGGTCTGACAATTACGATGGTGCTGAAGCAAAATATTGGAGTTTTCACTAGCCACATGACCAACTAGGTATCTGTAATGACTTAGAGCTTTTGATTAATGTGTGAGATATAACAATTGATAGATTTTGGGTAACAAGACTTGATAAGGAAATCTCTACCCAACCAAGGATAAAGCAAAATCACAATGTGACATTGAAGATGAATGACTAAAGACCTCCTAAAGACTTCATGAATAGGTATCTAGAAAATGAGACAACCTTCGTTCTTTTCAATGCAAACAAGTGAATAACTCAGAAAATCATCAGGTTTTATTGATGCATCTATATGAGAAAGGGATAATGCAATGTGGTAAAGAAATATGCAAATGCATTACGGGAATTTGAAATGAACTCTCCCTTAGATGTAATATCTTGTTAGGTGCATACCGTTGATGGGATCAAGGAGTGAATCTTCTTCCATTGTTTGCAAATGGTAAGTGATAACTCAATGATGAACCACTAGTACCAAACCTGTATTGAGAAGGGGGGGGGGTGAATCAGTACAAACACAAATATCAGTCCAAAACCAGTTTGACAGCAAATACTCCAAATGACTGATAAACAGGGATACCGGTAAAACAGAGTGCAACCGGTAACATCCAGTATAGCTCAATCAGTCATGAACCGGTCACTCAATAAGCTTTCCTCTTAGCTCAATACCATAATATCATTATATTCTCATGCATAAACAAGAAAACCTAACCATCAGATCTTCACAATAGTGAGTTCAATATGTTTTATAGACAGGCATAAAACATAGAACCTTCACGTGCTTAACAGATAAAATAAAGCATCACAAGACAAAAGCATTTCACATGACACACAAATTTTTTTCATGTGGAAACCCAACTGGGAAAAACCATGGTGGGGATGAATACCCACAAGCTTCTTTTTGAACTCTTTAGAAGTCCACTCTATTAGGAGCCTTATCCGGTTAAGGACATTACAATTGGTTTTGGTAGGAACCGATCCTATTAGGGATCACCTGGTTAAGGGATACTCGGTTAAGGGTTAAACCCGGTAGGGTCACCTTGTTAGAGGATTTCAAGAACTCAATAGCTAAAAGGATCTCCTAAGCTTCTCAAGCTTCTCAGAACTCATTAACCTTGAGTTACCTGGTTAAGGGATTTGAAACAAGCCGGTTAAGACTACTCGATTTAAGGGATTTTGAATCAAGCCAGTTAAGGCTACCCTATTAGGAGATTTTACAACTGTTGAAGTGGTTAAACATCAACAGGTGTTACAATGATCTATTAACAACACTCAATGCTAATGCAGATCCATTTTGGCACCTCTTCACCTTCTGCACATTCACTTTACAGATATCTCTTATCTCCTTTGGTCTGGCAAGAATCACGTATCACTTCCATTGGATACACACTCACAAATTTTGCCAACAACCTCAGAAAGAAACACAACATTGACCTTATAGGAAACATACAGGTTGGTAGAAAAAACCCTAAACCCTAAACCTGTTAGGTTAAGCAATTCAAATGGTTTGATCCCGACCATTGAATCATACTGCATTAAATGCAACAATCTTGAATCGATCTCAAGACATTCTCCATCATCCATTATCCACCATTTTCATGGTAGTTGATAACCCATCATGCATTATCACCGTTTGACAGACTTCACACATTCTTGAGGTAGATAGGAATAGTCATCTTCATGCAAGATCCTTCATGCACACAGAGCTTATGTGGCAACATGATCTATCCTCCATCATACTGCTAACTCATCACACAAGGATCACTGATTGAGTCACATAGACTTGAGGTACTCCAACCGGAAACCCCAAAGTGGAAGCTGCCTACCAACTGGTAGTCATACAGTGCTTCCATGTGCCAGTTCCCATAACTACATGCCAGCTCATCTTTGAACAAATATGCCACTTCACTTTGGCATATAAACCGGTTCACACATATGCCGGTTCCTCTCTCTTTACTTATCACATGTGCCGGTTCACACTATGTCTCATATTGACATCAATGACAACATACAATATCATTATGTCTTCATGCCAGTTCACATAAGGCTCATGCTGGTTCACATAATGCCAACAATCTCCCCCTTTGGCATTGATGGCAATATACAAAAGATATCTTCTCTACTTCACATCTTCTCCCCATTTGCTACAGATATCTTTTCGTTTCACTCCTTCTCCCCCTTTGACAACAATGCCAAAGTGGAGGTACAAACATTACTATTTCATCATGCTGCTCCCCCTGAGGAGTAGCATCCATAAACACACCAATCAACAAATTTTTTTTCTTTTCAGTACCTGACTGATGTGGAACAATCACTATTAGTTCACCTCCTGAAGGGGCAACACCCCTAACTTACCTCTCAAATGCACAAATTTTGTCTTTGGGAGAGGCTTGGTGAATATGTCTGCTAACTACTCCTTACTGGACACATGCTCCAGTGCAATCTCTTTATTCTAAACCTTTTCCCTCAAGAAATGATACTTAAGCTCAAAATGCTTGGGTCTAGAATGTAAAACCGGATTCTTTGATATATTGATAGCACTTGTGTTATCATAGAATATACTTACCGGTTCAGATACAGGGATCTTGAAGCCTTCCAATACATGCTTCATCCAGATTGTCTGAGTGCAGTTCATGAAAGCTGCAACATACTCCACTTCTGCTATAGACTGAGAGATACAACTCTGCTTTTTACTCATCCATGAGACCAGTCTACCACCGAGAAATAATGCACCACCAATTGTGCTCTTCCGGTCATCCACATTACCGGCCCAATCAACATCTGTGAATACTTTCAGATTGAAATTATTGCTGTATGGGTACCACAGATACCTAAGAATCCACTTGACTGCACTTAAGTGAGATTCTCTTGGACTCTTCTGGAACCTTGCAGTGATGCCAACTGCATGTGCAATATTCGGTCTGCTATGCACTACATAATGCAACTTACCAATCATTGATTGGTATTCCTTCTCATCAACCAGTGCGGAATCATCCTCCTTTGTCAATTTGCAACCGATCACCATCGGTGTACCAACCGGTTTGCTACCTTCCATGCCAAAAGTCTTCAACACTTCTTTGACATATTTGGACTGAGTGATGAAGATTCCATCTTTCATCTATTGGATCTGTAGTCCAATGAAGAACTTAATCTCCCCTATGAGTGACATCTCAAACTCTTTCTTCATCTCATCAGCAAACTCATGACTCATCTTGTCATCTCCACCAAAGATGATGTCATCAACAAAAACTTCACAGATCAAAATCTAATCTTCTTCAGACTTCAAGTAGATATTGCTATCTTCACTTGTTCTCTCAAATCCAATCTTCACAAGATGGGAATTCAAGTAGATATTGCTATCTTCACTTGTTCTCTCAAATCCAATCTTCACAAGGTGGCAATTTAGGCGCTCATACCATGCCCTAGGTGCTTGCTTCAGACCATATAATGCTTTATGTAGCCTACATACCATGTCACTATCTTCAGATAGGGTAAACCCATCTGGTTGCTCAATATATACCTCCTCTTCAAGTACACCATTTAGGAATGCAGATTTTACATCCATTTGATATACCTTGAATCTCTTAAAAGCTGCATATGCAAGAAGCATACGAACTCCTTCCAATCTGGCCATAGGAGCAAAGGTTTCCCCATAGTCTTCACCTTCTTCTTTAGCATATCCTTTGCAAACTAGTCTAGTTTTATTCCTAATCACTGTGCCATCCTCATTCAACTTATTTCTAAACACCCATTTGGTGCCAATGACATTTTTATGCTCTGATCTGGGTACCAAGGACCATGTACCATTTTTCTCTATCTGGTCAAGTTCTTCCATTTCCTTGATCCAGTCTTCATCTTTATGAGCCTCTTTGAATGACTTAGGCTCAAATTCAGAGATCATACATAAGTTTTCTCTGATCTTTCTTCTAGTAAGGATTCCTACATCCTTATCACCTATGATCTGCTTGGGATCATGATTCAACTTGACATACCGAGGAATGGTCTTAATTGGTTCTTCTTGCTTTTCTTCTTCATCCTCATCTTCATCAGTATCAACATTTACCGGTTCAGGAACACTGTTATTGGTATTAGGTTGACTGACAATTGATTCCTAGAAGGTTGCAACCGGTTCATTTACAACTTTCTCACTGCTGGTATCCTCAGTCTTCTCAGAGGATTCATCAACTTTTACATTGATGCTTTCCATTATTCTCTGAGTCCTATTGTTGTAGCACTTGTAAGCTTTACTCTTGGTGGAATATCCTAAAAATATTCCCTCATCACATTTAGCTTCAAATTTACCTTGATGTTCACTCCTCTTGATGTAACATTTGCTACCAAATACCTTAAAGTAATTAACCATAGGTGTCTTACCGGTCCAATACTCATAAGGATTTTTGTCCTTACCCTTTTTGATGAGTACCCGGTTCATAGTGTAGACTGCAGTGCTCACCGCTTCTCTCTAGAAGGTGTGAGCAACCTTTCCTTGGATGAACATGGTTCTAGCTGCTTCAACCACAGTCCAGTTATTCCTCTCTGCTAGGCCATTCTGTTGCAGAGTCTGGGGGGCAGATAATTGTCTCTTGATGCCAAATTCTTCACAATACTTGTTGAATTCACTTGAAGTGAATTCCCCTCCTTGATCAGTTCCGAGACATTTGATTCTTTTATCACTTTCCTTCTCCATTAATGCTCTGAAAGATTTGAATTTCCCAAAAGATTTAGACTTGTCTTTCAAGAATGTGACCCACATCATTCTTGAGCAGTGATTAGTGAGAATCATGAAGTACCTATCACCCTGCACACTTCTAGTTTTCATAGGACCACATAAATCAGTATGCACAAGATCAAGCAAGTTGTCAGTAGTGAAAGATTTACCTTTAAAGGTTGAGGAAGACATTTTCCCCAATTGACATTCTCTACACAATGTATTATCTGGTTTGCTCAACACCGGTAACCCTCTAACTGCCTTGATCTTACTAGCCTTCACAATGTTGTCAAAGTTCACATGACAAAATCTCCTATGCCATATCCAGCTATCATCAATCTTAGCCATAAGACATGTACTTATATTTGCATTCAGATGAAATAGGTTACCTTTAGTCTGCATGACGGTGGCTACCAATTTACCATCTTTACCTTTGATTCTGCAAACTCCATTCTTGAATTGCAGAGTGAGACCACTGTCATTTAACTGGGCAACACTTAGAAGGTTGTGTTTGAGACCATCAACCCTGTACACATTGTCAGCACTACTCTTTCCATTCAAAGAGATGGACCCTCTGCCTTTGACCATGCATGGTGCATCATTGCCAAAGCAAACCACACCACCATCATACTCCTCTAAGGATAGAAACTTGCTCCGGTCACCAGTCATATGGTGAGAACAACCATTGTCAATGATCCACTCATTTGAATTTTCAAACTAGGAGACAAGAGCCTTCTTGTCTGCCACATCTTCCTTTACAACAGCAAACACAATGTCTTCATTCTCTTCATCTTTTGATTCCTCATCTGTGACACCTTCATCAACTGCTACAAAATAGTTTCTTCGGTTCCCTCCTTTGAATTTCTTGAACCTTTCCGGTTTGTCCTTGTTGTCACTATTAGGACAATTCATAGCAATATGTCCTATCTGGTTACAGGAGAAACATTTCAAAGGAAGCTTACCTTTTTATTTACCAGTCCCTTTTGGAAATCTCCTGGCTAGAAGAGCTTCAAATTCCATCAGAAACTCTTCATCCTTCATTTCTCTATTCTGACTAGGTTCCCCACTAGTACTAGCCCCTTTTCCTTTTCTGGATGGTATAGCAGAAGCTTTAAAAGCTGATTCTATCTTTTGAACACTACCATCAAAACCATTCAACTCCTAGGCTGTCAACTTGGCTATGATGGAGTCCAAGGATGCCTTAGACTTGTCTATTGATCTCAGTTCTTGAATAGTAGCAACCCTTATTGCATAGACCGGCAACAGGGATCTTAGGACTTTACTTACCACAGGGGAATCTTCTATTTTGCCACCTACACTCTTTATTTCTCCAACAACTATTTTGATTCTTATTCCATACCGCTGAATGGTCTCTCCTCCAACCATCCGCATGTCTTCACACTTTCCTCTCAAGTTCTCTTCCTTGGCCTATTTTACTTGCTCATCACCACCATAGATGTTTTCAAGAGCATCCCATACCTCTTTGGGATTTGCCTTGTCCTAAACATCAATAAATTCAATGTCAGATAGGCTAATGATGAGGGCTTCCATGACTTGCCCATTTTCTTGTATCTCTCTCTTTTGGTCATCGGTGAGAGTATCGGTAGGAACAACATATACATTTTCAACATAACTCCAGTGTTGAACACCCATGCTTTTGATGAATATCTTCATCATGTGTTTCCATATACCAAAATTTTCCCTGTTAAACTTTGGACCTTCCCTCTTCATCATTTGACTAGGATCTTTTCCTCAAGTGGTTAAGCTTACAACACAGAGGACCTGGAGAGCTCTGATACCAATTGATAACTCAATGATGAACCACTAGTACCAAACCAGTACTGAGAGGGGGGGGGGTGAATCAGTACAAACACAAATATCAATGCAAAATCAGTTTGACAACAAATACTCCAAATGACTGATAAACAGGGATACCGGTAAAACAAAGTGCAACCGGTAACATCCAGTATAGCTCAATCAGTCATGAAACGGTCACTCAATAAGCTTTCCTCTTATCTCAAAACCACAATATCATTATATTCTCATGCATGAACAAGAAAAATTAACCATCAGATCTTCACAACAGTGAGTTCAATATATTTTATAGACAGACATAAAACATAGAACCTTCATGTACTTAACAGATAAAATAAAGCATCACAAGACAAAAGCATTTCACATGACACACAAAATTTTTTCACGTGGAAACCCAACTGGGAAAAACCATGGTGGGGATGAATACCCACAAGCTGCTTTTTGAACTCTTTAGAAGTCCACTCTGTTAGGAGCCTTATCCGGTTAAGGACATTACAATTGGTTCTGGTAGGAATTGATCCTGTTAGGGATCACCCGGTTAAGGGTTAAACCCGATAGGGTCACCTTGTTAGAGGATTTCAAGAACTCAATAGCTGAAAGGATCTCCTAAGCTTCTCAAGCTTCTCAGAACTAATTAGCCTCGAGTTACCCGGTTAAGGGATTTGAAACAAGCTGGTTAAGACCATCCGATTTAAGGGATTTTGAATCAAGCCAGTTAAGGCTACCCTGTTAGGGGATTTTACAACTGTTGAAGTGGTTAGAGATCAACAGGTGTTACAATGATCTGTTAACAACACTCAATGCTAATGCAGATCCATTTTGGCACCTCTTCACCTTCTGCACATTCACTTTGCAGATATCTCTTCTCTCCTTTGGTCTGGAAAGAATCACGTATCACTTCCCTTGGATACACACTCACAACTTTTGCCAACAACCTCATAAAGAAACACAACATCGACCTTATAGGAAACATATAGGTCGGTAGCAAAAACCCTAAACCCTAAACCTGTTAGGTTAAGCAATTCAAACGATTCAATCCTGACCGTTGAATCATACTACATTAAATGCAGCAATCTTGAATCGATCTCAAGACATTCTCCATCGTCCATTATCCACCATTTTCATGGCGGTTGATAACCCATGATGCATTATCACCGTTTGACAGACTTCGCACATTCCCGAGGTAGATAGGAATAGTCATCTTCATGCAAGATCCTTCACGCGCACAGAGCTTACGTGGCAACACGATTTATCCTCCATCATACTTCTAAGTCATCACACAAGGATCACCGATTGAGTCACACAGACTTGAGGTACTCCAACTAGAAACCCCAAAGTGGAAGCTGCCTACCAACCGGTAGTCATACAGTGCTTCCATGTGCTGGTTCCCATAACTACATGCTAGTTCATCTTTGAACAAATATGCCACTTCACTTTGGCATATAAACTGGTTCACACATATGCCGGTTCCTCTCTCTTTACTTATCACATGTGCCGATTCACACTATGTCTCATATTGACATCAATGACAACATACAATATCATTATGTCTTCATGCCGGTTCACATAATGCCAACAGTAAGCACCATTTCCAATTACTTTCGTTATGACAAATGGAACCAACCAGTTAAGTTCAAACTTTCCTGGTTTTTCATGTTCAACAAGGTTTCTTTGATTTTCTTTAAGAACAATATATCCTATTTCAAAGCAATGTGGGTTGACTCATTTGTTGTATCTTCTTCTCATTCTGTTTTGGTAGCCTTATAAATGGTTTAGAGCGCTTTGTCATTTTTCACCTAGGAATTCTAATTCTTGCAAACATGATACTCTATAGTTTTCTTCTGAGATTATGATTTTTAGAGAGACTCTTAGGGATGGCAATTCTATTTCGATAGGTAAGATGGCTTCTGCACCATAAACCAGAGAGAATGGTGTTGTACTGGTTGCCGTGCAGATACTAGTTCAATAAGCCCATAGAGATGGATTTAGTTGGAGATGACAATCTCGTCCATTGTCATTGACAACTTTCTTTAAATTTTTTGAAATAGTTTTGTTTGTTGCCTCAGCTTGACCATTGCTTTGGGGATAGTAGGGTGTTGCAAAACTTTGTTGGATCTTAAATTATTCACAAAGTTCACTCACTTCTTGATTTTTGAAGGGTCGGCCATTATCAATCACGATGCACATGGGTACTGCATACTTGCAAATAATATAATTCAGGATGAATTTAGCTATTTGCTTTCCTGTTGTGAAAATCATCGAGATTGCTTCAACCCATTTTGTGAAATATTCTACAGCTGTGAGAATAAACTTATGTGCATTGGAAGAGGTAGGATTTATTTTCCCTACAATATCTAATCCCCATTGTGAAAATGGCCATGGTGATGTTATTGGCTGAAGATCTTGAGGAGTTTCATGAATGAGGTTCCCATGTATTTGACATTTCTTGCATCTTTGGACATACTTGTAAGCGTCCTTTTCCATTGTAGGCCAATAATAACTTGTTCATAATAGTGTTTTTGCTAGAGTAGGTCTAGAAGAATGTGCACCACATCTTCCATCATGAACTTCTTTTAAGGCGATTTGTGCCTCCTCCATATCAAGACATCTGAGTAAGGTGTTGTCTATACTTTTCCTATATAAAGTATCAACAATGATTGCATGTTTTGACGATTGTCATATGAGTGCCTTCCTTTGATTCCATGAAAGATCGGATGGTATATATTGATCATGCAGGTATGCATATATATCTCTGTACCATGGAGACTCAAGCCCCACTATCATACATACATATTTAGTGGATGGTATTTTATAGGCTGGGACAATGAGTTGTTCCACTTGAAATCCAAAGTGAGTTCCTTCATTTGACATATCCAAGAGAAATCCTACTGTTGCTATCGCATCTGCTGCCTTGTTTTGCACTCTTGGTATCTGTTCAAATGTAATCTTGGTGAAGTGTTGCTTGTATTCTTTCACTAGTTGTTTGTATGGTTGTAACTTATTGTCTTTTGTATTGTAATCATCATTGACTTGATTAATAATGAGTTGTGAGTCTCCAAAGACTTGTAGATCTTTGGTCTTCCATTGTAGTGCAGTGCATAGTCCTACCATCAGGGCTTCGTATTCAAAAATGTTATTGGTGCAAGGAAAGCTAATCCTGAATGGTTTGGGAATTGAATCCCCTTGAGGAGTTATGAACAAAATTCCTGGTCCTGTTCTGTGATTTGTATGTGAACCATCAAAGAATAATTTCCACTGTGTTTGTGTCGATAGTGTAAATATTGATTCATCTGGGAAATCTACCACCATTGGATGATTATCTTGTAAAGGTGATTGTGAAAGTTGGTCTTCTATTTTGTCCTTTTATAGCTTTTCTACTGATGTATTCAATGTCAAATTCATTGAGTATCATGACCCACTTTGCAAGTCTTCTGGTTAGTGCTGCTCTATTCATCAGGTATTTGAGTGGATCAAATTGTGCAACCAACTGTATTTTATGACTCAACATATAATGTCTCAGTTTTTGTATCTGTATGTAGTTGATTTCATACCCAATGGGTGTTATACTAATGTAGTAGATGACTCTCTCTTTTCCTTGTTCATCATGCTGTGCTAGGAGAGCGCCTAAAGAGGAATTTGTTGCAGCTATATATAGGAGTAATGGTTTCCCATGTACGGGTGGAACCAATATTGGAGTCGATAATAGATATTATTTCAGTTTCTCGAATGCCTCTTGGCATTGTTGTGTCCATTTAAATGTAACACTTTTCTTTAAAAAATATTGAAATGGCTGGCACTTTTCTACCAATTGGGCGATGAAGCGCCTTATGGATTGTAATCTCCCTTGTAGACTTCTGAGTTGTTTGAGCATAGCAGGTGATGACATGTCTAAAATACATTTTACCTTCTTTGGATCTATCTTGATTTTGTGATTGGATACAATGAAGACCAAGAGTTTGCTTGATGTTACTCCGAAGATGCATTTTTTTGGATTTAGTCTTACATTGTATTGTTCAAGTCTATCAAAGATCTTAGCCAATATATTTAAGTGACCATCCCTTGTTTTGGACTTTGCTAGCATGTCATCTACATAATCTTCCATGATTGTGTGTATCATGTCATGAAACAAGGTGGTCATTGCTCTTTGATAAGTGGCACCTACATTTTTAAGGCTGAACGACATCACATTCCAGCAATAGGCTCCCCATGGACAAGTGAATGTTGTTTTAGGTTGGTCTTTTGGTGCAATTTTGATTTGATTATACCCAGAAAAACCATCCATGAGTGATAGCATTTCATTTTCAGCTGTCAAGTCTACTATGATGTCTATATTAGGGAGTGGAAAGTCATCTTTGGGGCAAGCCTTGTTAAGATCTTTGAAGTTGGTGCAGATCCTGATACCTCCAGTATGCTTGGATACTGGACTAGATTTGAAATCCATTCAACATAGTCTATAGGTCTGATGAAACTGACATCTAATAATTTTTGTAGCTCAATTTTGACTAACAAGGCTATGTGAGGATGCATCTTCCTGAGATTTTGTTTGTATGGTTTTACCCTTAGAAGTAAGTGATGCAAGACTAATTTGGGGTCTAATCCAGGCATATCTGCATAAGACCATGCAAAATAGATGGGTCTTTTCTTAAAGAATTTGATGAATTTCTCTTTTTCCACTGGATCAAGGGATTTTGCTAGGTGAATGTGATGAACTTTATCAGCATCATCGATGTTGATTTCCTCAGTTTCTTCTACCAATAATGTTGACCGTTATTTACCAATAGGTAGGGCATCTATTATGTGTTTGGCTTTATCATCACTATCATGATTAAGAAAGGGGCTTGCTTCTCCAAAATATGTAGTTCTATCCAAATATAATGCATAACTAGCTTTGTGATCATTATAAGGGAATCCATCCCTTGCACCCAAGAATTCTTCTATGGCTTCATCATTTTGAAACCAATCTAATTGTGGCTTTCCTTCTTGTCCCCAATCAATCAAACATGGGTGCATAAGGAGCAA
Source organism: Cryptomeria japonica (assembly GCF_030272615.1). Classification (NCBI taxonomy): domain Eukaryota; kingdom Viridiplantae; phylum Streptophyta; class Pinopsida; order Cupressales; family Cupressaceae; genus Cryptomeria; species Cryptomeria japonica. The sequence continues at coordinate 432,405,963 of NC_081407.1, forward strand.
GTATTTATTTCCTGTTGTCTTAGAGGATTTTGATATCATGCATACCTGGTTATAATATGTTGTTTCTTCATCATAAAATGGTGGTGGTTTGTCTTCATTGTCAGATGAAAATTCATAGTCATGAGAATTTGTGACGCTTTTCATGTACATTTCACTTTCTGATTTTGTGTCACTTAGTTTCTCTTGTTCTAGTAACCGAGTTTGTTGTAAATGAGTAGACCTCCTTTGTATTGTGGATACTCTTCTTAAGCCCGGTATTAGTCTTTACAATCTTTCTTCATCTAATTCAAATGGAGGAGATGAAGTCATTTCTCTTGGCAAATTTATTGACAGTAACCAAGGATTTGGTTCATCTGCTGGTGTTAAGCCTGTATCTGTTACCATGTTTGCTTGTGTAGATAATTTAGGTACTGTACTGCTAGATGTCTCTATGCTAGGCTCTTGGAGAAGTTGCCTCATGTCTTCACCATTTGGTTCCATGATAGGGGATGTTGGTGGTCTCTTTATTTTTTGAAGTGGAGAGAAATACTTCTTTATTGATGATTAATTTTGAGGTATGAATTCTGAGGGTAACCTTCGCTTGTTCAATATATCCAATATACATTGTCTAGCTTCTGTTATTTGTGGCACATATTTATATCTGAAGCCTTGATTATTTGGGTTTTCATGTGGTAAAACAAGTTCTAATATTCCTTTATTTTGTAGTCCTAATCCCGTGGTGCCATCATACCCATGTTTTTGTAACATCTTGAAGCCGTTTCCATATTGATGTAGAGGTATCCTGGGTACTACCATGTCATCATCCTCTCTATATATCTAGTGATTGATATCTTCATTTATAGATTCTTCTTGTAGGTCTCCCCATCTAATGAAAGAACAAGAATCTGAATATTTAACTATTTCTTTTCCTTTATCTTGCTTCGTTGTTGTGTTTTGAGGCTTCCCAAAGGACCCAAGAGAAAATGACGATTGTTTGTAGTCTGATGTGCTTGAAATAGAATATTCTCCACTACCAAATTCTCTAATATGCAAAGAAGATGTGGTTAGTGTATTTTTCTCCGTTTCTTTAATTGATAATGATTCCATTTGTAGGTGAATAGGAGCTTCCTGATTGTTTGGTACTTGATTGTCTGAGCTTGCCCTTAAATTATTACATTATTGAAAAGGGTTTGGATCACCATGGACAGTGATCTCTATACCATTGTATGGGAACTTTACACATTGGTGAAAAGTTGATGGTACTGCTTGCATTGTATGTATCCACGGGCGACCTAACAACATATTGTACCCCAATTCTCTGTCTAGGACTTGAAAGGTGATATTTGTTGTAGCTGGTCCTACTTGTATTGGTAAAGTCACCATACCTTTAGAAGTGCATTCCTCATCATCATAGGCTTTTATATTGATTCTCTTAGTAGAGTCAATATAATGTTCAAAATATCCCAAAGCTTTGATCAAATGTAGAGTGCATATGTTGAGGCCAACACCACCATCTATAAGTACTCTTCGAACCTTTTTTCGATCAATGAAAGCTTCCAAGTGCAACATATCATTATGCATGAGTTGTTTTGCATGGACATCCTGTTCAGTGAATGTGACCTTTGAAGCTGCCAAGTTTCTCACCATTGATTAAAATGTGTTCTTATCAATATCTCTAGCAACAACTGAATCTTGTAAGGCTTTATCCAGGACTACTTTATGGGCTGGTGATATGCGGAATAACTCAAATAGTGAAATTTAGGCTGGAAAGTGGTCCACCATATTATAGTTGCTAGTTATTGAAGGCTGGTTCAAAGGCACTCCTTGTAATGTGACTTTTGTTCTTTTAGTAATGATGACACAATCTCTACTTTTATGATTCACTGTGATTGTAGCTATCATTTCATGTCCTTCACTTAGTGTGTTAATGGCATAGTCAAATGCTACATTGGTATAATTGACAGTATTGTTTTGTGCATTAGAACTGGAAGCCTTTCCTTTGTCATGTTTGACAAAAGGATCTTTGAAAATGGTATGATCTATATTTGGTGCTTTATTATCCACAGTAATGTCACCTTGATCTATGAGATCTTGGATGAGGTTCTTCAATTTGTAGCAACTTGCTGTCTTGTGACCCTTATTACAGTGATATTCATAGAAATCATTGTCATTCCACCAAGTAGGCTTAAATGGACCTGGTTCATATGGCCTAGCTTCTGGTAAAGTTATGACATTGCTCTGTATCAACTTCTTCAGTGTTGATTCAATATGTTCTTCGAGGGGTGTGAAGTTCCTTCTAGGTGCGCCTATCCTTGGAGGTCTTGGATTATTTGACTATAGTGCATTGGTGTTGTTTGTCTGAGACTGGTTCTTATCAGTTGGTCCTTGTAGAGATATTGTTGGTTGAGCTCTGTTCACAACACATGCGTCAACAACTCCATCATTTTTGCCATTTTTGTTTCTACACCAAAATTTTGCTCTTTCATTGTTTGTGCTGGTGGCTGGTCCACTATCCTTGTGGTGTTTCAATATCCCTTGTTCTAATAGGCCTTTCTCACATTTGATGCCTTTTTCTGTTATGTCTTTGAAAATATTCAGGCATTGCATTTGTAATCGATATTTAATCAGAGGCACAAATTTTTTATTAAAGATGTCTACTTGCTCTGCTTCAGGGATGTGAGTAAGACATCTATGATATAGGCCTTTCCATCTTTGTAAGAATGTGGCGAAATTCTAACCTTATTTTTGTTTTTTTGCACACAAATCCATTAATGTGATTGGATTATCTATGTTAAAGGCAAAGTTGGATATAAATAACTCAGATAATTCTCCCCATGAAGTAATTTTTGGCGGAAGGTGCGAAAACCATTCTAATGCTGTCCCTCCCAGGCTCTTTGAAAATAATCTCATCAAGTATGTATCATTATGAGCTACTTAAATGCATGCGAAGAATTCTCTTATATGATCTCGAGGGTCTCCTTTCCCTCTATATTTGTCAAATTTTGGAGTTTCAAAGTGTGGGGGAAAAGGTGGCATGTATAATTTTCTGTCAAAAGGATACAAACATAGATCTTCCATGGTATAGCTCTTTTTATCATTCCCTGCTTGTATACTAGCCATTTTCTTTTGAAAGTTCTCTATTTGTTGAGTCAGAAGTTCTTTTTGGGTTATTGGTGTGTTGACCTGATGAATGTTCCCTACAAAAGGAATAGTATTTTAGTACCTTTGAGCTTGTTGAAATGTAGATAGGCTAGGTAAATGTGTCCCATAAGTCCCAACAGGTGGTGTGAACTATGCAAATTACAAAGTAGCATTTGGTTGAGCCAAGCTTGTTGTCCCTGGATTCACATTCTGACTATTGTAGGTGGAACCAACCAAAACTGCTGGTTGAGTTATATTTTCCAAGGTAGTGGTGTGAGATATTGGAGCTTGCAGCGTCATATTTGGCATTGTCTATGTTGTAAGATTGGCACTTGGTGGTGCCATCATTGACTGTGCCAAGGTTGTAGTCATATTTGCATTTTGAGATATACCTTGCGTTACTGTAGCAATTGTTGCTTGTGTCTATTTTGTAAGTGTTATTTGAGGTATATTCTGGTTTAATGTCACACCTTGTGGCAATATTGTTGAAATATCTACCCCTGGTGGTAACTTGGCCCCATTCTGGACTAAGAGAGCGAGATATCTATCTCTATTACTATTAATGAGGGCGTGAGAATCATTAATGTTGCGGGATCTTGTTGGGATGCTTCTAGCTCTTCCTTTGTCAAATTATGTCGTATTTCATCAATGGAAGGCATCTTGTTCATGTTTGTTGACATTGTTGTGGATGTGTAACCCTGTGTTTGTTGTTATGTGGATAGATCCATATTCCATGTTGGGTTGACCAGGGGGTCGTTGTTAGGATCCATTTGGTTTTTTTCCTTTTGAGCACGCGTTAATGGCATGAATATTGCTTTGAAGTGATCTTGACTCTCTAAAATGTGTATGCAAGACTCTTTTAAATGCAACTGAATATGTTTCTATGACTTCCTAAAAACTAAAGTGTAGACAACGTGATCTATGAATGATGACTTGCTATCTAGGATTCCAAAATTTGGACACAAGATTTTCAGCATATTGCCGAAAAGCTTCAAATTTTGCATCTTCTTTAATTCTATTTTAGAGGTCTATGTCTATTTGTATTGGTTTTTGAACTTCTTCATCTATGATATCCTGGACTATGTTGTATTGGTTTTGATCAATTATTAATTCCTCAGCAAGGGTATTCAAACCATCAATTATTTCTAATTGAATGTTGTTTGCCCCAAGATTTGGTTGTTCAAATGGGAATTGACCATTTCCTCTTAGACCCATGCATTGAAGATTACTATGCAGACAATGTAGATCCTAGAAATGAATGAATGATACCTAAAATAATGGACACTTTTTCTCTTTTCTAACACAGTTTGAGGAATGTTGCTACAGTCTTCTCTACCAATTGTCTAATGGCTTCTTTTTGAGCTGCTCTTTCTATCTTTTTCCTTAGTTTCTCATTAAGGCGAACATAATTTCAGATTTTATCATCTATGACGGCCTCAACTATATCATATTGGGCACGATTGACTCTTACTTCCCAAGCGAGGTTATCTAAACCATCAATTATTTGTAATTGGTCAGTGTTTGGTCCAAGATTTGGTTGTTTGAATGGAAATTCTCCATCTCCTCTGATACCCATGGACTTGGGTATGATTCCTATAATCTGATGCAACACTAATCTTAAGGTACTTTGGTGAAATGACTTGTGTGAGGAATTTGCATGATGATTCTAATAGAACCTGTACATGAATTGAATACCTAGGACCTATGATCACTTGAAAGTAACATTTTCATCAATTTTGAATTTGTGCAAAAGGTTTGGTTCTGATGTTGGTTTTTTTGTTGACACTTGTTTTTCTTGTTGAAGTTTTGATCTTGTTGAACACTGAAATTTTTGACTTTGTTTTGATTTGTATCTTGTAATGTTTTGAATTTGTTGAAGTATAGCAAAGGACACAACAGTCACATCAAAAGAATAAAATCATGAAAAGAGAAATTTGTTTAGGAATTTTTTCAAACTTCCATGAATGTTGGAATCTTTTTCAAGACTCCATTTTGTTTTCACTATTTCAATATCACATCAGGAAGACTCTCCTAAGGTCAAAAGGTCACAAGTATTATCACAACCCACATCTTGATACTCCGTCAGCACAAACAACCCTGTCACACCATAGGGTGTGCCCGTTTTTTGCCTTTTTCTAGAAATTAGATCAAAGAAGATTGATCCTCAATTGGTTCATTATCCTGGGAGATTTATGGTGAGTGTCTTGGGGGAAGATTCTTCCCCACCCTTGCACTGTGATAAAACAAGCGTTTGGTTACTGACTTAGCTTGGCTTCTAATTTTTGTGGTGTTTAGACAGGGTTTCATTCGAGTGGTCACAATTAACAGCGTTTTACACTCCATTGGGGGAGGTCTCCTAGTTTGTAGAGGTTGCGCTCTACAAATTTTATTGTATCGTATAGGCATTAAGGGAGGCATAACGTCGTTGTGATAACATGTATCACTTGTCACACATGATTTTCATCACATACACATTTGATTATAGTGGCTTGGATTACCTGGCTTTAGCCGTTGGCCACTTATGTCATTCCCCTCTCACCGACCTTAATGGCACCCTAAGGGCAACTTAGGAGGGCAAGCCTTCTAAAGGATTTAATTGCAAAAAATAAAGGAAAGCATGAAGGAAGAGATTCTGGTTTTCTGATCACCCATTGAAGGGGAGAACATAATACCTCTCTTCGGAAGCACGAAAGACAAAGGTTCTTCTTAACTTTTCATTGCAATGCTTTTCTATTCTAAGTGGAGATGTTGCTCCACACAGACATGATGTTCATTTTAACCAGCATAAAAATGATGAAAGTTGTATTTTTCTTTATTAAAGCACAAAAAAGAAGTGTTTCTAAGCTGATAGATCTGATACTTAATGTGAAGTAGAGATGCCAAGCTAATAAGATGGGGGGGGGGGTGAATCATACAACCTTAATCTTCCATAAAAACAACAGATTCAACCTCAGTAACATATAATTTAGTAATATAACCAAAACTGCTAAACATGCAAACTCAAAATCATATAAACATCATAAAAATCATAACACCAGATTTAACGTAGAAACCCAAATAGGGAAAAACCACTGTGGGATTTTGGACCCACTAAGAAATATACTCTTCTAGAGTATGCTTGGTTAAAAACAAATCCTGTTAAAGATTACAAACACATTGCCAGATGTGACCCGGTTAAGGGATTTCCCTCAGATCTGTTAGGATCTTCACCTTGTTAGAAGTGACCTTGTTAAAGGATTTCATACACTCAATCAAAATGTCACCTTGCTAGAGGGTTTTAGAAATAAGACTGTTAATTCCACTCGGTTAAGAGATTTTCTGTCACTTCACAAAATAACAGTAATACAAATCTATCTGCAACTTCACATCTAAAATGCTAAAGAGATTCTTATTTGCTCAATACAATCTAGACATAGAACTTTATCTTGTCAATCTACTGGGCTCTATACTTTGTTATTCAAACAGGTCTTCAAGCTTTTGTGCTTGGTAATCACTATGTAGCATCCCTGTGCATACACTTGCCCGCATACATTGTTTATCAACACTTCCTTATTTATAAACAATTTGCCAACCGCTTAATCTCCTTGATCACATTTCCCATGATCAATCATAGCCATCAGATCTTCAATCTTGACCAGGTTCAATGTATCCTTCGATTTGAAAAATGTTTTACCTCGCCTTGGAACTTGTGCTAAAGTATTGCGGTTCAATATGAGCTGTAGATCTTCCTACCGATTTTCCTTTACCATAGATTCTTTAACAAACTTCATTCATGACATACCAATCATTTAATCAGTTCCAGCTCATCAGCTTCCTTCATTTAATAATGCTTTTATTCATTCAATGCATTTTGTTACTACTCGGTTGCAACTTGGTAAATACTAAACTTCACTCGGTAGACATTCTACCTTCATTAATCGATAGCTATAACCTTAGGGTTTATCAACTAGGTTCCTTAGGGTTTACCGACTAGGTTCTTTGCTCGATAATATAGTATAGTATTAACCTTACAATTAACAACATATGTAGGATATCAAAACAATCTAAACATCATGATCTCATCATTATCTAACTCGGTAATAGTTGCCCATTGAATAACTTATTCCTCCCCTTATTCATCACATTCTGTCTGTGTCTTTTACCGACATCTTTATATTCATCAAATCATACATCTTAAGTTATGGCAACATCATACTGAATTAGAAAATCAATTTCTTGACATCAATGAAATAATAATAATATTAAGATAGTAAACATCCTTGATCAGTTATATCCATAATCATCAACAACCTTCTCAATATCCTTATTGAAATGCCAACAATCTCTCCTTTTCTGTTATAATGCCAACATAAGGTACCCCTGCAGAAAAACAATAGTGTTAGTCAACACATGGTGGGCTATCCAGCCTAATTTTCAAATTACAACTTTCTGTCTTTTCACAGATAGAAAGGTATTCTGGTAAAAACCATAACTGTCACAGACATTAAAATAAAAAAAACTGAATCTATCAAATGCGACTTACCTACAAATCAAATGTGAGCTGATATCAGGTCAAGTGCGAAATGTTGTATCATCAATTGTGAATTGATGTGTGAGCAATTGGGATATGATGACTGATCAATTGCGACATGATATGAGATCAATTGCTCACTTTTTTTTTTAAATTTATTTATTTTTTTAACAAAAAAATAGAAGAAAAAGACAAAAGATAGAAGGGTTATTCTACAATGATATTGTTCCACACTACATGAGCCATCACATCAATTTCATCGAAGAACTTGTACTTGGTTAAAAAATGGTGGATGGTCCTGTGATATTGAGCGATTTCCTCTTTTTCTTCGACCTCACGGAGCTCCCTTTCAGCCTTTAAACGCCTTTGATAAGCCTTTTGTTGTATCCTATTCTGCTTTGCCTTCCTTGCACCTGAAATTCAAAATCTCACCTTTCCTACCATTGGATTAGATACATTTTATATGCAAAAATCATTTTTTTTAGAATTTAATAAAATTTCAGGGTTAGATGCACAAGACAAAATAATTAAAAAACAACATAATTTTTTTTGAATTCACAATCCTTTAGAGCAATTGTGATCTATTTAAGCAATTGCGATATGATGTCTAATCAATTATGATATGATGTCATAGCAATTGCGATACGTTATTGGCAATTGCAAATTTTTGTGTATGCAATTGCGATATCTAGTTTCTTGTGCACATACGGATTTGCAAGTTTTGTCAAAACAAAAAATGAAGGTTAGAGTAAATTCATGTCAGGTCCACCTTTCTTTCTATGCCTGAATGTCATGAATTTATTAAGATAATTAGCAAATAAGAACGAATCACCAATTCTCAACTAATTAACAAACATCAAACATAATCAATGAAAATCAATACAAGAAATGAGAAATGCATTCAAATATAAACTCCCCCATTTTGCATCTTTGCTTCCATTATGCTTCTCCAACTTAAGTGGTTGGTGGCTCTTAGGTATTGCACCAATTTCTTGCATACAAATATTTTGAAGACTCTAATTTTGTGATTCTAGACTGAATTAAGAAAAGAGGTTGAATTTATAGATTTTCAACACAAAGGGGGTGAGAAATAGAACTCAAGTGTTGATTGATAGATAACTGATTTAGATTGACTAGTGAACTCAATTGATTGATTTGTTAACTCAGTTGATTGAGTAGTGAACTCAATTGATTGACCAGTAGACTGAATAGATGGATTAGTTGACTGGATTGATTGATTAGTTAAAAAGGATGATTGATGAGTTAACTGATTTTGATCAATCAGTTCTGATTTAGCATATGTTGTAGGAATTTGAATTTGAATTTTATTTTCATTTTCAATCTGAATTTGGTCATTCGAATGCTGAAATACACATGAAATTAACTGAAATTCAGATTTGGGGAAATATGAATTTGATGATTTGGAATTAGATGAAATTAAGATAAATTTGAATTTGGGGAAATATGAACTGAAATTAATTGGAGTTATAATTTGGGGAATTGGAGGAATTTAATTAATTAATTTTTTTTGGATAAAAGTGGAGAGTCCACTGAACTTATATTTATTCAACGCAAATTTTACAACGGGTTTAGACATGGCATACCAACAGGAAATAACCCGCAAGAAAACCTCTGGTTGTAGCCATTTTTAAATTTACAACAAACATATATAGCCCTTACAACCAATATTTTTCGACTAAAAACCCCACCCTCCTATCACTAGCTATTATTACAAAAAGATTGATCTGACAATTTTAAACAAAATAACTCCAATCGAAGAAGAGATAGGAATAAAGAGACAACTGCATGAGAGAGAGTTCACTTTCAGGACCACTGCAAACCATTTCGAACAAAATAAAACCAAGCTCCCTGCCAACCTGCAAAAAAAACCAAAAAACCACCAGCTACAACACGGACAATATGTTAGATATCCAAAAACCAGGAACTAGTGCTCTCTTCTGGTGGTAGCTGAGAAGAGAATTGAGGTGCAACCATCCTTAAAGGGAAGGCCACACAAGCCGAAGCTGAACACAAAAAGCCCAACGAGATTAGTGAATGCAGAGCCTGAAAAACAACCCATGCTTTATCCACAAAATTGTTAGGAGCCAAATATAACAAAAAATCCATAGAGGCTCTAGTAGTCTCCAAGGAGTCACATATCAATCCCATTCGTAACTGATGAAGCAAATGACCAGACCAACCATTAGCCAAAAGCTCATGGCGAGGAAGAAAACTCCCGTAAGGAAAAGAGCCTATATCAAATTGATAACTATCCAATGCAGTAGAGACCAATTCCCAATTACAAACTGTCGAAAAGACAAACGAGGATACCAAGAGGTGAACCAAATCCAAATCTAGCAGAATATCATAACAAACAGTAATAAAATGAGAGAGAAGCTCATCATAAGAAATTTGGAGGAATTTAATTAATTAATTTAAATAATTAAATAAAATTATTTAAACTTAGGAAATAGAATTAATTAAATAATAAAGATTATTTAACTAAGGAAAAGATCATAATTAATTAAATAATTGATATTTAATTAATAATTGAGATATGGTTAACTGATTAAAATAATTTGAGAATAGAAATAGAATAATTAGGAGTGTTGAAGGGCGATGATTAGAAGAAATAGTTAATTTAATCAAATAATTAAAGAATTACTTAATTAAATAGATAAATAATTAGTGTAGAATTAATGAGACATTTTTAGGTGTCCACAATCATATCCATCATATTGAAACTAATTCCAAAGAAGATAACAATAACAAACAACATTAGCATTGAGACACATACAAGAGATACAAATAGATCGAAAACTACTCTGCAAATGCCGTTAGACAATAATGGTGGACTTGGAGGGAAAAGGTAGAACCCGGAAGAGATATGCATAGACTTTACCGAGGAATTGGAGGAGGATGTGGTCTTTTGGGAAAAGCACGTAGTCATTGCAAGGATTATTGGGTTGAACTGGCCAAGAAAAGAAATCAAAAAATGGGTGGAAGGTAATTGGGGGATGCAAACAGTTATCAAATTCATCCCAAAAGGCTTTTTTGTGGTCTTGTTTGAAGATGGCAAAGACAAAGATTGTATCCTCAACTAGGAGAATTGGTTTGCAAATGATCATGCAATCTACCTGCAACTGTGGTCCCTGAACTTTGACCCACTACCATTGGCTATATACTCTGCACTGGTATGGATTCGTTTGTATAATTTACCCATTGAATATTGGAGTGAGATTATTCTAGAAAAGATTGGCAGGACCTTGGGGACTCTCTTGGAAGTAGAATTTGATGATGAGGATGACCTCTGCAATTTTTCCTGGTTGAGGATTGCAGTGGTTAAAAGGATTCCCATGTCTATGATTCTTTTAACCTCAAGCGACGAATGGCGAAAACAAGTGGAAATTGAAAAAAAGATTAAACAATGTCCCAGATGCGGGAGAAAATTTCATGGATTGGAGGCTTGCAAGATGTTTGTGAGGAAGGCCATGAATGTCATCAGAAAGCTATCTTAGGTTTGGAGGTGAAAGTCGGGAATAAAAATGGTTATGGATCAAGAAGAAAAGAAAACTGGAGAGTTGATAGTTCTGATACTTAATGTAAGTACATATGCCAAGCTAACAAGATGAGAGGGGGGGGGGTGAATCATACAAACTTAATCTTCCATAAAAACAACAGATTCAACCTCGGTAACATATACTCCAGCAATATAACCAAAACTGCTAAACATGCAAACTTATAAGTATATAAACATCACAATACTCATAACACCACTGTGGGATTTAGGACCCACTAAGAAATATACTCTTCTAGAGTATGCTTGGTTAAAAGCAAATCCTGTTAAAGATTACAAACACATTGCTAGATGTGACCCGGTTAAGGGATTTCCCTCAGATCTATTAGGATCTTCACCTTGTTAGAAGTGACCTTGTCAAAGGATTTCAAACACTCAATCAAAATGTCACCTTGCTAGAGGGTTTTACAAATAAGACTGTTAAGTCCACTCGGTTAAGAGATTTTCTATCACTTTACAAAATAACAGTAATAAAAATATATCTGCAACTTTGCATCTAAAAATGCTAAAGCAGATTCTTATTTGCTCAATACAATCTAGTCATAGGACTTATCTTGTCCTTCTGTTGGGCTCTATACTCTGTTATCAAAACAGGTCTTCAAGATTCTATGCTCGGTAATCACTATGTAGCATCCCTGTGCTTACACTTGCCTGCATGCATTGTTTATCAACAGTTCCTTATTTATAAACAATTTGCTAACCGCTGAATCTCCTTGATCACATTTCCCATGATCAATCATAGCCATAAGATCTTCAAACTTGACCAGGTTCAATGTAACCTTCGATCTGAAAATGTTTTACCTTGCCTCAGGACTTGCAGTCCTTTCTTGGAACTTGTACAAGGTTATTGCGGTTCAATCTACGCTGTAGATCTTCCTGCCGATTTTCCTTTACCATAGATCCTTAACAAACTTCATACATGACATACCAATCATTTAATCAATTCCAGCTCATCAACTTCCTTCATTAAATAATGCTTTTAATCATTTAATGCATTCTGTTATAGCTCGGTTGCAACTCGGTAAATACTAAACTTCACTCGGTAGACATTCCGCCTTCATTAACCGATAGCGATAACCTTAGGGTTTACTGACTAGGTTCTTTGCTCGGTAACATAGTATAGTATTAATCTTACAAACAATATCATATGTAGGATATCAAAACAATCTAAACATCATGATCTCATCATTGTCTAACTCGGTAATAGTTGCCCATTGAATAACTTATTCCTCCCCTTATTCATCACATTCTTTCCGTGTCTTTTACTGACATCTTAACTCTCTTCAAAACATACTTCTTAAGATATGGCAACATCATACTGAATTAGAAAATCAATTTCTTGACATCAATGACAAAATAATAATATTAAGACATTAAACATCCTTAATTAGTTATATCCATAATCATCAACGACCTTCTCAATATCCTTATTGAAATGCCAACAATCTCTCATTGTAATTGGAATGCCAAAAATCTCCCTTTGTCTGTTATAATGCCAACAAGAGTATGGTCAGACTCACAGCCATGAGTAGATCCGTTCGACTTCCCTAGTTTCAGCCTCTAGTCTTTTGAAGGCATCTAATGAGGAAGAAATGATATTGGTCCTAAGAGATTGTGATGATGGCTCGAGATTAAATATTAAAACATGTGGGGAAATTGATGCGTCTCCAACTTCCCTGAGATTCACCCCTTCGTGCAGAGGGCTTTCAGATACCGAATTCAAATTTGAAAAGGGTTTGGATGATGATTTTATAAAAGAAAATGAATTGGAAAACATTGATCCAAGGTGTATCAGTCAATCAGCTAATGCTCTGTTGGGGAAGGCCAAAGGTTTTAGAGGTAGAAGGAGCAATCGTCAGAAAAGAGAGGAGAAAGCAGGGGAAAAGGGCATCATCAGTGTACTAGATTTTATGAAGAAAGCCAAGGGAGAAGGGTTCTCCCTTGGTAAGAGATGAAAATCACATCCTGGAATGTCAGGGGCTTATTGGACCCTGACAAGAAATGCTTGGTCAAGCGGTTTTTGTGTACTCATAATTGTGATGTGTTATTATTACAAGAGACCAAGCTTGGTGGAGATAAAACTGGGCAGTTCATTAATTCTTTCTCTAAATGGGATGGGTTTTTTTAGGATGCAACAAGCTCTATAGGTGGAGTAGGGGTGGTGTGGAAATCGACAATTGTTGAGGTGGCACCTATAGCCTCCCATGAGAATTGAATGACATGTGAGATAAAAGGCATTGGCACAAATTTTTGATTCCCAATTTTTAATGTTTATGGTCCAATTAAGACTGAGGACAAATCGAAAGTCTGGAGAGAAATTACAATGCAAGCAACTCTTGTTGAGCAGGATAGAGTTATCATAGAAGGTGACTTCAATGCTCTGCTGGATGTGGACGAAAAAGAAGGTGGTCTCAAAAATGCTCAAAAGTTATGGAGGATTTTTGAGATTTCATTGAACAAAATAAGCTTATCGATATTGTCTCGAAAAATGACAAATTTACCTGGATGAACAAAAGGCTAAATTTCTCTAAAATATCGGAAAGACTGGATAGGGTTTTTGCTAGAGAATGGTGGTTGTCTAGGGGCATGCTATTGGTAACACACATCATCCCCCAATGTGGCTCTGATCATCTACCAATTTCGCTATCAATCGGCAAGGAGAATCATAAACAAAGGGGTTATTTCAAATTCCTTAGTATGTGGTGGTGTGACCCTGGCTTTAAAGATAAACTTAAGGAGTGGTGGTTGGAAGGAAACACTTACACTGACACTCCTAGTTTCAAATTTGTTAAAAGACTTCAATTTTTAAAACATAAGATTAAGGTTTGGAATAAATTGACCTTCAAAAACATTTTCTCAGAAAAATTGAGATTAGAGGAAGAACTTGTAGCTTTAAACCAGAAAGTGATGATGGCTGGGATGACTAAAGAGGATTTTATGCTTGAAAACACTTTGAAAGAGGAGTACAATGAAGTTCTAAAAAGAGAAGAAATATTTTGGAGGGATAAGTCACGTGAGCTTTGGATTTTTGAGGGGGACTGTAACACCAAATTTTTTCATGCTTCCTCAAAATCCAGAGGAATCCATAACAAGATCGATGCCATCAAGGATGAAAATGGTCATTGGAAAACGGTGGATGAGGAAATTCATCAAACTACCCTAAATCATTTTCAAAGACTTCTAGGGAATGCTGAATTGGGGAGTGTTGATTTTGAACACTTTGTCGCTGCAAATATAAAGAATAATCTTCTTTCCAGTTCGGATACTGAATTATTGGTAGCGCCCTTCACCATGGAGGAAGTTATGGCTGCGGTATTTGGATTACACCCAAACAAAGCCCCTGGTCTAGATGGGATGACTACAAATTTGTTTCAAAATTGCTAGGAGTTCGTCGGGAGGGACATTTGGCAGGTTGTTGAAGAATTCAGGAAAAAAACACAAATTTATTAAAGAATTAAACCACACCGTGTTTGTGTTGATTCCGAAGAAAGAGGATTGCGTAACCATGGCAGATTTTCAGCCCATTTCACTATGCAACACTTTATAAAAAATTATCTCAAAATCTCTGGCCAATAGGCTCAAGAAAATATTGCCTAAATTAATTTCTTAAAAACCAAAATGGCTTCACTCCTGGCAGAGAGTTGGCGAACAGTATCATTTTGGTTGCTAAGGTGCTGCATTCCATGCAGAAAGGCAAACAAAAAGGTATGGCCATTAAGCTTGACGTTGCAAAATCTTATGATAGGGTGGTTTGGGATTTTCTTGTCTGTGTTCTTAATAAATTTGGTTTCCCAAAAGATTGGATTGATTGCATTAAATTCTGTATCTCTTCAGTGAGTTTTTCTATGATTATAAATGGTGTGGTTTGTGGATTCTTCGAGGCCACAAATGGGCTGCGCCAAGGGGATCCTCTTTCTCCTTCGCTATTTGTCCTGATGGTAGAGGTGTTGGGAAACCTCATCAAAAGAAGGAATAGTGAAGGCCTTTGGAAAGGCATCAGGGTGCAGGAAAAATTTGAAGCCATCACATACTTGAAATTCATGGATGACACAATTTTGTTTGGCGAATCAACCTTGAAAGAAGCAGTGGAAATCAAGAATGTATTGGACATCTACAATTTAGCATCGGGACAGGCGATGAACAGGGACAAATCGCAGGTCTTCTTCTTCAACAACTGCAAATCCCTTCAAACCAAAATTGCCAACTTCTTGGAGTTTAAGATTGGGGATTTCCCCATCAAATACTTAGGGGTTCGAATCAGCTCTAGTTGCAGGCAGAGCCATATCTGGGAATACATGATCCATTTGTGCCAGTCAAAGTCTGAAATATGGAAAAATAAATGGCTCTCACAAGCGGGATGGTTGACTATGATCAGAGCTGTCCTCTCAGCCATTCCAATCTACAATATGTCTTGTTTCAAGTTGTTGCATGTGGCTAGGAGGAAGTTGGACTAGTTGTTCAAGAAATTTGTGTGGGGAGGTGCCAAAGACCAGAGGAAGATTCCCCTCATCAACTGGGACACCATGTGCCTTCTCAAGGTTGAAAGTGGTACTGGGCTGAGGAAGATGGATCTTCAAAACCTTGCATTGGGGGTGAAATTAACTTAGAAGATGTATGAAAAACCGAACAAGTTGTGGTGCAGACTCTTTAGGAGGAAATATTTAGATAAGGAGATCCTGAACAGGATCCTTACCATTGCTGATGCTGCAAGAGGTTCCTGAACCTGGAATTTCTTATGGGATTCCAGGAGCATCATTACCAATCATTTATCTTAGTGCATTGGTAATGGCTAGATGGCCATGTTTTGGTGCGACTCATGGGAAGACGAGCAGGTGCTATGTGACCTTTTTGTAGAACAAGAACGGGTCAGAGAAGTCGAAAGCAAGGTTGGCCTATTTGTTAAAGATTATGTCGTAGGCAACTCGAGTAATGGAGGGGTGTTGGGATGGAAATCAATTGACATTGGAGACAATAGGTTGTGCTTGGAGTTGGCAGATCTTCTTAAAAATAGATGCATCTTGCAGTCGGAACATGAGGACACCATTTCTTGGTGTGCTTCCAAATCTGGAAAGTATAGTGTGAAATTGGGATATGAGATCCAACAACATAGAGAGAGAGATAGAAAATGGCCTAATTATCTTTGTTGGAACAATATTGGTCTCCCTAAAGATGGAGCCTTTTTATGGATTTCTCTTCATGGCAAAATTCTGACTGGTGATAGATTGAAGCTTATTGGGATTTCAGGGCTGAGTTGGTGTGTAATGTGCAAAGGGAATGAAGAGACAACCAATCATTTACTATTTAAGTGTCCCTTTGC
The DNA here is from genome assembly GCF_030272615.1 of Cryptomeria japonica. NCBI lineage: Eukaryota > Viridiplantae > Streptophyta > Pinopsida > Cupressales > Cupressaceae > Cryptomeria > Cryptomeria japonica. Next base: position 432,422,487 of record NC_081407.1, read on the forward strand.
AGAAGCATGCTGGAATTGACTCATGGATAAGTTGCAATTCTTTTCGGTCAGAAATTAGCTTCTTAAATATTTCCTCCTGGGGTGGCCGAAGGCAAGTCATTCAAAGTGGAGTGGATTGTGGCTGATTACCCTCGCATTGCTAGCTTGGCACATCTGGAAGGAGAGGAACTTGAGGAACTTCAGAGAAACTTGTCTTTCGGTGGAGGAGATGATAATCAAAATTAAGGTGGCAATTGAAGAAGTGATTAATGGCAAGCCCCCCAAAGTCAAATCACTTATATACTGCAATTGGGACATAGATATGGAACACAATTGGTCACTCAAAGATTGGGGGCTGGGCTGCACCCTATCCCCAAAACCAATAGGAAGTTAATCAGATAGGTTCCTCCATAATGTGATTGGGTGAAACTAAATTTTGATGGAGCAAGTAGAGGGAATCCTGGGATTGTAGGTATTGGTGCGGTCATCAGAGATTCCTTGAGACAATTGTTAGGAGGCTTATTTGGGTGTCTGGGCCTCACCACAAATAATGAAGCAAAGATTAGGATATTGGTGGCGGGACTGGACTTATTTGTTAAAAAAGGATTTGACAAAGTCAGCACTGAGGGAGATTCATAGATTATATTTAACGGTGTAGCTAAATCTACCTTTCTGAATTGGAAACTAGATAAGTGGTTACCTTACATTTTGGGAAGGAAACAAGGTGGCAGATCTCTTGGCCAATATTGGGATTGATAAGGATATTGGTATAATCATTTTTAGTAAAGAGGATGCAGACACAATGGTATTGGACACCATTTTGACTGAGAGATCAGATGGGCACCGTACGAGAATTGGATAGACAATGTTTGATGCTATTTTCTCACATACAGGACTATAGGTGGAAAATTAGCATGATTAAAAGGTAAATAGATCTCTGATTTAGTTCTTCATGATTCCCAACAATCAGAGAGTAGCGGCGATGGGTACAGGCTAGTTGCTCCTCTGGTATTTTGCAGTATGAGTTTGCAGGTTAATGCACAGAGCGCGGATACGACATGATTTCTTTGGTAAGAGGGATCGATAGGTTCTAGGGGTCGACATCCTTTTTAAAGAGGGTCTGGAGTGAGATGGATATCATGTTTTGCCAAAATACCGCCTTTTGTGGGTCTAAGTTGCGTCAACTATGGAAATTCTCTGGAGCGACAATGTCTAAATCTATTTATACTGGAGGAAGAAATATGTGGGGTAGTCATCACCTTGGTGGACTTCTCTTTGAGCTTGGAACACCATTGGTGTGATGGACTTGTATATGGAGCAGTAATCACTCCTATTGTGGATATCCTAGAGTCTCAGGTGGAAGGTGTCAGCTTGATGCAAGGCTTTGTGATCCCAGTGAATATCCATGCCATAGCGAATGCTATTTTCAAACTATGGGAAGGAGCTAGGGAGAGTATCCTGAAACTGTATTTCAAACCTGTAGAGAACACTTCTTCTACATCAGACATAGAGGACTCGTTGGGTAGCTGTCAAGAGGAGTCAGATGGTGAAGACACCATGGAGACAGAGGCAGATAGCGAGGAAGGGGTGAAGGTTGATGAGGGAGAGGACTTGGATGAGGGCTCGACAAAAATGTTAGACTCGAAACATAGTGAGGAGGAGGCTCATGGAACTAAATAGAGAAAGAGAGCCCATTTTGCGAGAGAGGCCCAGCGTACGTTCAAAGATGGTGTGTTGAGCAACAAGCTCAATAATTTTAGGAGGCTTCTAGAATTTGAGGATTGGTGGCTATCTGAGGGTTCAACTGACAATCTCCTCAGCATAAGGGGTGCAGTAATGGAATATCCTTTGCTTTATCAGACATAACTAGGGATTAGGTCTCAGATGGTCGAATTGAGTAGGATGTATTGTAGCTTTGCCTCTTCCTTAGGTGAAGAGATTTTGATATGTGAACATAACTATGTAGCTAAGCTCCTTCCCTAGGCAAAGAGATTTTGGATATGTGATAACATTATTATATACTTATTCTCTTTTATTAATATAGGGCGCTATCCCCACAACTGATAGCACTTACCTTAAAAAAAACAAAAAAAAATTAGCATCACTTTCCAGACCTAAACACTTTTGGAACAATCAATAGAAAAACTACACCACCAACACAACAAGATATCTCTACACCAAAAACATTCTGAACTAACACCAATCTAGAACAACAAGTTTGACATCAATGAAAACCATAATAATACATGCTTCCAACAATATCCCCCTTTGTCATTGGTGGAAATACTTGACAACACTCAATTGAACTCATCCTACAACCAAAAGTGCAAATCTAAAAAACAATACTACTTTGTCTCTATCTCTCCCCAAAAATAAAAAACTTCTCCATCTCTCCCCAAATATTAAAAACTTCTCTATCTCTCCCCAAAGATAAAAACAACTTCTCTATCTCTCCCCCTTTACCATTAAGGACAAAGGCCTCAAGAACACTACGCACACCACTTCTCCCCCCAAGAGAAGCCACAACATCAATTCAGGAAAATAAATAGGCATGAAAACTACCCCTAGAAAGATGCATCTCCATAATGCACTTGGCTAGAAGAAGGAGGAGCAATAACCCCAAGCTTATCTTGAAGAAACTCAAGTGTATTCTTTTCCAATGGCTTAGTGAAAATATCAACAACCTTCTCTTTTGTAGAAGTGTACTCCAACTGAACTTCTTTGTCAACAACTTTCTTCCTTAAGTAGTTATATGTGACTGAATTATGTTTTGTCCTTGAATGCATAACTAGATTCTTAGAAATTTTTATTACACTTGTATTGTCACACACAATAGGAATTGCTTTAGCATATGTTACCTTGATATCCTTAAAAGTGTGTCTCATCCACATTACCTGAGTACAACAAGATGTCACTAAAAATATACTCTGGCTCAACAGTAGATAGAGAAACTAAATCTCATTTTTTACTAAATCAGGAGTCTAATCTGTCCCTTAAAAATAATACACCACCACTAGTACTCTTCCAGTCATTAACACTTCTAGCCTAATCTGCATCAGTATAAGATTTTAACATGAAGTCTCCACCTTTTTTGTACCAAAGTCCAAAATCCACAATACCTTTCAAATATCTAAAAATACTTTTCATAGCTTACTCATGTGTCACCTTTGGATTTGCCCGAAATCTAGCCAGGAGACATAGAACCTGCATGATATCTAGTCTAGACGTAGTCAAATACAACAATCCACCAATCACTAACCTGTACTTGTTCTGTTCAACTTCTAGAGACTCATCATATTTTATCAATTTGCACCCAATGGTTAAAGGACTTGTAACCGGTTTGCAATCATCAAAACCAAATTTCTTCAACATTTCCCTCACATACTTTCTTTGAGAGATAAAAATTCCATCTTCAGATTGAATAACATGCAACTCAAGAAAGAAAGACAACTCACCAATCATTGTCATCTCAAATTATTTCTGCATCTCTTTGGAAAACTATTTACATAAACTATCATTTCCACCAAATATGATATCATAAACATAAACTATAACAATTAACAATTTATCTCCAAAAATCTTGAAATAAAGATTATTGTTTTCTATACCTTTCCTAAAATTCTGTTGAAACAAATACTTGTCCAATCTTGCATACTTGGCTCTAGGTGCCTGTTTGAGTCCATACAATGATTTCTTCAGTCTGCACATCATATGCGGTTCTTTTGTCAATTTGAATCCATTTGGTTTTTCAATGTAAACTTCTTCTTCTAGAACTGTATTCAAAAATTCTGATTTAACATCCATCTGATAAACTTTAAAGTTTTTTTAAGCAAAAAATACAAGAAACATACATATAGCTTCCATCCTTGTTATCGGAGCAAGAGTTTCTTCAAAGTCTATGCCTTCCACCCGAGAATATCCTTTTCATACTAGTCTTGCTTTGTTCCATGTCACTTGTCCTTGCTCTTTATCTTATTCTTGAATACCCACTTAGTTCCTATCATATTTTTGTCCACCGGTCTAAATACCAGCTCCCAAGTCTTATTCTTCTGGATTTGATTTAGTTCTTCTATTTATTTTAGCCAAATTTCATCTTTACTTTCTTCCTCATAACTCTTCAGCTCAGTCATTGATACAAGTGTTGAATGGTTGAATGGATTGGAATACTTAGAGGGGGGGAGGGGGAATTAGTATTCCCACACTAATAAACTTTTTACTATTATATTAACCTTATCAATTAATCTCATCTACATGAATGGACAAATGAAAAATAAGCAAATAACATAACCACAAAATTAACACAAGATTTAATACGTGGAAAACCCAAATGGGAAAAACTATAGAGAGGGTTAACTCTCAAGATAATATAACTAGTTATATGGTGTTTACAAAAAAGGGTGGCTCACTATTAGATGGATCACTGCCAGATTACAAAGCAACTCATTGCCAGAATTCTCACCGCAATTAAAAAAATGAACTGAGGAAGATTGCATCTCCTAATGCATGAGATTAGTTCCAAGTTAATATCAGATATCAACTCACAACAACTCACAACAGATCAGGTAAAGAATTTTGCCAAACTGTCCTCAACCTCCTGCAAAAGATTCGGTAAAGGATTACTACAACATTGTGACTGCACTCTACTAACCCAATTTCTTGCAATAGATCTGATAAAGGATTAGTCCAACACTATCTACACTCTAAATATTCTTCACACACACCTTCTCTTATATATCATATTCTATTGCCCATACTGTATATTGCTCTCTTACTACAACTACTCTTCTGTCCACAACTCTATCACTCACACTTCTTACTTTTCTATACATCACACACACATACTCAAATATTCCATACTCTACACATCCACACACACTACTCTTCTTGAATACCATGCTCACACATATCTTCTATATATATAAACTGGTAAGCACATACATTGAGATAATATGTCAACCAAGCACAAATAATTTACACAATAATGCATTAATCAAATCAACACGTTATCCAAAACATGCCTTGACCAAAAATAGGATAAACAAGCCGACCTTAATTGATCTTCTACATGCTTCCTTCTCATGCTTAATTTACCGAAACATACGCCTCAATTACCAAAACAAAACAAGGGTCTACCAGACCCATAGCTATGGACCCATAAGCACAAATTCCAAGCACAACAACTCCCAATTCAAGATATAGATGTCACAGATTTTAGAACATAAATGATAATGCAATATAACCATTCAGATAGAAATATAGTAGATACAACTAATACAACTGATATAATTGATACCGACCATGATATGCAAAACACAAGATTTCGAAGAAGAGAATCTTCCAAAAATAGCTCCAGTGGGTCATACATACTTTATTGGTTCATGCCTATCTTCCATTATTGCTCAACATGCCACATTCAGTCCTAACTAGATTATTGGGTTTGACATCAATGACAACATTCACACAAATCTAACAATCTCTGTCTTTGCCATTAATGGAAAAACATCTCAAAAAGAATAATCCCAAAAACATATTTGCATATAACTCCCCCTTACTCATATATCTCCATTATTCTACCTTTCTCCTTATTTATACATTTACATTTCTCCCCCTTTGACATCAAGGACAAAGGCTGTCTTTGATGAAAAAGAAAGAAAAATAAATGCATTCAACAAAAAGAATGTCAAAATTGTATGCCAACCAAAAATGATTCTTAATTGCTTTTCTTTTGAAATATCTGCTTGTATTTCTCCATAAGCTCCTGGAGGAGAACCTTCCATGAATCAACAACCAATTGAATTATAATAGATAAACTTTTTCACTCTACCAATACATCAATAGCATGGGATAAATTGTCCAGAGCAGACGAATTTTGCTCATACTCAACTGCATCACCAAGCAATACTAAGAAATGTTCTAGTTTGGCTTTAACAATCTCCTTAATTTTCTAGAAAACACTCACATAATCTTCCTTTTGCCTTTGCAAAAATAACAACTCATCTTGTAGGGAATTCACCTTTTTGCTTTGCTCACTATCTTTGTCACTCAAAAAATCAAATGACCTTCCCATATAACTCAATTCTTCTTCAACAGATTCAATTTTTGCTTTATGCTTCACCATAGCAATCGACCATTAATGAATACAATATCTGTAAACTTTGATGGCACTATTGATACAGGCTCTCATCTCATTTATGCATTCTAATAAAGTCCTTTTAGCATCTTCACATTTCTCCAACATATCCTGCATGTTATTTGCTTCTTCCTCTGAATCATCTTTCTCTTGCTCTATAATCTTCAATTCTTCTTTAGCCATAGGGGATTCCAGATCATCCAACAATTACTTTTTTTTTTTTCTCGTTCCGCTTCTTCTCAGGTTCCAGAGAACTAGAGGCCACAATCTCCTTTTGCTTCCTCTTTCTAGAGGCCATACCCTCCTTAGTCAAATTGGTATCAAGGGATACCAGGCCAATACTCTACACCTCTTGAAATGATTTAAAGTAAAGATCACAAACTTCTCTCTTTTCTAATCCATTAAAATACTGAAAGATTTACCTAGCAACTGAGACACAAGATTCCCACAACACATTTTCCTTAGCTGGTAAAGATCCCAGACAATACATTGCCAAAATTACAAGAAATGTTCCAAACCGGAAGGGGTAACCTTGATTTTTATCATTTTTATGTTTTCTAACAATTGATTCTTTAACAATTTACACAAATCGAACACAACATCTTTCATAGAAATCATGTGGGAAACATACACAAAAATAGCTGAAGTGGAACCTTCCCTTTTTCTGAAATAAATCTTGTAAGATATAGCATATGCAACATACCTCATAATGTGATTAATTATTTTTACGATCAATAACGCTTCGTGATCTCCCATCACACCAATTAGGGTTTCAAAATCCTTATTCTTTATAGTCTTCTTAACTGGTACACTCCCTTTATTGCACAGACCAGTAATAGCTGAAATGATATCCTTGAAAATCAGATAGGGTTTATCCAACATGATACATTCATTCCGCACTCGACTTAGAATCAATTTGATTATATTCTCATTGTCAAACCATGAGAATTCACTCCACAAATCCATTCCTTTATGTCCTAAATACTTAACCTTCTACAAGTATACTTCACTTAAGCCGCTTTCCATCTATTTGATCTTTTTCGTGTCAATTCATCTAGCCATATCTTCCACTGCTTGATTATCCAACAATCATCTTTGATTCCATACTTTCTCTGCTTCTCTACTCTTTTCTCTGCACATAATTCTTTTTGCAGAATGAAGAAAATGACCTCAAATTCCAAAATTTATCTTTCCAGTCTCTCCTAGGGTTTTGCTGCCAAAAAAGTGTCTTGTCAATGATGTCAACACAAATATTGAATTAGGAGATTACATATCGAATATAGTCATGCTAGACCAATAGCATGAACTAACTCAGAAGGGGGAACCAAATTATTTTCTTTAATAACTCCCCTTGAGCCAAAACAATAAGCTCAGTTACCAGAGGAAGAGATGCTTGCATAAGATTACAGTACACCAGGCTTTCTTTCATTGTTCACTTCCTTATTTATCCATACCATGACTTCCTTTTTATTTGATTCACTAGTCTTGACCACATTCTTCTCTGTAGACTTCTTAATACCAACTTCATTTCTGCACTGATTAGCATAATGTCTTGATTGATTGCACTTGTAACAATTGATGTTCCTCTGTGCTGAATTTGCTGAATGTGTTCTAGATCTGCACTAATTAGCTTTATGACCATAAACATTGCATAGATGATAGTATCCATGAAAGTTACCATTCATCTTATTCATTCCAACCAGATTATGATTCTGACTCACAAAATGATTTCTACAGTAATTTGCTTTATGAGAAAACTTCTTGAAATTGTAACATTGGATGCTTCTATAATTTGTAGCCTTATGACCAAATTTATTGCATTGAAAACAATAACCATTACATGATGGGTACCTTTGTGCATTCGGTTTTTGAATTGGTATTCTCCTTGTAGTATATCTCTGATTCTAGACTTGCATCTTCAGGTTTCTTCTCTGCTTCTATCTTAACCTCCTTGCCTTTGTCTTTATCATTTTTATTTGAACTTTCATTGGTCTGAAATCCTAGTCCAGTCTTGTCTAAATGAGCTTTCTGCATGTTAATAAGGTCTTCCAATAATTTATTGCTTTCGAGAACTCTACTTTTTGCCTTTAGCTTCTTCACTTCTTGTTCTAGCTTCTCACATTCTCCAGTCTTAAGCTTTAATTGATTCTTTCATGGTTTCTTCTATCTTTTTCTTCTCTTCAATCTTAAGCATCAAATATTTAACGGTTTCATTCGTTTGCTTCAACCGATTGTTAACTTTCTTATGTCCCAATTTGAACTTGCAGATCTATCCTCTCAGCTTTTGCACACATTCATTTGCTACTTTCACATTCTCTTTCAACTCTTTATTCTCTAATTCCACACTTTCTAGATCTTCAAGGGCTATCTTCAATTATTTATCTAGATGATTCTCTTTGGTCAAAGTCATTGGTGCCATGATTCAACCAACAAGGATCTTCCTCAAGCGGTTAAGCTATCTGACAAGGGACCAAGATCTGATACCAATTGTTAAATGGTTGAATGGAATAGAATACTGAGGGGGGGGGGGGGGGTGAATCAGTATTCCTACTCTAATAATTTTTTTATTGTTATATTAACCTTATCAATTATTCTCATCAACATGAATTGACAAATGCAGAATAAGAAAATAACATAACCACAAAATGAACACTGAATTTTATACATGGAAAACCCAAATGGGAAAAACCACAGAGAGGGTTAACTCTCAAGATAATATAACTAGTTATATGGTGTTTACAAAAAGGGTGGCTCACTGCTAGATTACAAAGCAACTCACTACTAGAATGCTCACTATAATAGAAAATAAATGAACTGAGTAAGATTGAATCTCCTAAAGCATGAGATTAGTTCCAAGTTAAGCTCAAATATCAACTCACAACAACTCACAATAGACCCATTAAAGGATCTTCCTAGACTGTACTCAATTGCCTACAACATGTTCGGTAAAGGATTATTGCAACACTGTGACTGCACTTCACTAACCCAACTGCTTGTAGCAGATCTGGTAAAGGATTACTATAACACTGTTTGCATTCTGACTCTTCTTCAGACACACCTTCACTCATATATCATATTGTACTGCCCACACTGTATACTTCTCTCTTACTATAAATTCTCTTCTGTCCACAACTCTGTCACTCACACACTTCTTACTCTGCTATACATCACAAACACATACTAAACTGTTCAACACTCTACACATCCAAACACACTACTCTTCTTGAATACCACACTCACATATATCTTCTATATACATAAACCAATAAGCACATAAACTGAGATAATGAGTCGACCAAGCATAAATGATTTACACAATAATGCATTGCTTGGATCAACATGTTATCCAAAACATGCCTCAACCAAAATATGATAAATAAATTGACCTTCACTGATCTTCTACGCACTTCTTTCTCATACTTCATTTACCAAAACATACACCTCAATTATCAGAAGAAAACAAGGGTCTATTGAAACCATAAATATGGACCCATAAGCACAAATTCCAAGTACATCAACTCCCAAACTTTAAGATACAGATACCACAAATTTTGGAACATAAACGATAATGCAATATAACCATTCGAATAGAAATACAATAGATACAACTAGTACAATTGATATAACTGATATTCGAACTGGATATTGACCATGATACACAAAACACAAGATTCCAAAAAAAAGAATCTTCTGAAAATAACTCCAGTAGGTCATACGTACCTTACTGCTTCATCCCTATCTTCCATTGTTGCTCAACATGCCACATTTGGTCCTAACTGGATTACCGGGTTTGACATCAATGACAAAATTCACACAAATCTAACAAGAAGACAGTTATTGGCTTGTTCTTGAGCTTCTGCAATCTTGAACACCTTTTGTCTTGTCTCCTTTTATCTATTTTTTTGAATGATGATTTTGAACATACTTAGCAAGAACTTTTGCTGAGTCTTCCTCTTCTTCTTCTTCATCATTTGTTTCCTTCTCTTTTCTCTCTTCCAAATCACTAGCCTTCTTTGTAATTGCTAGAACAATATCAAAATAGTATGATAGAAAATATTTATTCTCCTTTCGATCCTCAATGAAGTATACATTTCCACCAGTTGTTACTCATTCTACAACTCTTTTACCAATCTTCTCTTTTCTAATCACACATCCAGTGCTACTAAATAAAAATTCATAACCTTTTCTACACATCTGACTAAAACTTAACAAATTAAGTCTCATTCCTTCAACATAATAAACATCATCATTTTCATGCTTATCATCAATAGAAACACTTCCAATACCTCAAATAGTTGCACCATCTTCTCCGACAAATTTTATTGATCCTCCATGATACTTATTGAGATTAATAAACTTGTCTTTATCATCAATCATATGATTTGAACACTCAAAATCTATAATCCATGTATTTGCTTCTATCTTAGCATGCAATGCAGTCTTGATTATTTTCTCCAGCTTCGATTTCTTCATGGCATTCTCCTTATCTTAAATTGCTAGAAACAAGGATTCTTCATTTGAGTCATCATCAACTTCATCTTCAGATGCATGTTCTTCAATAGAACATAAGCCCTTCTTTTCTTTTCTGTTAAAGTTGTGTCTTCTAAAATTATTTTTCTTCCCATCATCATTCGCTCTCTTATAGTCTTCTCTGTAAGTGCAATTAGAAGCATAATGTCTAATTCTACCACAAGAAAAATATTTCAGAGGTAACTTACCTTTGTATTTTCCATTACTCACTGCAATCTTCTCACAAAGTTTTCTTCAGATTTATCTATATCTCCACTACATTTTGGATGTTCATGTCTTGAAACTTAAATGTTGCTTCTTTCTTTTCTCTTTTCACTTCATTTTTAAAATTTCAAAATCTGCTAAATTACCAATAAGTTGATCAATGCTATACTTACTCAAATCATTTCTTTCATGTATATCACACATTGTAGGTTTTTAGGAGTTAGGAAAAGTTAGTAAGATTTTATGAACAACATCACATTCATTCTAATATCCACTGACAACTCTAATACCATTAGCAAGATCAGTCATTATTTGAATATAGTTCTCAACACCTTCATCTTCAATCAATCTCAGATACTCATACTTCTACTTCAAATTCATCAATCTAGCCTTCTTTGTCTTAGGATATACTTCATATGCCAAACACAACTTGTTCCACACAACTTTAGCTTCCTTGAATCCTTCTACCCTTCCAAACACTGAATCACTTATACAATTAAAAATTATAGCTCTAGCATTTGCATTAGTCCAAATAGAAATTAATGCAACACATAAATATTTAATCAACATGTATCAAACACATGAACACCAATATTTTCTACGTGGAAAACCCAAATAAGAAAAAACCATGGTGAGAACCTTCCCACAAAAATATATCCACTACGTGTATCAAATTACAATGAAAAGAGCACACTGCTTCAACCTTGCAAACCAAGGCTAAGTGATTTTTAGGCAAGATACAAAAGAGGGCTTGCAAACTTGAAGCTAACTGCAATAGGGAAATATACAAAAATGATATGAAAAGAAGGATCTATTGATCATGAAGATGTCCTTGAACTCTGCATCAAGTGACCAACATCAACACACACAACTTAGACCTCAACTACCAACACTCTATCTCATATCTCTGTCACAGTCTCAACACAACTTTCATATCATTCATACACAACTCTTCTTTTCCTCTCTTCACCGAACCTCACTGATTATCTTCACATAACACATCTACACTCCACACCTCATCTCTCATTCTCAACTCAATCACATTCATCCTTATATTCAAGATAGATAATCAAAGCTTGAAAGAAGTTGGCTTGAACCAAAATAAACCTTCCAGACCAAAAAAACATATGTTGATCCACTACAAGAGAAAGAGGGGACCAAAAAATATCTTCCAAAGATCAATTCACCAATCAAAAATCACTGGAACATAACAATCATCATATCAATAAGCTACACATCCATATAAAAATCTAATGGTTAATACATATCCTCCAATGTAAATAACTCTAATCCAGATCTCCACACATTATAGTGAGACCTCCTAACACATCAAATAATCTTCCACAAATCATATCCGGACCTAAGGATAGGTCTAACATAGAATATCACAACCAACTATGAATAATGCCACAACACCCTGAGAACACAACGATATTTGGATGCTATGTTTTTGGGCCGATTAATTATGTGCTACATTGTTTATCTACATGTTACCTTGCTTCTGTTGGCAATATGCTGTATTTGGTTAAGTGTTGTCATTGATGTCAACACTTTATCTCAGTTGGATATGGTTCAGTTATTCTGGTTGGACATATTCAGGTTTGTCCTAGTGTTTTAGCTTGGTTTTGGCTTCGATTCCGATCTGGTATGATCAAATCCTTGGATGTGGTTTTGGATTCTTATTCTAGATAGTTATATGCTTGCCATATTCTACTGGTTCATGTTTTGGTGCTCTGATAACTATCACTTATGTTCCTGGTTAGTATTTCCTGGTACCGGTTAGCTTTACCGGTAAGTGATATTTGATGTTTTGAACATATGATTTTGGTTCAGCTTATGGAATTGGTTTCTATCATGCTGAAGGTTCTTCTTGATCATATTTTGAGTGTTTGGTGACTTTGGATTAGCTGGCGTGCTGTTATGGTGGTCCTATTTGGATCCGGTTAGAATTTCCGTGTTACTTCACTGAGGGTTTCTACCAGTTGGTGAAACGTGCTGGATTTTGGTCTTAATGGAATTTTCGACGGATATAATTGTTTGGATATTTGAATTAGGTCCATGCTATGTAATATAAATCATAATATTGGTCCACTGATACCATGTAATGTAATTTTTGTTATTATGGGTTTGTGGGTTTAGGGTTTAGCCGACCTTATCATAAGGTTGATCATCTATATTTATAGGTGACTTATTCATATAATTTTAATATTGGTATGGTTTTTGAGATCGATGGTTATGTCTGCATTATCAGAGGAAGGTTTATGTGTGAACAAGTGATATATCATTCAACATAAGGTTTTTGGTATTGCGGGGCAGACAACTATGTTTAACCAGAACTGTATCAAACATTTGGAGATGCTATTTTCATAGTTCATTCTTTCCGGATTGTAGTCCAATGTTTTGTAAGTCAGTGAGACTTCTCTTTTGTGATGAGTAGTGAGCTCTAGGCGGTTGGCTTGATTGCAAGTGCAATCCTCATTATAATTATTTCACATACTGCTGTAGAAGTATTATTTGATTATGAGTAGGGTTTCCCACCATGGTTTTTCCCTTTACCGGGTTTTCCATGTCAAATTTTTTGGTGTTGTGTCTACCGTGATTTCATGTTTTATCCTTCATTGTGTTGGTTTCTTTGTGCTCTAGTTTAAGGTTTTGAGATGCAATAGTTTTGATTTCTGACAGTAAACTGATTCACCCCCCTCTTAGTTTAATCCCGGTATCAGATTTGTGTAACGATTGGTATCAGAGTGTTGGTTCTCTTTGTAAAAGCTTAACTGCTTGAAGAGATCCGATGGCAACTACATCTAGTTCTACATTCAAGCCCCATCAGAAGGAGAGTCCTAGTTTTGATGTACAAACTACAAAATATGGAAGGAGCGAATGAAGATTCATTTGAGATGTCTTGGAGCTAAAGTTTGGGAGATAGTGGTGAAAGGGTATATACCTCATGATCCTAATTTTGGAACACCGATACCTGCTGATGAATAAAAGAGAGCTGAAAATGATGTTAGAGCAAAAGAAGCATTGTTTAGTGCCCTATTTGTTGAAAATCTATTGAATGTGATAGAGTTAGAGAAAGCAAAGCAGATTTGGACAAATCTTGAAACTCGTTATGAAGGCAACAAATTAGTAAAGATTGCAAAACTTAAAGGTTTCTAGGTTAGATATGAAACTTTGAAGATGGAAGAAGATGAGAAGATAAGTTCTTTCATGGATAGAGTAAATGAGATTGTTATGGGAATAAAATGCTATGACAGATCAGTTAGTGAGGATGAGATTGTGTCAAAGGTTTTGAGAGTTGTACCTCCAGCTTATAAGATGAAGGCTACTACAATCAATGAACTTTGAACAATGTCAAGTACCCCTGTTACCATAGATACATTATTTTGGAAATTGACTTCTTTTGAACTTGAGGAGCCTAGAGATCAGAGTGCTACTAAAACTAAAACTGCATTTAAAGCATCTGCCTCTGGTAAGCAAAAGATAGATTGGAAGGAATTGTATGTTAAAAATTTGGAGGATATTGAAAGGGAAGATAAAGAACTTGAAGAGTTGGAAGCCCTGATTGCTAGAAGAATTCCTAAAGGACCGAAACAAAGTAAGTATGAAGGAAAAGTGACTTTTAAATGTTTTTCGTGCAATAAGATTAGTTGTTTTTCTTCTAGATGCTCTGAAAGAGCTGCTAGGAATCATGAAAGATTTGTGAAGAGTTATAAGCCTAATCTAGAACATCAAAACAAACCTAGATTTAGAAGGAATAAGGATAAATCATGCTATTATGTTGGTGATGATGATTTTGGTATTATTGATGATGATGATGAGCCTGTAACTGAACCGACAATGGAAGCTTAGGTAAAGATTGTGTCTTTATTGCTATCAAGGTTGATTCTCTGGAACCTATCATTGAAGCAAATCATACCGAGGAGAAGGCTTTAGCTGCTAAAATTGAAGAAAAGGATGAATGGGTTATAGACAGTGGATGCTCACATCACATGACTCGTGACAAGAGAAAATTTCTATCACTACAAGAATTTAATGGTGGACTAGCCAGATTTGGAGACAACAAGGCATGTAGGATCAAAGGCAAAGGAACAATATCATTGGATGGTAAGACTAATACTGATAATGTTTATTATGTTGAAGGATTGAAGCATAATATTTTAAGTTTAGGTCAGATGATGGATAGAGGATTTCATTTGCAATTCAAAGATGGAAAATGCAAGATCATCAATAGATATGGATTGGAAATTGCTTTCAGAACCCAGACCAAGGGAAACATTTTTCATTTGAACTCCAGTGAGAAAGCTTGTTTGATTGCTTAGATTGATGAAAGCTGGTTATCGCATAAGAGGACGTGTCGTGTAAATTTTGATTGCATAGTGAAGATCAGTTCAACACAGGCTGTCAGAGATTTGCCCAAGATTGTCAAACCTCATAATCTGGTATGTAGAGAATGTCAAATGGGTAAGCAAGTTAGAACTTCTTTTATAAGCATACATGACAAATCTAATGAAATCCTTGATCTTATTCATACTGATATGTGTGGACTGACAAGGACTAAATTTTTTCAAGGCGATAGATATTTTATGTTACTTATTGATGACTACTCTAGAATGATATGGGTTGCATTTTTTAAAGAAAAATCAGAAGCTTTTGATAAATTTAGAATCTTCAAAGCTATGGTTGAGATCAAGACAGGATTGAAGATAAAATGCTTAAGATCAGATCAAGGTGGTGAATTTACATTTGGTGAATTCAAAAACTTCTATGAGAAGAATGGAATCAAAAGACAAATTTCTACACCTATAACTCCACAATAAAATGGATTGGTGGAAAGGAAAAATAGAACCATATTGGATGCGACAAGGACTATGATGACTAAAGCTAAATTGTCTGATATCTATTGGAGAGAAGCTGTCAATACCACTGTATACACTTTCAACAAAGTACACATAAACAATGATACCGGTAAGACTCCTTATGAATTAAGATTTGGTCATACCCCTACTGTTAGATATTTCAAAATTTTTGGAAGTAAATGCTACATTAGAAGAGATGATGCATTGGGAAAATTTGATCCTAGAAGTGATGAAGGAATATTTTTGGGTTATTCTACTAAGAGTAAAGCATATAGATGTTATAAAAAAAGTTTGAGTAGGATAATGAAGAGCATAAATGTTAAGGTGGATGAACAAGGTAGTAATCAAATCAGATCATATGACTATGGACCAGAAGATGAATTTTTCAAACCTGAACCGATAATGCAAGAAGCTGCTCAAAGCATCGAATCATTGACTCTGACAACACCAAAAAATTCAACTGTGACTATTGAACAATAGAAAGTCAGTAAATCAAGAAAAGCTGTCAATACCGCTATGTACACATTCAACAGAGTACACATAAAAGGTGATATCGGTAAGACTCCTTATGAATTATGATTTGGTCATACCCCTACTGTTAGATGTTTCAAAATTTTTGGAAGTAAATGCTACATTAGAAGAGATTATGCATTGAGAAAATTTGATCCTAGAAGTGATGAAGGAATTTTTTTGGGTTATTCTACTAAGAGTAAAGCATATAGATGTTATAACAAAAGATTGAATAGGATAACAAAGAGCATAAATGTTAAGGTGGATGAACAAGGCAATAATCGGATCAGATCATATGACTATGGACTGGAAGCTGAATTTATCAGACCTGAACTGGTAATGCAAGAAGCTGCTCAGAGCATTGAATCAGTGACTCCGACAACATCAAAAAATTCAATTGACTATTGAACAATAGAAAGAGAAAAGACTCCTAGGTATGTGAAACTAAATCATTCTGAAGATCAGATCATTGGAGATAAAAGAAAATGTGTCATGACTAGAAGAAGGCTAGCTATTGAAGAGGTATGTTTGATTTATCAAATTGAACCATAATCATTTATTGAAGCTAGTAAAGATGAAAATTGGATGAAAGCAATGGAAGAAGAATTAGATAAGATAGAAAAGAATAAGACATGGGAATTAGTTTCGAGACCTAAAGATAAGAATATTATTGGAACTAAATGGGTTTTTAGGAACAAATTGAATGAGGAAGGTCAAATTGTAAGAAACAAGGCTAGATTGGTTTGCAAAGGTTATTCATAGGAAGAAGGAGTTGATTAGGGTGAGACTTATGCTCTGGTTGCAAGGATTGAAGCGGTAAGACTATTTATTGCCTATGCTGCACACAAGAGCTACAAAGTATATCAGATGGATGTCAAATATGCAATTCTAAATGGAGATCTTGAGGAGGAAGTCTACCGGATTGATTTTCTTTATCAAAAGACAAGGACATGGTTTGCAGATTGAAGAAATCTTTATATGGACTAAAACAGGCCGCTAAAGCATGGTATGCTAGATTGGATAGATATCTCTCTAAGCTTGGTTTTAGCAAAGGTAATGTTGACAACAATCTATATTATAAAATTGAGCATGATGACATATTGATTATTGAAGTCTTTGTGGATGATATCATTTTTGGAGGAGAAGAAAGCCTATGCATGAAATTTGCTAATGATATGAAGAATGAATTTGAAATGTCTATGATTGGTGAGATGAAATTTTTCTTAGGTTTGCAGATTCTCAGACTAATAAAGGTATTTTCATTTGTCAAACTAAGTATGTGAAGGAATTGCTTAAGAAATTTGGACTTAAGAATTCAAAACCTATCGGTACTCCTATGATAACCAGTTGTAAATTGTCAAAGGATGATGAATCCCCTAAAGTGAATCCAAGTAGATACAAATCAATGACTGGTGGATTGCTGTACTTAACTCAGACTAGACTTGATATAATGAATTCTGTTTGTATTGCTTCTAGATTTCAGTTAGATCCTAGAGGAACTCATGATATTACTGTCAAGAGGATATTCATATATTTGGAAGATACAACAGACCTTGGGTTATGGTATCCAAAGAATGATGATTTCAGATTATGTACCTATATAGACTCTGATTGGGAAGGAGATTTGGATGACAGGAAGAGCACCATCGACAGTGCTTTCTTTCTTGGAAGTAAGTTGGTTTCATGGCTTAGTAAGAAACAATCATTTACTTTATTATCTACCACTGAGGTAGAATATGTAGCTGATGTAACCATCTGTACTTAGATTTTATGGATGAAACAAATGTTGAAAGATATAAGGATAAGTTATGATGAGCCTATTGTTATTCACTATGATAGTACTGCCGCTATTGACATGTCAAAGAATCCACTATTTCATTCCAAATCAAAATACATTTCTATAAGGTATAATTTCTTGAAGGAAAAGGTTGAAGCAAAAGAAGTGAGATTGGTTTATGTGCCTACTAAGGGGCAGATTGCAGATATTCTAACAAAAGCATTGCCTAAGGATACTTTTGATTATCTCAAAGACTAGTTGGGGGTTACCAACCCTCCGGAAGAGACTTAGAGATGCATGAATGCATCAATCTGGTAAGCTTATCAGATACTTTCTTTGATCTGGGTTGATAAGATGATGCTACTACTTAGGAGGAGTAGTCAGCTATTTGGTTCAGTGTTTTTGGTTTGGTATCCATCTTTTGTCATTGATGTCAAAGGTGGAGAGATGGTATTCATGTGAAAATCAACCATATCTTTGAAGGAGATTGTTGGCATTCCTTGGCACTTGGATGTTTTTCACATTCAATGTTGCCATCAATGCCAAAGGGGGAGATTTTTGGCAATATGCTGAATTTGGTTAAGTGTTGTCATTGATGTCAATATTGTATCCCGATTGGATATGGTTCTGCTATCCCTGTTGGACCTATCCCAATTTTTCTTGGTGTTTACTTTGGTTTTGGCTTCAATTCTGATCCGGTATGATTAGATCCTTAGATGCGGTTTTGGATTCTTATTCTAGATGGTTATATGCTTGCCATATTCTATTGCTTCATGTTTTGGTGCTCTGGTAACTATCACTTATGTTCCCGGTTGGTATTTCCTGGTACCGGTTAGCTTTACTGATAAGTGATATTTGATGTTTTGATCAGACGATTTTGGCCTGGCTTATGGAATTGGTTTCTATCATGTTGAAGGTGCTTCTTGATCATATTTTGAGTGTTTGGTGACTTTGTATTGGCCAACGTGCTATTATGGTGGTCCTATTTGGATCTAGTTAGACTTTCTATGTTACTTCACTGAGGCTTTTTACTAGTTTGTGAAACATGCTGGATTTTGGTCTTAACAAAATTTTCGGCGGATATAATTGTTTGGATATTTGAATTAGGTCCATGCTATGTAATGCAAATAATAGTATTGGTCTGGTGATACCGTGTAATGTAATTTTTGTTATTATGGGTTTTTGGGTTTAGGGTTTAGCCGAACTTATCATAAGGTTGATGATCTGTATTTATAGGTGACTTATTCATGTAATTTTGACATTGGTATGGTTTTTGGGATAGATGGTTATTTCTACATTATCAGAGGAAGGCTTATGTGTGAACACATGATGTATCATTCAACAGAAGTTTTTGGTATTGTAGGGCAGACATCTATGCTTAACCAAAATTGCATCAAGCATTTGGAGATGTTACTTTCATAGTTCATTCTTTCCAGATTGTAGTCTGATGTTTTGTAAGTCAATGAGACTTCTCTTTTGTGATGAGCAGTGAGCTCTAGGTGATTGGCCTGATTGCAAGTGCAATCCCCATTGTAATTATTTCACATACTGTTGCAGAAGTATTATCTAATTGTGGGTAGGGTTTCTCACCATGGTTTTTCCCTTTACCGAGTTTTCCACGTCAAATTTTTTGGTGTTGTGTGTACTGTGCTTTCATGTTTTATGCTTCATTATGTGGTTTCTTTGTGCTCTGGTTTAAGGTTTTGAGATGCAATAGTTCTGATTTATGATAGTAAACTGATTCACTCCCCCTCTCAGTTTACTCCCGATATCAGATCTATCTAACAACTTCCATACTTTGATGATGCGTGCTAGTGTGTGTATTAGTTAGAGTCACTTTGAGATGTGCAATATGACAATTAGCTCCTCTCTATCTCTTGGATTAGATTGCATTCACCATAATTATGTTTTGTGGTTGAATTAGTTGGACTTATGCTTGTCCCCTATTCTAGTTAACCTAATTGAGGTTTTGAGATGTAAAGGTTCATATATATAGAAGATAAAATCAATATGGATTGTGTGGAGTGGATGTATGGTGTTGTGATGTGAGTGTGTGAATTGGAACATGTGCAAGTGTGATTTCATGATCATATCATTTGCAGAGTTTTGTGATGCAAAATCAGTGGTGGTGATTGTTATTGGAGTTGGTTGCTTGAAATGGTGGCTCAAGTACAACTTCATATTTGGAGAAGACTTTATCTTATTGATTTAGATATTAATGTACCTTTCTCAAATATAGTGGATCTTCTCAGCAAGTATTTGTATCTTGCTTTGAAATAGTGAGCTTAAGCCTACAAGTCCTTATGCATCTTTCCATGGTGCAATTAGTTTCAACCTGCAAGTCCTTATGCATATTTTCCTGGGATAGTGAATCTCAGTTTGCAAGTCCTTTTAGGTGGTAGTGTGATTCCTTGGTAGTGAGCCTAAAACAAATTTGTAATCATTTCATAAATTTTGAGTTGAATCTCATTGTTGTTTTTTCTTATTTAGGTTTTCCACGTTAATCTAGTGTTTTCTTATTCATTGTGTTTCATTTTTCTATTTTTCATTTCTATTGATAAGGTTAAAGATAAGTTGATAATTTTTTGGGAAATAAATTTTAATTTTAGTGTTTTAATGTCCAAAATAATTAGTCCTCGCTATCAATCCTAAAGTGTGTTCAACACAAGTCATTTGCCTAAGTTGCATCAACAAATCCCTATATTTCCAATGAATTAACCACATTGCCAATACCATGATAAAAAAAACCAGTAATCAAAAGTACCTCACAAATATCTAAACACCCTTTTAACAAAAGTCCAATATTAGACATAAACCTACTCATAACTTCCAATGCTTGGTTTATATATGGTTTAGTGTAAACCATTGCATACATTAGACTCCCAATGACACTAGCATAAGGAACCTTAGACATATCCTCAAAATAATCACCAAAACTCAAGTGTAAACTTAACTTAGTACTAAATGAAAATGGAATGCTAATTGGCTTAGAGTCATCCATATTAATCTCTACAAAATATTATCAACTTACTTACTGTGGCTTAACAAAAAATTTCCATTATCCTAATATTCATTGATCTCCATCCTAAGAAGATATTTAGTATCCCCCAAGTCCTTCATATTAAATATTTTAAAAATTCGAGCCTTGAGTTTTCTAATCATCACCTTGTTGTTACCAATAAGATTGATGGGGTTTACCTAGTTTGCTCAACACTTCACCTAGCTGGTGTTGCCCAATTGCACCAACTCACCAGGCCTAGTTGCTCTCTAGACCTTAAATTCCTTCTAAATCTCTTCTAGGGCTTGATTTTTGATCTCTCTAAGGTGTTTTCTTCAAGTGTTTTGGCTAGGAACCCTACCAATTCACAGTGCTTCCCATGTACTCAATTATGGCTTCTTGGCTACAAGTTGTCAAAATAACCTCCTACCATTGTGAGATGATACAGAGGTGTGGAGGTGTATTCATTAATTTTTTGGTTTCATTTAGGGTCCATTTGAGGTTTTCCATCAATAGGTTTCTTACCGATTCCAAAATCTTGCCTAGAAAAGGGCTACAAGGAATTAGCCCAATTAGGCCTCCTAAAACCGGTTTTTTAGGGCTTGAGTGAAAATGGTCCAAAATACCCCTAAAAAACTTTGTATATCCTTCAATTATTCACCTAACCTCAATATTTTTTAGCTTCTTGATCCACCATTCAATGTGCTAACCCCAAAATGAGGGTTTTGGAGGGTTTGTGGGCTTGCTAGGTGGCAGTGACAGGTCAAGTTGGAGTTTGTGCATTAAATGACCTCTTCAAGGCTCCTCCCTAAAATTTAAACTCTATCCCAACTCCTTGGACCCCTTAAAAAACTTAGGAAGTGATTAGGCATCCACCCCTACACTTGGCACTTCATTTTCACCTTATTTACTCTAGTCGGGTTGCTCCTAGACTCGCCTAGAATAAGGTGACAGCCATATCAAAGCTTTTCTCCAAAAATTGCACCTACATATGTAAACTATAAAGAGGGTTTCCCATAATTTCCCAATAAGCCATTATGGCAGCACATGTGGAACTCATGGGGCAACCATATTTACAAGAAAACTGCTATATACAACCCAAAATTGGCTGCTTGCAAACTAAAGCAAGAAAACACTAATGAACCGTGTCTATAAAGCTCTAAATTGAACCAAAAAAACAATAACACACAAGAGTAACTCAATCCATTTCTGGATCAATGGATTCAATCCATCTTTGAATACAAAATGAGTAAAATCAAGCCAAAACGCTGCCAACTAGTCTGAAAATGAGTAGTTTCAGATTGTTAAGCTTGCAAAACACATTCACCAACCTTGGTAACCATAAAAGTGAGGGTTTTTACATATTTCCCACATGTGGAGTCATCCTATGGCATTGAACAATCCCTAAATCCATCACTAACCATTTTAGGACAAAAGTTGTCATGACAACTTTTTGCAACTTTGCAACTTTGCAATTTTTGCACTTTTGATCTTTCCAACCTATAAGACCTATTCCAAGTCATCAAAAATGAATTTTAAAACTTTCCAAATGCTAATTTAACCCTATCTAATTCCTGTACCAAGTTTTGACACTTTTGACCATCAAAAAGGTCAATTACCTATTCAAACTCACTATTTACACAAAAATGCAAACCTAAGAAGTATGAACACGACCTAGGCCTACATTGACTCAAAACTCTAACTCTTGGACCCTCCTAGAGTCCTTTTTCACCACTGACTTGGCTAGGGTCAGTACAAGCCAAAATTGAAAACACTAAACAATCTAAGTCCTAGGTGCTCCTGCACCAAACATGCCACAAACATGCAAGACAATGATTAGTATATGATCATCCATAACCTTAATATAAACATAGATTCTCCTTATTCCTCATATAACCCAACATCAATGCAAAATCATCGAACTTTTGGCACCACATCTTGAGTGACTATTTCAAACCATACAAAGATCTCTTTAACTTGCATACTAATTTTATTTTTTCCTTTCACAACAAAATCGTCAAACTATTGCATATAAATATCCTCCTAAAGATCCCCATGCAAGAAAGCAATTTTAACATCAATTTGATCTATCTAAAAAATCATAGGTAGTAGTAATAAACAATAAGAAAATAATAGAAGTAATTTTTGCAACATGAGAGAAAATTTCACCAAAATCAACTCCCTCTCTTTGGGAGTAGCCCTTGGCCACCATTTTAGCCTTGTACCTCTCTAACTGAGTGTCTACTCTTAACTTCTTTTTAAATATCTACTTGCATCTATAATCATTTTTACCAACAAAATAATCTGAAATACCATCAACCAAATTTTTATTCACAATGGTCTTAAGACCTTGCACCACAACATACATGCATTTTCAGTGCTAATTACATTGGATGAATTAAAAAGAGTGGATGCATTAAGCCTAAACAAAGTCTTGATTCGATATCCTTTACAAATCATTAAACTCTCTCTTACCAACATGCACCCAGATTTTTCAAATGTCACATGCATTATATATTCATTCAACTTGGATATAGAAAGTATTTTTCGATCTAGTCTTGAAATATGCAAAATATTATCGAGGGTTTTAACTCTTCCATCACTAAAACACAACTTTACTTTTTCTTTACGAAACAATCTTCTTTTTTCTATTGTCACCAAGGTAAACCTATCCCCAATCATATTATTTATAATGAGAAAACCACTACTTGTGGGGATTCATGTAGTAGGAGCAACCCAAATGAATAACTCAAGAATCATCACTAATAGTGTCAGCTGAAATAAACAAAGCATAAGAATCATCAATAGATGAATTTTTTGTAATGCCCACCAAAATACCTTAGATAAATAAACCAATATCTACTAACAAAAGAGATAATAATTTTTTTTTATTCATTACATCATAACATTAACATCTAAGATATAAACATTATACCATTAACCACTATTCCATCATTACTATATACGTGATTACATGGATATAAACATAAGTATGAAACATATTACACAAGCAGAATATTCATTTACTCATTACTTAACATCAAATAAAACCATACAATGCAAAACCATTCCCTAGGGTATCTTAATGTCACTACTTGACACATCACATAACCACATATAACTCATAACATAGTATACAATCCTTCCATTTTCAAACCAGTCAGCTATAACAATTCATTATCTTATAATCATAATCTAAACTCCTATAAAATATCTTTATTTCTATTAGAACCAACAATACTAACTTTCCTATTATTCATCATTTAATCACTATGAAAGAATCATTGACAACTTAACCATTCACTTTATTAAGACTTAAGCATCCTCTAAACATCTCTACAATTTCCTTAAGACAAGAAGCATAATATTTATAAAACATAAACCATCACAACTGTATGATATTTATCACCAAAATCAGATTTATAACAGCAACTACAACTCTATCAATTTAATTCCTACAAGCCACCACAAGTACATATTCATCATGCATTTCAAAACAATATGATTATATAAACATTACTCTTCCATTTACATAGGTCTATGGTCTATAATTACAAAATGTATAGCCAAATAAGCAATGAATATACAAGAGAATCTTTTCCTTAACTATTACATCGAAAATCATATGAAATCACATTCATGGAAATACATAATCTCTTTTACAATTACATAGCATCATGATACAGGTTTTTCTTTCCATAAACATAGAAATCAGCTCCAATGAATAGTCACAAGAATTTAATCCACGCACACCAATCAAGAAGAGGAATATCCCAATGGAAGAAGACATCAAACCACCTGATCATGTGGAACCAAATAAGAACCACCCCCCGTGCTAGGAGATGGAAAAAGTTCTAGCTCACACTCAAGACCTAAGCTGACACCTAACAACCATAGGATACAACATGGCACCACAAGACTCCAATACAAACATAATATGTAAAGAAAATTCTGAGAGACATGTGGAACCATTTCAGCCTTGGAGCCATTCAAGGGAGATCGATTTACTGCTCCAACAGTCTTCCCAAGCTCATCCCAAGCGCACACGCTTCTAGGGCTATGAGGTGGGGCGCAAAACCAATTATTATCTTGTTTAGTGAATTCCTAAATACCTAAACCCACTAATCAATTATTAAGGTTATCACTTACAATTACAAATAAACTCTTCACGTGGTTCCATCAAGTCTAGACCCCCTCCTAGAGGCCTAATTCTCAAGACCCTGGTCTACACATGTAAGAGCCCATTCTCCCTACCATGGATCAAAACCATAGGGTGGCATATAACAAGTACATCATGATAACAACATAAAGATCAATACAAAACCGATGCAACTGAAATTCAAGATGAACATTAACATAGAATCCAAGAGCTAATCATGAAAAAATAAGCCATAGACTCAAATGCCATATTGCAACAATAAGGAAGCCACTAAGAATGTCAAATACATATAAACATGGGAAACACATGAATTAAATAATATAGAATACTCCTCTACAGTGAGGCACAACATATCATCTCGTTGGAGCTGCACATAAACCTCCTCAACAACAAGGATACACTCAACTTGCTGGAGCAACATAGGAATCCCTCAATGGAAAAGCACAAAAACTACTTGCTGGAGCTTAATGGATTCATACAAATCTCAAAGGAATAGCATAGTGCCCAAAAATCATCAAAAGTATCAAGATATAGCCTCTGGAGTCAAAATCCATTAAAATTGACAAAAACCAGAAAGCAAAAACAATTCAGCGCATGCAAACTGCAAAATGATGCATTAGGGGTGTTGAATGGAGCGTACACACAAAGTTTTAGCGCATCCACCCCAAAATTTAGCAAATAGAAGGCAAAAATTAGCACATAGAAGATACAAGCAAAAATAGAGAGTTTTGAGTAGTCTGTGACTAACAGGTGTGCCCAGGTTTGGGTAAAGGCACAATCAGGGTCTCAGATCGACCCAGGTTTCATAAAAATCCATCAAGTGTGCCTAATAGGGTTTCCACAAATCAAATAGAGCCAAACACACAAGAAAAATAACTCCCATTGACAAAGACATTGTATAGGAAGAGTTGCAGACACAACTACTTCCTTATAACTGATCCAAGAGGAACAAGAGCATAATAGAAACTAAAATAGGATACATAAGGCAAATAAAATATCATGAAAAACCAACTCCAGGCCATTAAACATGATCCAAGAGCATCCCCGGTCGATGTGTAATCTTGCATCAACCAAAAACATTTTCTTTCTTATTTAGTTCTTTTAGTGTTCTTACCGGTATGTACTGGTAGTTGTTTGTTCTTCATGGAAGATCTTGTTTGCAGTTTCTTGGTGGTTTCATGTGGTTGATTCCAGATTTCTAGTTCATTTGGATTATTCTCCGATCAGTTATCACTTCCGGTTAGCTATTTTCGGGTTCCTGTGACAGTTCTTATGCTTACCAGTTGGTTTTCCTTCTTTATCAACATGATTCTTGGCATGTGGATCCATCTTGGGTCTTGCCCAATGTTATTTGGTGTATGGCGGACCTTCTTGCTAAACCGCATCACTTGGTTGTTATTTTCCGAAAAGATTTCTTAAATCTTAGGGCCGATCTAATTACACATTTCATTTTCCTGCATTGGTGAATGTAATCTTTTGAGGCCGACCTGGATATGTTCCAGTGGGTATAAACATGATGTTATGTAATCATTTGCAGAGGTAGAGGAAGTAGAACTGATGATAAGGATTGAGATTCACATGTTGTGATCCAGTTGATTCTTAGAGTCCTGGTTGGATTGTTTCTGGCTTGAAGCCTGCATGTAACCAGTTAACTATCAAATGTTCTTTGATGATAATCTGATTATTACGAGATGATTTTCAGAAGTTCTATGGCTTGAATATGATCTGTTTATATGAATTTGTTTTGTTTTCTTTCTATTTGCATTGTGTCTCTCTCGCTGCATAAGCCGATTGACTCTTCTAAGGGTTTTTACCAATTATGGCTGCATCAATTGGTATTAGAGCTAGTTATGGACCGACTGGTGGAAGAATAATCTGTGAACATTGAGGAATTCCTTGAGGTGGATAGATAGGTTTTTTGACACAGACCAAGTTGAAAGGGCATGTTGCCTTGTGGTGGAAAGAGTTGTAGAAATATAGAGTGGAGAATAGTGAATTGAAGATCACTTGGTGGAGACAGATGGTTACAAGGTTGAAGGCCAAGTTCATACAAGGAGACTATGAATTGGAGTTGTTCAAGAAGTTGCAAAACTTGAAATAGATAAACATGATTGTGAAGGAATATACTCAAGAATTATACTAGGTGGTGATCAGATCTGGACATAGAGAGATGGATAGAGAGAAGGTGGCAAGGTACATCAATGGACTTGCTTTTAACATTCAAGATGAGATGAGTATGTTGAAAGTTTCTAGAGTCGAAGAAGCTTACCAGTATGCTTTCAAGGCTGAGGAGAATATTAGAAGAAGACAACTGGATAAAGGAAAGGGTAAATTTAAGATGAATGATAGTATGAAAAAACCGGTTGAAGAAGAGGAGGCAAAACCTAAGTGGAGTAAAGAACTAGAGAAGAAGACACCAAGGAAGGGTAGCAACAATACTGATAGATAATTTATTGGCAAATGTTTCAAGTGTGGAGAAACCAGATATAGATCCTATGAATGTAAGAAAGGAATGGCAAGAAGTTGTGTGGCAAGTGAAGAACCGGATGGTACCGGATCTGACTGTGCATTAGAGCAAGGAGAATCCTTTATGTTTAGAAGAAAGGATATCAGATCTACTCAGAGGAGGAGTCTTTTCTGGATTGTATGCAAATCAAGTGGTAAGTTTTGCAAGGTCATTGTAGATAGCGGAAGTACTGATAATTTAGTATTTGAGGAGATATTTGAGAAGCTTGGGTTGAAGAGACTTGAGCATCCTTTTCCTTATGAGGTAATTTGGCTACAAGATGATCAAAAGATAGAGATAAAGGAGTAGTGTTGGGTGAGTTTCAATATTGGGCCTTTCAGAGATGAATTTTTATTTGATATTGTGTCAATGAATGTTTGTCATGTCTTGTTGGGAAAACCTTGGTAGTATGATAGAGGAGATATTTATGACTATAGAAGAAACCTAGTTACTATTGAAAAGGATGGGTAGAAGTTCACATTGATTTCTTTGAAGGAGAAAGAGAAGGAGGTGAAGAATCTTAGTCCTGAGAAAAGTTGCAGGAAATTGGTGGCAGAGGTTATACCAGAGGTTTTGAAGAAAGATCTTGATAGAACCAATTGTAGAGATTATACCAGAGGGTGACATGATTTGCAGAAGGATATGACAGATGAGTTGATGGACAGATGGAACTAGATGCCAGAGAGCTAATGGTAACAAACCAGATAAGATCTTTTGGCAGAACCAAATCATAATTGCAGAAACAAAGGAAACATGTAGGTCTGAAGCAAAGAAAGAGAAATAAAGAAAGTCATAGGTTGGAGAAGCCGGTTGAAGCACCTAGAGAGATAAAGCAAAGATTGACAGATAAAGAAGATGTTTGGATCAGAAATGAGCATGGGATCTTCATTTCGAATCCTTTTAGATGTTCATGAGTTGCCTCTCATGGAACAACTTGTTCTACCTGGGTTGTTTGATGCAGGAGCATCCCTGGTTGATGAGCAATCTTGCATCAACCAAAAACATTTCCTTTCTTATTTAGTTCTTTCAGTATTCTTGCTAGTATGTACCCGTAGTTGCTTGTTCTTCATGGCAGATCTTGTTTGAAATTTCTTGGTGGTTTCATGTGGTTGATTCTAGATTTCTAGTTCATTTGGGTTCTTCTTCAGTCAGTTATCACTTCCGGTTAGCTGTTTCTAGGTTCGCTGTATAGTTCTTGTGCTTACCGATTGGTTTTCCTTCTTTACTGACATGATTCTTGGCATGTAGATCCATCTTGGGTCTTGTCCGATGTTCTTTGGCATATGGCCGACCTTGTTGCTGAACCACATCACTTGGTTGTTATTTTTCGGAAAGATTTCTTAAATCTTAGGGCCGACCTAATTACACGTTTCATTTTCCTGCATTGGTGAATGTAATCTTTTGAGGCCAACCCAGATATGTTCCGGTGGGTATAAATATGATGTTATGTAATCATTTGTATAGGTAGAGGTGTTAGGCCCAATATGGAAAGCTAATGTACTGAGAGGGGAGGGGTGAATCAGTACTTCAAAACATTTCTTCAACAATATCTTTACTATTATGCATAAACTGAATAGTGCAGTAACATAATATAAAACTAAAACTAATAGATAACAATCATACATGATTCACTCCATAACACATATATTTTGGTTATGCAGAAACTCTTGGTTAGAGAGAAAAAATGTGGTGGGGATGGCACCCACAACTTCACTACTGCAATAATAAAGAGTGCTCGATTAGAGCTACATGTTTAGCTATTTCTGATAGCTTACCCTGTTAGGAGTAACAAGATCTATTATATCTACCTTGCTAAAGGATTTTACAACACTTCACCTAAATGTTGCACTTGGTTAGAGGCTTTACAATTTATAGACTTGATTAGAGTCTTTTACCTTGTTAAAGGTTTCTCTTTCAACTTCAGAATATTACAATAACATCATTACAAATATCTGCAACTTTACATCTAGATTGTTATAGCAGATTCTATGTGCTCAAAATAAATTACCTTGCTTATAGCATACCTTGGTAACCCATATAGTAACTCGGTAAACCCTTCTGTTTACTCTATTTTTTGACTGTTCTCTAAAAACCTTCTCGGTGACCTCTGTGTCTCTGTAACAGTCTTCTTACACTCATGCACACACCTTTAACTATTAACTCATGCTGTATAAATAGATCTCTTATGATGGTGATCCAATTCATTACTTTGATCTTACAAACATGATTTATTGAATGAATAACCATGCAAAATATTTCATTGGTTAGTTAACCTCAAAATCATACACAATCTTTAAGTGCAATTTCCAATGTGATAATGGTTAGATGTGCCTGGATCTTGTAACAAGTTTTCATGTGCATGTCTAGGTTCAATGAATCTGGTAACACGTTTCACTTAGTCTAAATCAACTCGATGTGTTATCTTTGATGCTTGGTAAACATGTAAAGATACTCGGTAGACAATTCAGTGTATACTACGTTCTGTGACTGCTTTCTTCTGTAACCGACTAGACTGTACATACCGACTGAATATTTCAGTAATAGATAACCGACTAGAGTATATAGTATAACTTTGACATAAAACTAATGGCAATCTGATAAGTAGTAACAATCTCCCCTTTTGACATTAGTTGAGATGTTTGACAAAAACTACTTTCAAAGTTGTAACTCAAAAATCTATATACTTAGCAAAATGACTATACTAACAATATATACAATAGTCAATAAAATAATATATTAGATATACTCCCCTCGTCAATATACTATGCATAACTCTGATTTTGCATGCTTGGTGATCTGTTCTTGTGTGCTTTGCTTACTGTTCTGTATAGTGCTCTTGGATACTCTGCTTATTCTGCTCGGTATACTTCCCCTGTATACTATACTCCGAATACTATATCATTCTCTCAATACTGTATCAAAATTGTATCATTCCCCAAATATATTGTATCACTCCCCAAATATATTGTATCACTCCCCCAAGACTGTATCATATTACTCCCCAAATATATGGTATCACTCCCCCTTTTTGACAAACATCAAAAACTTAATTTCCATTCGGGGGCGGTAACTGGTCAAAAATGGATTTGTACTTGGTCTGGGCGTCCATGAGAGCAACAAAGAGTGCATCCTTTACACTATCCATTAAAGAATTCTGTGCTTGAATATTAGCCAATAGTGAGATTAAGCCATCTAGAGTGCTTCCCTCTTGAGTAGTAGATAAGTATGTGGCTCGGTTGATCTGTTCTTGGACTGATGAAAGATGTGGAAGGAATAATGTCTGAAGTGTCATTATGTCCATCCTGATCTTGTGTTCTTCATTTCTTAAGTCCAATTGTTGAGCCATGAGCTATTGAAGCTTTGTATAAAAATTCTGAATTGAATTTGGCTCGGTGGTCATCTTATTTGAGAGATCGGTGATCTCTTTCTCAATTGCCTCTGTTTTATTCTTAATGTCTTTAATGAATAAAGAAAATGTGTAGAGTTTCTGAAATAAATAATGAATGTGCTTGAGTTGAGGAGTCAACTCAACAATAAATTTGACAAGTTTAACTTTGCCAATAGCTATAGCTTTTTGTACCTCTTCTATCATTTTGGCAGTGAGCTCTTTGTCTTTTAGCTTGCTCAAATACTCCAATGCATCTACTCCAAATGTCTCTATCTTTGTTAGGAGTTCATCCAGTTGAATGTGGATGGCTACATCTGTTGATATTGTAGCTTCAAGTAGCATATCTATTATGAGTGCTTTTACCTTCTGAAGTACTTTATTTTTCTTTTGAATGGCCATTTGCTTCTCTTGTTCGACCTTTGCTTCGCACAGTTCACCGAAATCAATGAGTGCTTGCCCCTTTAATTTTGCTATGTCTACATTGGGCAACACTATTGGTTTTGACAAATCAACTTTAAAACTATGCTTATTCACTTTCTTTTCTTTACCTTTCACAGATGGAACTAAGACAATTGCTTGTGAGGCTTGATTACCCTTGGTAGGTTGCTCGGTAGAGGCAACACTTTGATTGGTTCCTTTATCCTCTGTAGAGTCCTTTGGTGTCTCGGTACTTGGTGTCTCAGTTGCAACATTCTCAATGCCAGAAGGTGCTTGAGATGTCTGCTCTTGAGTAGTACCTTCTCCTATTGCAGATTTGTGACCTTCAATGCCTTGATGTGTATCCTAAGGAGTTTTAGTTGAGAAAAGTTGCTTGACCGGTGGATAAGGCTAAACTTGTTCCAAGACTGATTCACTAGATACAAGTTTTGCATATGCAATGCCTTCTATCATTTCTTGGTCCGGGGCCTCTGAATCCATGACATCTTCATCTATTTGAATGGTGTCAGTAGGGTCTTGTTTGGTAGCATCAGGACCTTGCTCGGTGACATCAGGATCATGCTTAGTGACATCAATGATTTCGATTGTAGCTTGCTCACCAGCATCCTTGATTTTAAAGATTTCCTGCCACTTTGCTTTTGTCTCATTTTCTACGTCAATATATAGCCCATTCATAAGTTTTAAGGCTCTCTGTTAGACAAGAAACTTTGAATTGTAAGTTGTCAGATGTTCCTTTATTTCAGCTACTGACATATCAGGAAAGAGATGGACTAGACTTCTTTCTCTGATTTGTTTCTCTGAGTCCATTGCATACTTCCACCTATTATCAATATGCAGATATAGTTCATTTGGAAGTGACTTAGCTAGTTCCAATGGAGCTAATTAGAACTTTAGAAGTGTGTAGATGACAGCTTCTTCAATTTGTCTCTTTTCATCATTGTTCCTGGTTTCATACTTAACATATATAAATCTTCCAAATCCTCCATATTCTCTCAGATTAGCATAGAAGTTTTCAACACTATGTACATTTACCTTCTTGCTCTTGACAATCTGGAATTTGCTTGCATCCTTTGATTCGGTATCACTAGACTCTTTTGCGAAAATGAGTCTCCAAGTAGATTTCTTGTATGTCTTTGTTACCTTGGGAACAATAACACTCTTTGTCTTCTTACTCGGTGAAGCTGCAGGTGCTCTAGTGTTAGGTCACTTTACTGGAGGTGGAGTTGGTGAGACTTTTGATGTGTCATGTTTCTTTCTGTTTAACACTTTACCCTTAGGTAATTCAATGCTCAGTGTTATAGCTACCTCTTGGGCTTCAGATTCCTCTTCGGTAATGGCAATGGTGCCATTGACAGGTGTAGAGGAAGAGTCTTCTCCGAATTTCTTAGACAATGCCTTAATCATCTTTGTTGCCTTTCTTGTAGCTTTGGGTACTACAATATTCATCTTTACCTTTTCTTTTACTTCCTCATAGGTACCATACCTCAGTTCGGTAGCATGTCTGGGTAATGTAAGAAATGCATCAATTTGCTATTTTGTGATGTCAAAATCAATCTCGTAACCCATTGGTGACAAAGATTGAGTCCTTGGTTCCACAACATTCACATAACAGTAATCAGTGTCAACTTTAAAACATATATCATTTTTGTATTTCTCTACTAGTTGGGGTGGTATCCTATATCTGTTATGCATTTTCTCTTAAAATTTACTGAAGTAATCATCCATGATATCATTGAAATTATCTCCTAAACAACTTTATCGACTGATGGAAAGAATTTTTCAAAGTAGAAAAACATGCATACCAGTAGTGATCCAAACTTTAGAGTATTAGCTGAGTTGTTCTTCTTTGGCTTCCTGATGGTGTTCAGATTTTCAAATAGGTTCTTTAGCAATACCTCGCATAGGTCAATTTTCATTCCCTTTTTCACAATTTTGTAAGCCAAGTCTACTGCTGCACAAGGAACACTGTTTTCCCTTGCCGATTGGAAGAAACAGTAACCCATTACTCTAATGGAAAATTTTAGTTCTTCATCAGTGACATTATTCAGTTTCAATCCTCTGCAATCAGATTCCACTCCAGTTAAACTGATCAATTCCTTCTGTGATATCATCCTCCAGGCTCAGGCATGATCATAGACAGGGTAATCGATAAACAGATGAATGATTTCCTTGGTAATCTTAAATGGTTGTTCTTCTAGCCACATGAAATCATCGTGAACTCTGCTAAGAACAAACTTGACCCACTGGGGTTTGAACACACGAGGATAGGTTAGGGCTTCAGTTAATCCCTTGACTTTGATGTGCTCATACTTGCTGTTCAATATACCATCGATACATAGCTCATCATAGGTGTCTTTGATTTCAACATGACTGAGTTCTTCAACATGACGTTTGGTGAAGAATATCACATCTTCGACTAGTAACACTCTGTCCAGGATGAGTGAAAAGGCAGTTTTGTCATCCGGTTCAGAAGCGACTTTGGGAGTCAAAGAGTATTTTAGTGAGGGCTTCTCTACATTCTTGACAACTATGGGATCTTGGATCTTGGGTGCCATTTGAATATTTTAGATAAAAAACTAACAAAGAGTCCTTAGGGTTTTAGGATTTTAAACGACAAACGCTTTATACTTAGCAGATAATGGGACCTAGATACGCTCGGTAAACCAGCTTAACAATGTGTTGAGATTTGGTGTAAATACCTTGAATTTGCTTTGTAGGAGGTTTGATCGCCTTTGAATCGCTTGCTCTGCTTTCTCAAAAACTTGGTAAGTGTAAATGACCACAAAAATGCTTTTAAATACACAAAATACCTTATCAGGCTCTGTGCGGGTCAGGTCAAAAACATTAAATGCACTTAGTTCCTCTTTGACCGATTTACTCTCCTTTTTCCATTTTAACCGAGTAACCAAACTTCCTTCATTTACTGACTTGACAGACTTCCTGTATTCACCGACTTGACAAGTTTCCTGTAAAGTGCCTCAAAAGACTTTGATAGAATTTCAAACTTACTAATACATCTTAACTATGCAGATTTTGAATTTAGTACATAATATAATAGGAACTGTTAAGATTTTAACCTTCAGAGAATGCAGTCCCTTCATACCTTTACCGATTAATTTGGAATAGGAACACCTAACTTGGTAGGTAAGATGCTTTCTTCATTTGACACAATTTCCTTCTTTTTCCAAATCATCTTTAATTTTTCTTTTATTTCCTTAGTGTCTTTTCTAGGTTGATCTTTGAAATCTCCAGCTAAGTGTCCCACTTTGTGACAATGAAAACATGCCATACCAGGATTTCTCCATGATCTTCGGTTGTACATCCCAAACCTTATAAAACAATTAGCACTTATATGTCCATATCTTCCACAACATTCACACCATATCCTTGTATTGTAATCCCATGGTACTGCAGAATACTATCGGTAAGGATCTGTGTGAGTTTGGTAACCTCTAGCATTTGCTCGGTGTGCATACCACATATAGTTCTTTTGCTTAAACCAACACTTCTTGGTACTATGTCCATATCTATTGTAGTTTTTACAAAACCATTTGAATTTTGCCTTCTGATAATTGTTAATAGACTTTATCCTACATTGATTAGATGTGTGACCATATTTATTGCAATTGTAACAATAACCATTGGACTTAGTGACATTCGGTTGCTTACCTTTTCTGATTTGACATATGTTGGTAGTGTGACCTTGATTTCCACAGTAGTTGCAAATAGGCTTCTTTCTTTTGATGTTATTCCTATTTCTAGCTTGCTTTGATGATTCTCCTCTCTCGGTAGTATGAATTCCCTTCTCGGTAGAGTCTTTTCCTTTGTAACCGAGTCTTGCATCTTTGTTGGGTCTTCTTGCATTTAGTTGCTCAACCAACATCTTTGATGCCTCATAACTCTTTGTTAGTGTTTCTTTGGATTTCTTCTCTATTTCAAGTTCATTGTTTAACTTTGATACTTCAAGTTTCAATGCTTGATTCTCATCATTCTTCAAAATTGCTTTATGATGTACATAGCCTAGTTGATCTGATAGGTTTTGTTGAATTCTAGTCAACCTTGTGATTTCATCATTCTTATCAGATACTAAGACTTCAAGTTGTTGTTTCTCTCTTTCTAGATCTCTTAATTTATCCTCAGTTGTTCTCAATGCATCTAGATTTTCACTCATCTGTGTGCTGAAATGTTCATGTTCTCTTTTCATTGCTTTTAGTTGATCAACTAGTGCTTTGTTCTTTTCTTTTAATACTCCAATAATTTCTTCAGTTTCTTCAGATATACTATTCTCAGATGATGTCTCAATTTGTTCCACTAACTCTTGAGAGTCCTGCAAATCATCAGATAATCTTCTTCTCACTTTCAGAGATTTTTGCATTTGCCTTTGCATGTCTGCAATCACTTGATTAGCATGATCCAGCTCTTCTTGCAGATACACAATCCTCCGAGATTGTTTATAGCCTTCCATTGATAAGATCTTTCTCTTTAGTCAGTTAAACCCTTTTCCAAGATTCAAGCTTTGATACCAATTGTTAGGCCCAATATGGAAAGCTAATGTACTGAGAGGGGAGGGGTGAATCAGTACTTCAAAACATTTCTTCAACAATATGTTTACTATTATGCATAAACTGAATAGTGTAGTAACATAATATAAAACTAAAACTAATAGATAACAATCATACATGATTGACTCCATAACACATATATTTTGGTTACGCAGAAACTCTTGGTTAGAGAGAAAAAATGTGGTGGGGATGGCACCCACAACTTCACTACTGCAATAATAAAGAGTGCTCGATTAGAGCTACATGTTTAGCTATTTCTGATAGCTTACCCTGTTAGGAGTAACAAGATCTGTTAGATCTACCTTGCTAAAGGATTTTACAACACTTCACCTAAATGCTGCACCTGGTTAGAGGCTTTACAATTTATAGACTTGATTAGAGTCTTTTACCCTATTAAAGGTTTCTCTTTCAACTTCACAATATTACAATAAAATCATTACAAATATCTGCAACTTTACATCTAGAATGTTATAGCAGATTCTATGTGCTCAAAATAGATTACCTTGCTTATAGCATACCTCGATAACCCATATAGTAACTCGGTAAACCCTTCTGTTTACTCTGTTCTTTGACTGTTCTCTAAAAACCTTCTCGGTGACCTCTGTGTCTTTGTAATAGTCTTCTTACATTCATGCACACACATTTAACTCTTAACTCATGCTGTATAAATAGATCTCTTATGATGGTGATCCAATTCATTGCTTCGATCTTACAAACATGATTTATTGAATGAATAACCATGCAAAATATTTCATTGGTTATATAACCTCAAAATCATACACAATTTTTAAGTGAAATTTCCAATGTGATAACGGTTAGATGTGCCTTGATCTTGTAACACGTTTTCATGTGCATGTCCAGGTTCAATGAATCTGGTAACACGTTTCACTCGGTGTAAATCAACTCGGTGTGTCATCTTTGCTGCTCGGTAAACATGTAAAGATACTCGATAGACAGCTCTGTATATACTGCATTCTATGACTGCTTTCTTCTGTAACCGACTAGACTGTACATACCGACTGAATATTTCGGTAATAGATAACCGACTAGAGTATATAGTATAACTTTGACATAAAACTAATGGCAATCTGATAAGTAGTAACAAGAGGAAGTAGAACTGAGAAGAAGGATTGAGATTCGCATGTTGTGATCCAGTTGATTCTTAGAGTCTTGGTTGGATTGTATCTGGCTTGAAGCCTGCATGTAACCGGTTAACTATCGAATGTTCTTTGATGGTAATCCGATGACTACTGGATGATTGCTAAAAGTTATATGGCTTGAATATGATATATTTATATGAATTTATTTTGTTTTCTTTTTGTTTGCATTGTGTCTCTCTCACTGCATAAGCTGGTTGACTCTTTTGAGGGTTTTTACCGATTATGGTTGCATAAAAAAATCACACAAAGTCTCAGAAAAATACATGAATAATCTCATTTTGTTAATGCACCAACTCGGATATTCTTCCGAAACAAACACAAATCAAATTCAATCCCTTTCTTTACAAATTTATGATAGCAAAAATCAAATGAAAACTATTTGAATCCCCAAACAATCTTTCTAAAAACACCATTGAAGACAATATTTTCAAAAATAAAATTGCAGGGAATGAATATCTGATAACTTCAGCCTGGAATCGCAATCCAGCAATGAAGATCTAATGGAGAGCAATCCCAAGCAACAATCCAAGCAAGCAAGCTTCAATCCAATCTCCAATGCAATCCAAAACCAATTCGCAACCCCAAAATCAAACTCAGATTTCCCAAAAAATTAACCCGACAACAATCACAGAAAGACAAATAAAAAGAGAAATTATTCAAAACTATGGCCAAACGTCGGCCAATCAAAATATTTCTAAAACAACATAATTTACCTAACTTGTATAGTTTCAAGGCAAATATTATTCTCCCAATATAATTTACCTACCAAATAAAAAACAACCAATCCTATGCAAGGGTAGGTAAATAATATTCAAATACAATTACCGACAATGTAACTTTTATATAAACACATTAAATAATGATCCATTACTTTATGTAATCAATTGATTAAATTAAATGAATAAGGCCTTAGAAATAGGACCCTTAATAGCAGATGTAAAAATCAAATCACAGATTACAATGAATAATTTAATAAGTCAATAAATCAAAAATCAATAATAATCCTCCACACAAATATCATTACTTACCCATATTAAATATTTATAAATCAATATTAATAATTAAGCCATTAAATAAAATAAGGTAAATATAAATATAAATCCCATTAAATAATAATTCAATAAAATTCAATAAATAAAAGCAAATAAATATCAATTGATTAAGTAAACAATAAATCAATCAAAATAAACAAATTAAATTGATTAAACAATAATCAAATAATCAATTAAATAATAAATAAATAAAGCAATCACATAAGTGAATAAACAATAAATAGTTAACTCTCAATTAATCATAAAATCAAATAGTAAATTAAATCAAATAACCTTAAATCAATTTAAGGATAAATACTAAATAATTAAATAATTAAAAAATCACACAACTCAAATAAGGAATAAGCATAACTCAAAACAACCTACGCCAATGAAATAAACATAACGCAATACTCTAACCTCAACTTACGTCGTGGCACAATCGACAAGGTACACAACTTAGACCTAGAGTGTGAGAGGGAAACTATGTCATCTCCGATAACTTGCCATTGGGATAAAGACACGCTCAGACCTGTGGAGCCAAGTGGAGTCAATGTCTAGTACCTGCAACTTGCATCAAAGACCAACAAAACATATACGATACATATACATCATGATAAACAGACTAGTGATAGAGAATCGCGATGACATATCCCGCTCACAATGAGTGATATGGCACCGTCTCTACTCACGAAGACAATCACACAATACAATATCAAAACATTGCATAGAATCATCATCATGAAATAGGGTTAGTATCATCATAAGGCATATAACCCTCATGATCAATAATCGCATATAAATCCATGAATCAGGGATAACTTTAAGAAACCCCCCCTGGGAAACTGTGTAAAATCCTGGCAAATCAGACATTATTTTCGGGGAGAAATTTTCATATTGATGACGAATTTTTTTTTTTAAAATGAGGAAAAATTTATTTTGAATTGGTGATTTTTTTTCTAGGGTACGAAAATGCCATAAATTTCTGGCAAATAATACCTTGTTCTATGGGGAACATATTTATTGTGGGAGACGAATAATTATTGTTAAAAGGAATAAATATATAATTGTATGAGCGAAAAATTTTACTTTGAAGGAAAACTTATTTAAGTGTATTGGCGATTTTTATCCACCACTTGAAAATTATTTAAATGTATTGGTGATTTTTATCCACCACTTGAAAATTATTTAAATGTATTGGCGAATATTTTGTTATTTATGGAAAAATACATA
This sequence comes from Cryptomeria japonica, assembly GCF_030272615.1. Classification (NCBI taxonomy): domain Eukaryota; kingdom Viridiplantae; phylum Streptophyta; class Pinopsida; order Cupressales; family Cupressaceae; genus Cryptomeria; species Cryptomeria japonica. The sequence continues at coordinate 432,461,951 of NC_081407.1, forward strand.
ATTTATTGGCGATTTCATGAATTCATTGCCATTAATAGACAAGGCACATCACATCACATCAGTACATCACATCACATAAATTCATAATACAATGAGTCCGGACTCTACACGATGTATCAATAAGCGCTGCCTCTTTGACACGTGAAGGGTGACACATACCTAAAATCTATCAATGATTTTAAACTGTTCGATGATCGTAGATCAATGACTGAAGTTTTATTTTGGCCCAATTTTTTGAAGAGAACATAGCTCACCAGAAAGTGCTCGGAATGGAATTGTATTCAATAGACACGTATCAAATGTCACGAATCACGATCGATAATTTCGTTCATTTAATATATATCTATTCACTTACGACAATCCACTCTGTCCCCACAACTTCCAATGTGATACTTGCCAATTTGGTACTGGTTCATAGCTATTTCCATTTTCGCACAATAGTGCATTTATGGGAAAGATTTGCAGAGATACGAAAGATTTAAATTTTTTTATAGCAATTAATACTGTTAAAGAAGTAATTATTACAATCAAGAGCTTCAACAATTTATATATGATCTTTTCTTCTTTCATCTTCAATTAGCCTTTGCTCATGGTATTTTAGGTTTATAGGCTCACTGCTCAGGTTGTTTAATTTGTTAATCTATTTTCTCAAGATGGACACTCCCATCCACCTGAGAAGCATTTCTGCAGAGGACCAGAGGGCCTTTCTAGGCTCTGTTAGAGACCCAACCCTCCAATCAATCTACAAGGAGGTTGGGTCGTTCACCAATGAGGTAGTGCGGATGGTGTTGGGCAGAGAATTTTTGCGAAATGAAAATAGGTACCATGTTAACACGAACCTTACATCCCACTTCTTAGCGTCTCTTCTGGACCTGGGAGGAGACAAGGTGGATATGCTGATGTTGTTGAGGAAGGTTTTTAAGGAAGACTTCCTCGGAGATGACATTACTCTTGTAGTTCTTGCAGAAGTAGGGGTGGGGATCCCTTGGGTGAGTGATTTATTCAAGCTTATCCTCCTTGACCAAACACTGTCAGTGGCCAGGAAACTGTTTCTCCTAAACTTGAATGCGGAGCAGTCGACGCGTCACAAAAAATGGGCGCGGATTGGTAGGGACTTCCTCCGTAAATGGTTCCTCCTGGACGACTTTCCAAACTACATGTGGATTGAAGAATTCTCTCAGCTTATGCTGTCCGAAGAATTCTACATGGAAGGAGGGCCAGATTCTTAGGGCAAAATTGTAAACAATTCCACTACCTGTGCCCTAGCCCCGCCCCTTGTAGTTTTTTTTTCCTATGTCCTTGAACCCTAACAGGTTGCCAGTGGCTCACTCATTTTGGCTTTTAAGTTTTTGGGGGACTCAAGTCTTAGACGAAAAAATTGTAAATTTCAAAAGCATAAATATTAATGATAATTTTTCAAATTCTAGTTTGTTTCACTTTGCCTCTTACAGTCTTATGGATTTAAAAATGCTTTCTATAATTCTATTTCATTTTTATTAATTAATTTTTTTCAAATGCTTTTTGTATATGAGTTACGTTATTTCAATTATTTGTTAAACAATAGAAATAAATTTAATACCGTGATCTTTTTTATGTAATGCTATAAAAAAAATTCAATTTGTTCCATTAATTATTTGTACATTGATTATGGTTGATTATAATTTTATAAATATATACTATATAGTCATTCAAAATACAAAATTTCAAAAGTTGCAAGATACAAAAGTTTATCGGTAAAGGTTTTTTCATTCAATTAATTGAAAAGTTTCAAGATACAAAATTTGCCCACAACTTATAGCAAGCAGACAAAAAAACTAGTTCATTGCCGATAGGCCGCTCACTCAGTCTCACTATCCCCCTGGGTCGCCTCCTCCCAGTCCCTTCCCTCCTCGGAGGTCGATGCTTTGGCTTTCCCTTTTGCCGCTTCAGCTTTCATTTTTGGAATGCAGTTTAGGAACTCGAAGTCGGGGTCGCCCTCCAAGCTTTCCAGTAGCTGTATGGCCCTTCCTTCTTCAGCCCTATCTCTCAATGCCCTACCAACCTCCATCCTTGCCACCACATGCAAAGCATTCAGGACTTCATCCACCCTTGTTAATTTAACAAAGAGTTTCATCACTTCCCACCCCACTCGGGCTTGTTCATGGCACTGGTATTTGATTTCATCCTCTGGGCCACGAATAAAAGGAAACAATTCCTCCTGGTCATCCCCTTCCTTAATTCGAATGCCAACTCCTGGCACCACCCACTCCAAGATTGAATCTAGGTTAATCAAAAACTCCCCATTAATCAATTTGACCAATGTGAGTTTTACCTTTTCCACTTCCGGTTCGAATTCACAGGCCCACACCATAATCAGAGAGTAAACCTCCATATTAGTTTGATACCGGTGACTGATATGTGCCTCCTCCTCCACAAGCATCAGTCGAGCTGCTACCCACAACTTCTCCTCCTTAAACCTGAACAGTCCTTGCATTCATTTATCATATACTTTTCCTAAAAAGGGCTCCAACTTCTTGTCTGTTTGAAGTGTGAAATTGGTCTCCATTGTCACCTGCAATTTCAAAATCACTTCCTGCAAAAAATGTCTTACAGAAGGTACGATTCTATGAACTACAAATTTGTTCTGTAGCTGCTTCAAAGCAAAAAAGTGGTACACAGATCAAAAGTAAAAAAATCTACCTCCGTCTTATAGGCCGGGTAATGAATGTGCACGATAAAACATTAATTCCATGAGATTAGGAAAAATATTTCCTGCCATCCTCCCCTTCCTCCTTTCGTGCGGCATGCCGCATACAACTCCTTGTGCAACAATTAATCGCCACCTTGGCATTTGTACTTTCCAAATTTGCTCACCTTAACAGGTTGAGGACTGCAGTTGCACATTTTAAAAAATTAATAGACTAAATTTATGTTGAACTTTTATATATATTTTTAAACTATTTTTGAAAATTATATATCGTAAACATATTTTCAAAGAATTTTGTTAAACTTTAAATTAGTATTTTAGATTTAATATTGAATGTTTTCTTTTTAATATTAAACTTTTACCTTTCAAATTGCATATCAAAATTTATATTTTTATTTAGTTATTTGTTTTATTCTAGAAACTAAGTTTCATGTTTTATACTATTTTTGAATTTCAAATTTTTACAAATAATATTAACATTATATTTAATAGTTATCTCAAACTATTGCACATCTTACTATTAATATTAATATTAATAGTTCAAGGAGAGTGGAAAAAAATATGGGACAACAAATATAAAAGCCAATGTCCAAATCTTCAAAGTTTCCTCAAAACGGAGATTATCCCAATTGGATCCAATATTTGGAAAAATATCTTTAGGACTAGAGACTTAATTATCAAAGGTACAAAATGGAAGTTGGGGAAAGGGAATCTTATTTAGTTCTAGGAGGATCCTTGGCTTGTGGAGACTCCTTCAAAAGAAAACCTTGAGTGGAATAGATATCAGAACCAATGCAAGGAAAGATTTGGAACCAAGGTGTAGGATTATTGGAAAGATGGACAGTGGAAAGACTTATCTCAAGTGGATCAGTCTTTGGGTAGTTTGAACAAAGTCATGAACTCAATGGTGAGGATTGAAGAAGAAGACCAGTTAATTTGGAAACTCACTGCTAGTGGTACTTTTACTGTGGCATCTCTTTATCATCAACAATACAATAACATGGAAAGTCCTTGCTAGGCTAAAGCATGGGTGAAAGGCCTTACCCCCAAGATCAACATTTTCTTTTGGATAGCCCTCCAAGACAAAATTCTAACAACAAAGAATATAAGAAAAAGAGGTATCAGCATACCTAGTTTCTGTACTCTCTGTAAGCAGAATGAGGAGACAATAAATCATATGCTCTTTCATTGCCCCTTCTCAGCTGATGTTTGGGGAAGCTGTCTGGATCAATTCAATATCAGTTGGAGCCTCCCCAACTTGATTTAGGAGATTTTCAAGTCATGGCATTATCCTTCAAAAAACAAAACTACTACCTTGCTATGGAGAATTGCTTTACCACACATGTGCTGGGGTATATGGAAAGAGAGAAATGATAGGATTTTAAGAGAAAAGTATACTAAGGCTAACATTGTGTTTGAAAAAATAAGAAGAAGCATAGTGGAAAATATGAATATTATAGGTGGTATTGATAATCCTAACACTAAGGAGGATCAATTTGTCTATAAAAAATGGAGATTAAAAGCTCAAGAGAGTATCCAGAGTAACCCTAGAGAGGGAGTGATATGGACTAGCCCACCTAGGGGATGGATGAAAATCAATTTTGATGGGGCCTCTAAGGGAAACCCGGGGGTTGCATGATGTGAAGTGGTCCTAAGGGATGAATGGGGAATATGTAAAATCATAAAATGTATTCCTATAGGAAAACATACCAACCATGTTGCCAAAGCCATGACGGCTTATCATGGGATCATCCTTGCCAAAGAAGCCAAATGCACTAAAGTTTGGTGTGAAGGAGACTTCTTAAACATTATCAATTGTTTAAATATGAAATTCCCACTGTCATGGTCGATTAGTAATGCTATTAAAGCAACAAGGAAAATCAGCAAAGAGTTTGAAATGTGTGTTTTTACACATGTTTATAGGGAGGCCAACTCTTGTGCTGATTGGGCAGCCAACCTGGCTTGCCAATCAGAAAACACCATCACTAGTTATGGTGAAAAGGAGATTGCAAGTGAAATGAAATCCTTGCTCAATCAAGACCGAAGCTATACAAGGCAACGTGGTACTTTTAATCATTATTTCTAATGACCTTTCCGCCTTTTTTGATGCAGGGCTTGCTTGAAGATAATGAGCTATTAAATAGGTGTCATATCATCATTATTTGGCACGGATTATGGGTGCTCTTACAAAATAACCATAGAAACCAGAGGAAAAGTTATCAAAATGAGAGAAGGCATTGCAAGGAAGGTGCTGGAAAAATGGGAGGAAACAAGAAGAGATTTGAACCTGCTTCCTGCTCTGAATGGAGAAAGAACGAAGAAGTCTGGAGTATCCTTCAGCAGGGGGGGCTCAATGTTTTCATGGAATGATAGAATGGGAAGGACCCCACAATTACCAGCTACTTCATAAAGAACTGGAAAAATGGAAAAGTTTTGATTGGATCACATATGATGAATGCAGACGAAGAGGTTATCGCTGAGGCCACAGGGATGACTACCAAGGGTATGAAATTTTATAGGGACAAAGGGATATCAGATAAGGCTGCAGACAAGTTTCTTGTTACGGATGGTGAGAGAAGAAAGATGATCAAAATTGACAACTCCTACCACTCCACAAAGAGAATTTGCAAGCCATGGAGGTTTGTCTTATTTGCTTCTATTGAATATATTACCTTAGACGGTAGGTTTACCAGGGCTTATGGGCATCACTTCGTCCTTCTTAACCATTTTCGTCATGGTGAAAGGGTTAGCCTTCCCTATTACCTAGCCTGTTCAATGGATCATACTATAAAGGAGATCCAGAAGGACCCTAAAGGCGATCATGCCCTCCACTAGGGGCTCATGGTCCTAGTTTACAACATGCTAAAGGGGAAGTGCATTGAAAAGCCTATTAAAGGCAAAAATGCCAGAGATGAGACTACGGAAAGTAAGGATAGTGGTTTCAACTTTGATTCTGAGACCGAGGGAGAGTTGGAAGAAACTAGCAAAAAAGGGAGGATTAGGGCTAAGAAGAGGAGGATTATTGTGGAATCTGAAATGTCAGACTCTGAAACTGATTCCCTTGAGGAAAAACTTGTTAAAAAGAGGAAAGGGAAAGCCTCTGGAAAGAAGGCTCAGAAAAAGAACACTAAAAAGGGTAGCAATTCTGATCTCAATTATGTTCTGGTTTAGTCTGAGGAGGAGGATGATGATAATAAGAGGATTGATAGTCAGGACAAAGAAGGGGAAGGTAACCCGGTTAAGGATAATTTGGATACCGTGGAGACTGTGAAAACCACTGGACTGCATAATGAGGAAAAAGGGGGTCAAAGTGATAGTGGTGAAAAAGATACCATTAAGGCTTTCTGTGAGACCATCACTACTCTGGTGAATGATATTAATAGTTTGAAAACAGATACACAGGCCATGGCAAGAATTACAGTTGGTGACAAGCCCTTGGCGGAGCATGTTAAAGAGTTAGTGGTCGTTTTGCATAATGCAAGCTATTGAATGTATGGTTGGTAAAATCTTAGCCACGGAGAAAAAGGTCAATGAGATGGGAGATAGAAAGGAAATGGACAACAAACTGAAAGATTTTGGCAGCAGAATTGACATGCTGGAGCACAAATTCAAGCAGCTTGCTGATCAAAATTTCCAAATTCTTAAATCTTCGGTGGACAACATGAACATCTTTATCAACAGCTATGAGAACAATGCAGAGAAGGAAGGTGATAAAGAGCAGGTGAACAAGAAGGGTCATGAAAGGAAGACCAGAGCCAACATAAAGAATAAGGTTGACATCAAAGGTCGTGAGCTAGAGGATATGAAGACCTCAGCAAACAACATGAAATAAAATGGTTGTTCACGCCGAGGAGATCCTGAATAGTATTTAGTTCCAGTTGTTGTCCTTGGTTCTATCTCTTTGCTGTCTTTTGGTTTCCTGTTGCTGTCTGTTCTGAGTTTTATGTAATTATGTATTATTGTTTTAAGTTGTGCCCATCCGGTGGGTTCATTTTGACTTTATGAAGTGATCAGGAACTTTTTTATGCTTTTTTGTTCTCCTAGCTTGTAAAAGGTTCGGGTACCTTTCAAATACCAGTTTTTACTTAATCAAAACATTATATTTAATAGTTATCTCAAACTATTGCCCGAAATTGAACATTTTAAATTTAATTAAATAGAATTAAGTCTATAGTCTATAGAATATAAATCTCTTTTTTGGGCAGAATTTTAAAATGATTAAATAGACTTTAAAAACAGACCCGAAAAGTAACACGAGCATGGTGACGTGCCAGAAAAATGGTAGAAGTCATGGGACCCACTTCATCTTAAACAGGTACCATCGACCATTGGATGAACAAAGATCAATGGCTAGGGTGGATTTCGGCCTGAATGTGGGAAGTGAACACCTTTCTGAGAACTTCGCCCGAAATTGGACATTTTAAATTTAATTAAATATAATTAAGTCTATAAAGCTTTTTTTTGGGCGGAGGTTTAAAATGATTAAATAGATGAAAAATCAAACCTGAAAAGTGACATGAGTATGGTGACGTGCTAGAAAATGGCAAAAGTGGTGGGACCCACTACATCTTAAAATAGGTACCATCGACCATTGGATGAACAAAGATCAATGACTTAGGGTGGATTTCGGGGTGAATGTGGGAAGTGAACAAATTTTTGAGAACTTTGCCTGAAAAAGTGACACGAGTATGGTGATGTGCCTGAAAATTGGCAGAAGTGACGAGACCCATGACAACTAACAACAGGTACCATCATCCGTCGGATGAGAAAAGATCAACGGCTTAGGGTGGAATTCGGCCCGAATGTGGGAAGTGAATATATTTGGGAGAACTTTGCCCGGAATTGAAACATTTTAAATTTAATTAAATATAAGTAAGTCTGTAAAGCACTTTTTCAAACGGAAGTTTAAAATTATTAAACAGACTTAAAAAACAAACCCGTAAAGTCACAACAGGTACCTTGGTCCCTTGTCCGTTGGATGAGCAAAGATCAACGACTTAGGGTGGATTTCGGCCCGAATGTGGGAAGTGAACACATTTGGGAGAACTTCGCCCAGAATTGAATGTATTACATTTAATGTCCTCAGAATTTATACTGAAGTAGTGTATGTTTTGTCCTTTGGCATCGAATAGTTATTAATAATAATTAATAAAATTACAACATGATTCTTAATGTCCTCAGAATTTATATTGAAGTAATGAATGTGTTGTCCTTTGGCATCGAATAGTTATTAATAGTAATCAATAAAATTACAACATGATTCTTGATAATTTGCCCTTTAGGTTTTACTTTTCTACTTTTTAGAGTTTTCAAAATAAGAGACTTGTAAATCATAATCATCTTTCATTTATTGGATAAACTTGTAAATCAAGGGAGATTCAGAAACAACTACTAGATTGAGGAATGCAAGTTGCAACAGAGACTATCTGCGCCAATCTAGAGAAATAGAAATTCCAATTTCTGGGTAAAATCTAGAACACCTACATCCCGCCTTTTTTTCTTTTGGTAATCTCATGGTCCAATATGAGGGTTAGCATTTTCAAGTTTTTATCTAGCATTATTTTGAATTATTAACAATAATAGTGATGGGGAAAATGGGAAGCAGTAGTTCAACAAGAAGCCAAGTGAAAAACAAAATGTACCTAACCGAACTGGTTAACACACCAGGTTTCACTGATGAATACCATGATATTTATGACCCTGCTATCCATGGTGAAAATCGTATCATAGATATTAGATATACATTGTCTAGTAAGGCGACAGATGCATCCAAGGAAAAATTTACTGTTTTCATCCCAATGTTACAACAAAAAACAAATAAAATCACATCGTGGGATGTTGGATTGGGAAGCATGGTGTTACCTGAGGTATTCCCTTGCCCTGATTTTGTCATGGTCTACACCAAAAATTATGATGAAGATAAAAAAGAAATTGTCAATAAAAATACAAAAGAGGAAATTCTATCCATAAACGAGGGAGAATTTGCTCATTTGTTGAACCTAGGATTTGAAGCCCAAAATTCAAACGTCCAAATTGACCTTGAAAAGCTGGCAGGGAATTATGAGAGTCTTGATCCATGTATTGTGCAATATTTGAGACCAAAAAGCTTCAAATTATGAGCTATAAGATTGATGAGAAGAATAGGAAGAGAATAGATTGTCCAATATAGGATTGAACCTCGAAGATAAGGATGCATGATAACAAAAAGAACTACAACCATTTTGTAGACTTCTTTTTGGCACCAACGTATAATGAAATTACAAGCACTCCAATGCCTATGTTGCTTGTGTCTTGTAGAGATTGCATTCAACTCATAAGTCAAATAGAATTGGTTGACTGGTTCTTCATGGAAGAATTCACTATGTTAAGGTTTTACGGATCGACAGTAAAACCATACAGACTTCTAATACATGTGACAGAGAGGGTATTTGCATTAGAGTATGTACGAAAATTGGAGAGCATAGATAGACACTTCCATGGTCAGCAAAAGAAGAGCATATTTCCTTTCTTTCCTTTCTCATGTGGAGGGTTCACATTTCAGAGAAAAGCATTCATTGTGGCACATGATTTATTGACAGTTTTTAACTTTGGTGATGAGGGTCTCTGGCAGTATGATCCAATCGGTGTAGTTCAAGCAAGGCTCAAGAAAAATGGGAACTCTTCAGCGTTATGTCAACATGAAAGTAAACCATTGCTAGAAAACCTTAGAAACAAGGACTCCTGGGATGAGGTTAAAAAAGAGATGGAGAAAATTGCAGCAGACAATAACATTTCAACAGAAGAAATTTCATCACAAATTATGGAGGGCCAGGGCATCCAAAATAGGTGGTCCTACAATTTCTACCTAAAATCTACTAATCCATCTAAGAAAACTATCGCCAAATCAATTATGCACGAATGTAAAGAGAATTATTGGACTCAAACCAAAATAAATGATTTTTGGACTATGAGGAGGAATCTCAGTGAACCAAAGACAAGTGCAGAATTTGAGAGTATCGATGAGGATGCAAAGTTTAGCAAATTGTGGAATATGAAGCATCCCACAACATCATATGACAAGAGTGAAGATGTTGATCAGTATGAGCCTGAGGTTGAGCCCACTCAAACAACTACTACAGTCCCTAAAATATTAGGTGCAGTCAATGAGGCAATGAAAGAGAAATATATCAAAGGGGCAAGCATTGTGGAAAAAATGGGATTTGAAGGTGGTGGTCTAGGTCCCAGAGGAGAGGGCATTTGGTATCCACTTCAGGTACAAAATTTGTCAGGGTCAAAATCAAAAGGTCCTTATAGACCAGTCATTGGACTTGATTCTTCAGATTCATCAGGAATAGGTACTACTCATTACCCTTAGGGTCCACCTACATTTGTTTCCAGTTCAAATCCACAACCACCACCACATCATGGTATTCCCATTGGTGGTGAATCAAGTGCCACTGCCACTAGTGGGGAATCTGGGGATAGTATTCCTATTATTGTTCAGTCAAGTGCCGCTATGATTGGTGTTGGACAAGGGCAACAACAAAATATCTCTCACAAGAAGCCACTAGAGGTAGATACTCAATCTCATACTATTGAGAATCCTATATCAAGTGCCACTGACACTACAAATCAATCATTTGCACCTTCAAATCACAGACCTCAAAAGTCTATGAAAACTACACATGAAAGTTTTAGTGGGAGTGGGACAACATCAGGAACTATTATTGGTAATCCTAGTCAAGCATTAGTTAAAACCACAGGAATAAGTGGAACTAGAGCCTATGGTATTCCTATGTCACCTATCAAACATTTAATTGCTTCAGGAAGCCTAGTTTTTCAAATTCGTGATTACTATGAAAAATATGAACACTCAACAAAAACAAATAAAGAAAAAAAGAAAGCATTTCATAGGAATTCCGTGTTTGAAGTTGTAAACGAACAACCTACAAGGAACATGGTATTTCCAACATATGACCCACAGAAAGATATGATGGAGTTCATGGTTGTTATGCCCTCGGGCCCATCTAAAGATAAAAATCCACCACACAGTCAGATAGATCCCTCTCAATTTCAAGTTAGCACCCTCCAAATGAATTTTTCCAAAGTACATAATGTGGACAAAATTAGTGTGTCAAAAAAGGACTAACGAAGTGGTCTACACTTCACTGCTAAAGGTGGAGAGAGAGAAAAATAAACTAGAGAAACAAATAGAAAAGTTACAGGTAGATCTGGAAAATGAAAAATCAAGGAGGAAAGCAGCAGATAGCAAGTGCAATGATTTACAGCAAAGGATAAAAAATTCAGGCTCTGCAATAGAAATTGTAGAGCAGGAGAAGATGGATGCAGAATTGAAGGACTTGACAGAAAAACTGGCTAAAAGCAATAATGAAATTGTTGAGGAAGAAGCCAGTTTTCAAAAATTATGCAAAAGTTATGAGTCTGCTGCCGCCGAAATGAGAAAATTGCAGAACCTATTGGATCATGGGAAGGAAAAAGAAAAACATTTGCAAGAGGAAGTAGAGGAAGAAAGAAAAAAATGTGCACAAATGAAAGAAGACCTGCACAATGCAAATGATAAAATAAAAACTTTGGAGGATAGATTGAAAGATAACATGAAAGATACAACAAAGTATATACAAGAAAACATTTGGTGGCAAATAATGCAGAGGAGTGAGAAGTTGTGTGAATGGTTTCAATTCACTGAAAGTATGAGACAATTTTTTATAAAAATCAAAGGGCACTATGAGAAGAGCACACATGTTTATTCAAAAGAGGAAATGGCAAAAAAATTTCTAAAAGTAATCTATAGTTCCAGTGACAGCTACTTGGCATCCAAGGGAATTAAGAGCCGCATTGATGCCACAGTTAAGACATCATCTATCATTCAAAAATGCCAGAAGCTAAGGGAAACATCAGAAGTTATGGAAAGTTGTGGAAAAAAGATAGCGAAGCTGCAAGAAAAGAAAAACAATTTGATTAAACTTGGTTTGCCTAAGCTTGTTGACACATCAAATAAATTCATTGGAGAAGAAGCTTACAAAAAAATCATGGAGATAAAAATGAAGTCTGATTTAGACTTGCTTCCAAAGAACACAACTCCCAAAAGCTTTCTAGAATTCATCCAACAATTTACAACTCTAAATTCGGTATTGGATGAAACAGTGATGTCAAGTAAATCTTCTAAATATGGAATGTTGATGAAGTTGGAGTTGACTTTCCATAGTTTACAGAATATTGACCTTCCATCAGATGAAGAGTGGAGAACCCTACAAAAACTGGCACAAAATTCTTAAGAATCATAGTATGTATTGCACAATTTTCTTCTTTTATTCTTAATTTCAAGGTTTTATGTTTTTTCTGTTTGCTATTTTGCTAATCCAGCCTATGAATCTATGATGCACTCACTATTTCTATTTTTCTAATCTAGCCTATGAATCTATTTTATGAATAGGAAAAAAACAGCACTCGCTATTGCTATTTTGCTAATCCAGCCTATGAATCTATGATGCACAGTGCAAAGCTTCAGCCAGTAAATTTGTATTCTCAAATTCTCCCTTGCTTTAACATTTATTCATTTCTCTATTTTTGATTAGTATGTTTTAGGCACTACTATTATCTATGTTTGATTTGTCATGGCGTGAATTAATATTTAATTTTGAACTCTGTTTTTTGAACAGGAGACATAAAACATGTACCAGATGTTAAATTGCTAATACGGCCCATGATGGCCATTTAAATATGTGTTGATTTTGTGATTTTGATGTTCAATGTTCACATGTGATACTATGTAACAACATCCATAAGAATCACCAAAATACACATATCATATAATAGGTTTCGCATCATCAATCACATAATTCCCAAAACATGATGAATCATATTGAGTAATCATAAATCCACATAAGTCCTAACATTAATGGTATTACCTAAAATAGAAGAAGAGTCATAAATAACCTGTAGTCACATAAATCTGTCCAGCTTAATTAAATAAATATTCGCTATTTATTAGATTAAAAATCTACTAGCCATCAGTTAATTAAATTAATATTTAATTAATTCATCCCCAAACATTCTTCGATTAATTAAATAAATTATTCAATTTATTTTAATTAATTCATTAAATCCAATTCCAATCAATTAAATAAATAAAATCTATTTATTTAATTAAATCCCCTTTTCCTCTTTTAAATAAATTAAATAAAACATTTATTTAAATCTTTATCTCCACCCCACTTGCATTTTCCTACAAATGCAACTTGCACACATTTATTGAAATAAATGAATTTTTATTTTAAATAAAATCCTATTTTCCCTCACCCACCAAATCCACTTGCAAAAATCTAAACACCTTCTAGATTCTTCTAACCCCTTCCTAATTAGCCCAATCCATCCCCTAAATATTGTCACATTCCTAAGCAAAATGGAGTCACTTCTCAAAGTCTAAAAGTCTTTGATAACCATTAAAGGCTTCCAACTTTCAACCACTTAATTCCTCAAAGTCTTTGATAACCATTAACGGCTTCCAACTTTCAACCACTTAATCCCCAAAGTCTCCAATAACCATTAATGGTTAATTCAACCCTCCCACATGGTTAAAACATTTGTTTTGACTCAACCTCTCCCCAACCCAAGGGTCTCATCAAGCTTTTAATGCTTTGACCATGATTATCTCTTAATCATTTGCACAAAGGTTTATCCTTGGATTAACTCCTAATCCAGTGGGTAATCCTAATTTAGGCTTGACCCTTAGCCTTTAGATAACCATGAGGTCTTCTCAGGCCTTTAATGCCTCCAACCTCTTCTTTCAACCCAGCCCTATGTTGACATTTGTCACCATTTCATTGGTGCAAATTGTGCACATGGATTCCCAACTTTCAAGCTAGACCCTTGATTAACCCTTTCAATCCTGGCCATCCATTGCTCCATTTTTCCTATAAATAGAGCCCATTCCTTCATAATCCAGATCCTGAAAACTTGTATGCATCTAAGCTATAGACATTTTAGAGAGCATTTAGCATAGCATAACTACATCTTGTCTTTTTGGTTAAAATACATTATTTTAGCATAAAAATAGCTTTTCATTTCATATTTGGAGCTATACTACAATCTCAATTCTCCATAAGCATCCATAGTGCAAAAAGCTGCTGAGAGCTACACTATTTTGGAACTTGGAGAGGAGAGGAACAAGGGAGAAGAAGCTAAGGCCATGCTAAGAGGCAGTTGGAGATGCCTCATAATCTTTGTTGTGTTTATTAGATAAATTAGCATGCTTTTTGTGTCTCTCTTGGTATGCCTTCATAGATTAGTTTTTGATTGACTAACACTAATGTTTTTGTGTGTTTTGTGTTCTTTGATCATAGACTAACCTTGTGCCATTTAGGAGGGCATCATTTGGTGAACCCGACGTGAATCGAACACGCAACTTTCTGATCTTCTTTTTTTTTTTTTTTTTTTGAAAATTAACATTTTTTCTTGTTGAAACTGCCACACAGGTCGCGCTTCGGCGCTAATGAATACATTTTAGCGCTATCGAAACAATTTTTTTTAGCGCTATTGACCCTAAGATAGCGCTATTGAAAATGTTTTTAGCGCTATTGACAACATTCCAGCGCTTTTGTCACAGTTCTGGCGCTATTGAAACACTTCTGGCGCTTTTGACTTCTCGAATTTTTCTCTTCTTTTAGCGCTACGATGCGAATTAGCGCAGACTAGCGCTATTGTATAAATTAGCGCTTCTGTATAAAAAGCAGAATAGCGCTATTGCGACAAAATGTTGTCCAATTCACTTTGTAACCAAAAAATCAGAACTCAGGCTTGTGGAAGCCCCCCCTTTGAGCATTGATTTTTTTTTACTAACTTGTTTTGTGCAGGTTAACAACCCAACATAAAAAATAAAAAAAAATAAAAAAAATCACAAAATTTTTCATTTAGTGCTTAAAAGAATTTAAAAACACAACAAAATTTTTTCATTGTTTTCTAGTTAGGCCTCATTTTCTTTTGGTGCTTAAAATTAACAACACAAATTTGATTTCATTTGCATCAATTGGGACCTAAAATTTATGATCCACACTTCAAATTTTGGTGCAGTTAAAAACTTACAAACCACTTGTTTTTATTTTTGCAAACAAATTTTCCTTCAAGCAAAAACGAGTTTTTCATTAAGTTGACCAGGATTTCCAAATTTTAGATTACAAAACACATTGTCTTTGAAATTAAAAAGAACACCATGACTGTTGGAGCAACATCTCCAAATAGTTAGATCACATTGCAATGATGGATTAAAAAGAACAAGTGAATTTTGTGTTTGGCACACTTGTGCAAAAAGTCAGTCGAGTGGACCTACTTCTAAACACACACTATCCTTTCCCTTGGCTTTCGTGGTCCTAGGTGCAAGAGAAAAGTGTTAGTAACACTCAAATTTTATCTTTTTAAGAGAGGCCTGCCAAGGGATCGATACTCTTGGGAATGACCTCGAGCGGTAAATTCTTCGAGCCACTATAGAAATCAGGTGAGAGCGAAAGCTGTAGCCTTGGGTATAGCTGTTCCTACAGTATAACTGGCCGAAAGGACAAATGGGCCCCACCACCAGTTACAAGGCTCTTAAGCGAGTCACTGCAGAATGAACTTATGTCCAAAGCCATCGAACATGACTAAACACCTTTAAATAGTAGCCCACCCATTCTATTGATTGAGGATATTTGAGGTATAATTTAGTGCAAGAGCATAGAAGGTTTTGCTCCCAAGATACTCACCATACATATTTCCTTGAGTAGAAACATAAGCTTTTTGAAAAGTCACTTGTGGCTTGATAAAAGTGGTGACTCCCCCATCATAGGGATCATCTATTTGTTATGCTCGTGCAAGACTTAGTATATCACATCCTTACCTGCCACGGCGGGATTCATAAGGTATGTAGTACCAAAGTCGAAGAAATATCAAGATGTGGGCTAAATTTATCACAACTGGCCATTTGACCTTAGGGATAAAAAGTGTTTGAAGTGTGTTCGTTTTACAGACCTAGTGCAAATTGAGCCAACTTCAGGCTTTGGAACTACACCTTAAAATAAAATCTAAAGGAAGGGTCAAAAACAAGTCCAAGAATTGGGTTGATCTAGACCCATACTCATTTGTGCCTTTTTGGCAACATTCTTGTGTTTGTGTGCTTGCTTTGTTTTCTTGTCAAAGAAAAATCAGAAAATCAATCCCAAAAACAAAGTATTCATCCAACCAAACATCTGTCAAAACAACCAAAAACATCAAAAACAAGGTACAAACAACAAAGAGTCAAATTTTATGACCATTCTTCACATCTTGCGAAAGAAGAAGCGTCATCAGAATATCAACTTGAAAAGAAGACCATTGAGCTCAAAGGCTTTAATCAAAAGAAGGAAATTCTTCTATCTCAATAGACAAATCTTTGTCTCACATAGAGTCTTTCTACATCGCATGCGTCTATACCTTCAAGGAAAAACAAATGAGTTTGATTCAGAATCATTGAACCACAGAGCTTTTATGCAATATAGAGCTCTGAGTTATCACAAAAAATCAAGGAGGAAAGATTAATCCCAATTTCTTCCCAAACATCTGTATCACCTACAACATAGCTCGAGAAGTGCCACCAATGCCTGAAAGGGAAGAGGTAGAGTTTGTTCCATTTGTAACACAAAGTTTTTATTGAAGTTGAAAACAAAACGTCCATCATCTCATTCATACATCATTATTTCATCTTCAATCCATCCCAAAACTCTCAAAACATTAAGAGGTTCTTGTCCCAAAGTTCTCTTTTAGATATTGCTTGAATCAATCACATCACATTACTTTTTAGATTGTTTCTACATCTAGGATAAAGCTCATCCTAAGAGACACATCTACGCAGGGTAAAACTAGTTCATGAGTGAATCCTCTCATTACTAGGTAGTCAAAATTTGTAACACATCTCAGATTTCTCTACACCTTATCACATCCAAACTCCTCAAACAAACAAGCAATTCAAAGAAGGAATTTCGGTTACATCTACCTTTAGAGTGCTAGAGATCTACATACCATACAATCACCAACCATCAATCTTTCATTTCAACAAACGACTCATCATCATCTTCAATCAACTTCAACACAAACTTGCAAACAAAATGGCTCAAACTCGATCGCGATCAAGGCAACGAGAAATAGAAATTGAGGAAGAAGAGGACAACCTCAATGAATTTCAAGAAGCACTTGGAGGAACTATAACTGATGAAAACCCAAGTACTCCCACTCCTTCAACAATTGAAAGGGCACAACATAACCCTCACTTCAACAGATTATTTGATGAAATACTGAGGAGCAATGTGGATGCTCACTTCTTAAAACTCGCTCAAGAAGGAGCCAAACTCCCCTCGGACTTTGATCTTGCCCAATTAAGACAAGCATCAGAAAGACAAAGTCGCTATGAGGAGGAAAGAGGTAGAAATCACATCAGATATAACATTCCTCGAGGTAATCCACCACCTCCTCCTCCAAATGAAATGGAGATGTTGTGGCAACAAGTCGAGAATCTCGCCCAACAACTTCATAGTGGTGTTAAGACCAATCAATTCTCACTTAATGACATCTGTCCCTATCCTTTTGATAGGAATCTTTATATGCCACCCTTTCCACACGGGTTTGAAACACCAAAATTCGAAAAATATAGAGGAAAGGGAGATCCCCGTGATCATGTCCGAGAATTTCATTCCGCTTGTCTTGAAGTGGCATATGAAGACACATACCTAATGCGCCTTTTTCCCCAAAGCTTGGGAGGAACAACCACATCATGGTTTTCCCGACTACCAGGTGGCATTAAAACGTTTGAGGAACTCATCCAGAAGTTCCTATCTCATTACTCTTATAACATTGAACGTGACATCACCATGGCTGATCTATGCAACACTAAACAAAAACCAGGTGAACTATTCTCAGTATTCCTGCAACGATGGCGCCAAATGTCTAGCAGACGTTCTCTTCAGTTACCTGAATGAGAACTAGTGGAAATTTTCATTTCCAACTTAAACGAAGAAATGGAATTTCACCTGGATGTCAAAGACACAGACTCCTTTAACGATATGATCACCAAGGGTATAAAATGTGAAAGGGCGCTCATCAAAAAAGGATTCATCAAAATCTTTAATGAACCAAAAGATGGCCCTCGCCCGCGCTTCAATAGTGATAAACCAGACTTCTGGAACAAGAATAAGAATATCATCAACGATGGAGTTGTGGATGCTCAAACAATCCAAAATGCACAACCTGTGGTTTGATTTGCAGGACAAAATCCTCCACGTCAAAATAACACAAATGTTCCTCCTAATCAAGGTCGCATCACATGTCATGATGAACCAAGACCTCATCAACAAAAACAAAAACGCACATACACTCCCTTAGGGGAACCCATTGAAACAGTGATGCGACAACTCATTTCTCAGAATTTGATCACTCTACCTAAGCTATCGAACTATGAGCCTCAAGTCAAACCCGCATGGTGGAGAGATACTAAACACTGTGAGTTCCATCAAGGAAGAGGACACAAGACAAGTAATTGTCACCGATTGAAAGACCTCATTCAAGATCTTATTGATCGAGGAGAAATTGAGATTGAAGGACATGATCCAAAAATGACAAATAATGATCATCAGATGTTCAAAAATCCACTTCCATCACAAGATCAAAGGGGTCCTTCCACTTCCCGGTGAGGCACTGATACCACTGATTATATGCAGGCTGCATATAACTACACTATAAATCACCTGTATGATGCCAGTGAACAAATTGCAACTATAACCTTCAAAAATCCCACCTCAAATTGCAATGTTGTTACGCGTCGCGGCAAAGTCACCATCAAGGTAGCTCCACAGGGCACCACCTCCGTCCCAAAGCAATATAACCTTGTGGAACAATTAGATAAAATGCCTGCGCTCATATCCATTTTAGAACTATTACGCTTATCACCATCTCATAAAACAATCTTGGATCAAGCACTCCAAGAGGCGTCAGTCCCTGCAAACCTTAATACGGACCAGTTTCAAGCTATGGTTGGAAATCTAAAGTCATCACCTTGTCTCACTTTTTCCGAAAGTGACAACTCCTCCTTCCAACAACCGCATAACACTTCGCTCCACATTGAAGGCTTTATCAACCAACACAGGATCAAGCGAGTCTTGATAGATAATGGAGCAGGCCTAAACATTTGTACACTACAATTGGTCACAACATTGGGATATGCAATAGAATCAGTGGATCCTCACAAGAAGATCACCATCAAGGCCTATGACGATGCAGAGCGTTCATCCAAAGGAGCTGTGGTACTACCAATCCGAGTGGGTCCTGTGGTAAAGCACATCATCTGTCAGGTTCTGGACCTTCCTCTGCCATATAATCTATTGTTAGGGAGACCTTGGATACATGCCATGCAAGCCGTTCCATCTACCTACCATCAATGTATCAAGTTCCCACATAACGGTACAGAGATCACAATCCTGGGCGATGCAAATCCCTTTGCATTTTGCCATAATATCAGCCATCAACCAGAGATTACTGTTCCTAATAATCCTCCACATCATATGTAAGTCCTGCCTCTCTTGCCAGTTCGAACACCCCTATACCCAAGCAAGAAAAGCTTAAGATGAAAGTCGCAGAGGAAGGTCCTGGGGAATACAATTTGAGTCAGCTCTTTTGTGTGGGACAAATGCCCACTTCTCCTAGAACGCATGGTAAACCACAACAGTTACTCCAAAAACCCATAGTCACGCCCGCATGTGCTTTGATGCCTTTTGTCCTTGGAAAGAGTCAAGAGGAAGAAACACAAGATGAGGACCTAGCGGACTGGATCTATAAAGATCCCATCATCATTGATATACCACAAGTTACACTTCCTACGGAACAATATGGTAAAGGCCTCCTCATTATACAAAGAATGGGATATGATGGTCAGAGTGCTTTGGGATACTGCAAACAAGGACGACATGAACTGTTGCTGCCAGAGTTCAAGCCCAAAGGTAATACATGCCTAGGCTTTGAAAAAGAGATCCTTCCTAAACTCAGATTCAAAGGAAAACCCAGCAAACCATTTTGCCCACCTACGACAAAGAGGACACCTTTCATAATCAAAGCACCATCAAGCCATATCCCCACTGCCCCATCAAGGCTCACAACTCCACTGCAACCATCACCAATGCCAAACATCCCACCAATCGAACCAGTAATCCCATCCGCGGCAGCCATCACATCAATAAAATCATTCGCAGCCACAACTGTATCAGAACTCGCAGTAGCATCTATGGCACCAACCATTCCAATAAAAACCACTAAATCAACACTGCTGATACTTCCAGTGACAAATCCTTTAATCCCCATCATGGTTCCTGCAGCGCCAATCACCACAAAGGTACATAAACCAATCACGCCTGCAGTATTCAACTCCAGCGACATCCCAGTATGGTATAGCAATCGGATGCTGGAAAGTGATTTAGAGACCGACTCACATGAGTGGGAATTTGATTCTGTACAGCTTAACACTTCAGATGAGGAAGACACATCACCACCTCCGCCACGCAAAGACATCCCTATTTACGGAGAAGCACAGATAAAGACCACTTGGGTACCTGAGCTGGAAACATCTTTCACAGACCCTACGTCTCATCCTACGCCTGATTCTGACAGGGAGAGTACCATCAATGACCTTCACCACACTGTCTTAACCCTCACTGATACATCTCCCGCACTTAACTTAATCGATGAAGTAATGCCCATTATCCACCCTGAACTCATCGAATGGAACCAACCAAATCCCCCATGTCTTAACCTCTTCCAAAATGATGAGGCTATCATTGAATTTTTGGAATTAAGGGATAATCTACCAAGCGGGGATCACAAAGCTGGATTCGCCATTGAACTTAATAGCGCAGCATACTTCGGGGCAGATGCCAAACCTTTCAGCTGCAAAAACATAACATTAAAACATGGATCTTCTAGTGAAAACCACACTGTGGCACTGTTTGATCCGACAAAAGTAAAAAGAAAGAGCGTATCCAATGGTGAAAACCTCTCTGAGGTGCCTGAGGATGAAGGGTTTGACATTCTCCCTGCTAGTACACAACAGGAACGATCAACGATTCTTATCGAGGAAACCAAAGAATACAATGTGGGGACTCCTGAAAACCCTCATATCATACATCTGGCATCTCTTCTCACTCCAGAGGAACAACCTCAATTTATAGAATTCTTCCAACAACGTCAGATCAACTTTGCATGGTCATATGTAGACATGCCTGGGCTTGATCTTGATTTAAGTTATGCATCATCTCACAGTAGCAAAAGGAGCCAAACCTGTCAAGCAAAAGCTTCGTAAGATGTATCCTCAGATTGCCGTGCTAGTCAAAACAGAACTCAAGAAACTCCTAGATGTTGGTTTCATTAGACCAATTGATTATGCAGAATGGATCTCCAACATTGTGCCAGTCGGCAAACCAAAAGGGGGCATCCGCATTTGTACAGACTTCAGAGATCTAAACAAGGCCTGTCCTAAGGATGACTTCCCCCTACCAAATCTTGACATCATAGTGGATTTGACAGCAGGACATGCCATGCTTTCACTCATGGATGGCTTTTCAGGATACAATCAAATAAAGATCGCACCAGAGGACCAACATAAGACAGCCTTCACATGTCCATGGGGCACATACTGCTGGAATGTAATGCCTTTTGGTCTAAAGAATGCAGGAGTGACCTATCAAAGAGAAATGACCACCATCTTCCATGACATGATGCATACTATGATGGAAGATTATGTGGATGATTTACTTGCAAAATCACTTACTAGAGAAGAACATCTTCACATCTTAGATAAAATCTTTGATAGACTAGAACAATACCATGTCCGACTCAACCCAAAGAAATGTGTCTTTGGAGTGACCTCCGGGAAACTTCTAGGATACATTGTCCCAAGCAAAGGCATTGAGGTTGATCCAGCAAAGGTTAAGGCAATCATGGACATGCCACCACCAAGGAATATCAGTCAGCTAAGGACACTACAAGGACAGCTTCAATCCATCCACAGATTCATTGCACAATTGGCTGATAAGTGTCACCCGTTCACACACCTGCTACACAAGAACATCCACTTTCAGTGGGATGACAAATGCCAACAAGCATTTCAGGCACTTAAAGACTATCTCATGAACCCACCATTGCTAATGCCAATAGATCCAAGTAGACCGTTATTACTTTATATCTCAGCAACAAGTACAGCATTAGGTGTGCTACTGGCACAACATAATGCAGAAGGCAAAGAGTGTGCGGTATACTACATCTCTCGCACACTGGTTGGCTATGAACTCAATTACACACCTATTGAGCGAGCTTGCCTAGCAGTAATCCTGGCAGCCACTAAATTGCGACACTATCTATTAACACACAAGGTCCAACTCATTGCAAAGATTGATCCACTCAAGTATTTACTCAGCAAAGCAGCATTGACAGGTCGCTTGGCCAAATGGGTGATGATTCTAAGTGAATTTGACATTGAGTATGTGGACCGTAAAGCTATCAAAGGTCAAGTTATTGCAGATCAGTTGGCCGATGCACCACTCATAGGCGATCATCCTCTCATTTCCAATTTTCCAGATGAAGAGATACTCATGATCACAGAAGCACAACCATGGAAACTATATTTTGATGGTTCATACACTAGGCATGGCTCGGGGGCAGGCATTCTATTTATTACACCTCAAGGTGATAGCATCCTGAAGTCTTACAGGCTCACATTTCCATGCACAAACAACATAGCAGAATATGAGGCTTTGATCACGGGACTCAGATTAGCCATACAATGGAAATTACAAGAACTACAAGTATATGGCGATTCCCAACTGGTCATTCGACAAGCAACAGATGAGTATCAGACCAAGGATGATAAACTCATGCCATATAAGCAAATGGTGGACAATTTAAAGACATCATTTACTACTATCACTTTTGAGCAGATACCAAGAGATCAGAATCGAGTTGCTAACGCTATGGCTACCATCACATCTCTCCTAGATCTTCCACAAAATTCAACACGCTACGAGTTCTTGGTAGAACAGCTTTGGATTCCCACTAATGATATCTCCGAATCCGAAATGATATGTTGCCTTGTCAGTTCTGAATCCCCATGGTATGGTGAGTTCTACACCTATCTCCGTGATCACACCCTTCCTCCCAACCAATCAAATAACCAACGAAAAACCTTCATTCGCCGAACTGCTCGATATACCATTATTGCCGAAACCCTATACCGACGTAGTCTTGATGGTACTCTCCTTCGATGTCTAGAACAAGATGAGATAACAAAGGCTTTGGAAGCGGTACATGAAGGAATTTGTGGGACTCACTCAAGTGGTCCATCACTAGCCAAGAAACTCATGCGAGCTGGATACTATTGGCCATCTATGGAAAAAGATTCCTACTACTTTGTCAGGAAATGCAAGAAATGTCAAGTTCACGGCGACCTGATACATGCACCAGCACAGGAACTGCAACCAATCACAACACCATGGCCTTTTTGTCAATGGGGCCTTGACCTTGTGGGTAAGATTCATCCATCTTCATCCAATGGCCATAAATTCATTATCACCGCCACCGAATATTTCACCAAGTGGATTGAAGTTGTTCCACTTACCCAAGTCACCGGCAAGCAGATCGCCTCATTCATCCTCAACTACATCATCTACCGGTATGGTGTGCCCATGTCCATTGTCACAGATAACGGTCTTCCTTTCAAAAATCAGGATGTCCATGAACTTTGTGAAAAGTTTCATATCCAACACCGCTTTTCCACTCCCTATTACCCACAAGGCAATGGTCAGGCTGAAGCATCCAATAAAAACATATTGAGAATCCTAAAGAAGACAGTCAATGATGCCGGTTGTGATTGGCATGTTCAATTAAATCCAGCATTATGGGCATATCGAACTAGCATTCGGACCCCTACAGGTGCAACTCCTTATTCATTGGTCTATGGTGCAGAAGCTATCTTACCTATTGAGGTTGAGATACCATCACTACGGGTTTCATTGCACAATCTTATCGATGATGAAGCATACAGAGTATCCCATCTTCAGGACTTAGAGTTACTAGATGAGAAGCAACAAGCTGCATACAACCATCTCAAAGCCTATCAGCAGCGCATGAGCAGAAGCTACAATCACCGAGTTAGATCTCGTACATTTGAGGTAGGTGATCTTGTTCTTCGAGAAAATCCTCGCAACCAACCAAACAGAGAACATCAAGGCAAGTTTGAATCAAACTGGCTGGGCCCATATGTTGTCACTGCTGTATTCGGGTCCAGGGCATATCAGTTAGCTACTTCAGAAGGAGAACTGCTTGCAGATCCAATCAATAGCATGCACCTCAAAAGGTTTTATACCTAAGATATACAGAGCATTAGGCTCCCCTGCATATCAGAAAATACCAAAAACATTCAGAAAATGTCCTAAAGAAAATACAAAAACATTAAAAAAAGTACAGAAAAATCATACATCCAAACGGTGGACAACCACTCCGGTGGCACCTTGGGTAAGTGCGATGGTGAAAACCTGGCAAACAGGCACCACTTGTAAAGGCAATAGGCTCCAATATCTTTCAGGCTCGTTGCGATCACATGCACACACACATCCATCCATCCCAACCATGGCTTGTTATTTGATCTGCAATTAAGAAAGTACTCCATGCGTCTAGCATCCCACCTTTTCATAGTCAGGTCTACAAACTGGGGGCAATACCCTTAACCTATTGATGGAAGTGGATTCTACATTGTCTTATATATCATTACGCTCTTCATTCAGGCAATCATCAGAAAATACCAAAAACATTCAAAAATGTCTCGCAAAGTCCAAAAACATTCAAAAATGTCTCGCAAAATCCAAAAACATTCAAAAATGACTCTCAAAATACCAAAAACATTCAAAAATGTCTCGCAAAATCCAAAAACATTCAAAAATGACTCTCAAAATACCAAAAACATTCAAAATTGTTTCACAAAATCCAAAAAAACCTCGGAAAACCCATCAAAAATCACACAAAAACATGACAACACCTTGTACATATTCATCCGATCAGATACAAAACAAACATTGACAAAATACTCACACAATGATCATTTATCAATCAAACCAAAACAATCAACATCAACAATCCAACCTGTCTTTAAACAAGGATGCATCCTTCCTTACCAAAACAAAGACAAGATGACATTTTCTTTGACAAGAAAATTCTGTTAGGCTATCAAATACTTGGTTGATTTGTGAGTACAATCGTTTGTTTATCTGTATCGGAATCTTTTAGCATTATTTCTGATGAAGTTCTGGGGCATGTACTAATGGTGTCTACGTGGGAAGTTCACTAAGCTATATGATCATAGACAAAAATGCAGTCATAGATCACTACGGCTTGCTGACTACAGCGTATATCTCGACCATATGGACATGAACCATTACCAAGGATCCTTATTCTTTATTCTTTATGTATATATACTGTTTGGTTGCAGGTACAATGCTCATCCTTTGGTTCCTCTTCCTCCAAATTGGATAAAGGTTTTATTTTCTTAGTACGGTATGCACTTGTCTCAGGATCTAATCAGCCTAAGATCAAGGAGGATGATCCAAGTCATGCATGAAAGGAGATAATCCTTGTCTGTTTCGCAAGCAATACTCTGGTCGACTTGACCCTTATATCAAGTCGCTTGTATTAACTTGCTATATCAAAATCCATGTAAGAAATACTTAGGTCATCTTGAATCTTTATGTCAAGTTGCTTGTATTTTCTTACAACATTTTAAAGCTCAATGATGAAAATCGAGCACTATGGATCGTCATTTCATCTCATCTGTTTATATATATTGCATTCCGTTGCATTCCAACCATCCATACATTCATAATAGCTGCATATCATGCATACATAGTCATAATAATGCATACTCTATTTTCCTCTTCTTCCATAGGAATGAGTCATAAGTTCTCCATTTCTTCTATCTAACATCGAACCCCCCCCCTCACCCTCCCCATCTCAATAATCAACATCACATACCCTTCATCGTTTCCCATCAACCCAATCAAGGAACGTTCATCACCATCCATCTCTAATAGGAGGGATTGTGTTTCCCATCCTCATTCATCCACACAATCAAGCAAGTTACTCTGTCTACACAGATACATCAACTCACACACACCTAGACTATCAACAGATACTCTGATCAAGTATCTTCGGGTCTCAACAGGTAATCGATCATGGTAATCCTAGACTACATCAGGCATTTATCATAATGACCTAGTCTCAACGGGGCTGCCATGATTCCCCACAACCATCCATCACATACACACACTATCAATTGATCAACCAATCAAACACAATCCAATGGACAATTACATCAATTGTCTACGTCTCAATGAGTATTTTGCTTCATATACCTTGACTTCATCGGGCAATTACATCAATTGTCTAAGTCACCATCAGGTCACTTTGACTCACTTACTCAAACTTTATCTTGTCCAAGCGACCAACTGACATCAACTGTCACGCTTTGACTCGACCGGGGCAATTTAACCAATTGCACTAGATTGTCCAACCATTTTGATCAATTATATAGCATCATTCAAAAGCACCACACCACATTTGCTATGTATCTCTTGCATGACCTCAGGGTACTCGCTGGCTTGTTGTTTCTTCATATTCACTCCATTTTCTCCCATTCTTTCATCATTAGTTCTAATTTCTTCTATTCTACCTCCCCTCCACTTTTCATTCTTTTTCGAGAGATCGCCCGATTTTTCAAAATTTTTTGGCCCATCTCTCGAGGGGGCATACCACCCATTAAATTTACATTTTATGGGGCATTTCTTCACACCTATTTTTCTTTCTTTGAAACGACGCGATAAACCGCACCGTCTCAAAGATGGGCAAATGTAGTCACATAAATCTGCCCATTTTAATTAAATGAATATTTCGTATTTATTTGGTTAAAAATCCACTAGCCACCAGTTAATTAAATTAATATTTAATTAATTCATCCCCAAACATTCTCCTATTAATTAAATAAATTATTCAATTTATTTTAATTAATTCATTAAAATCCAATTCCAATCAATTAAATAAATAAAATCAATTTATTTAATTAAAATCCCCCTATTCCTCTTTTAAATAAATTAACATTTATTTAAATCATTTTAAAACCTCCCCCACTTGCATTTTCCTACAAATGCAACTTGCACACATTTATTGAAATAAATGAATTTTTATTTTAATAAAATCCTATTTTCCCTCACCCACCAAATCCACTTGCAAAAATCTAATCCCCTTCTAGATTCTTCTAACCCCTTCCTAATTAGCCTAATCCATCCCCTAAATATTGTCACATTCCTAAGCTAAATGGAGTCACTTCTCAAAGTCTAAAAGTCTTTGATAACCATTAAAGGCTTTCAACTTTCAACCACTTAATCCCCAAAGTCTCCAAAAACCATTAATGGTTAACCCAAACCCTTCCACATTGTTAAAACATTTGTTTTGACTCAACCTCTACCCAACCCAAGGGTCTCATCAAGATTTTAATGCTTTGACCATGATTATCTCTTAATCATTTGCACAAAGGTTTATCCTTGAATTAATTCCTAATTCAGTGGGTAATCCTAATTTAGACTTGACCCTTAGCCTTTAGATAACCATGAGGTCTTCTCAGGCCTTTAATGCCTCCAACCTCTTCTTTCAACCCAACCCTATGTTGACATTTGTCACCATTTCATTGGTGCAAATTGTGCACATGGATTCCCAACTTTCAAGCTAGACCCTTGATTAACCCTTTCAATCCTGGCCATCCATTGCTCCATTTTTCCTATAAATAGAGCCCATTCCTTCATAATCCAGATCCTGAAAACTTGTAAGCATTTAGACTATAGACATTTTAGAGAGCATTTAGCATAGCATAACTAAATCTTGTCTTTTTGGTTAAAATACATCATTTTAGCATAAAATTAGCTTTTCATTTCATATTTGGAGCTATACTACAATCTCAATCCTCCATAAGCATCCATAGTGCAAAAAGCTGCTGAGAGCTACACTATTTTGGAACTTGGAGAGGAGAGGAACAAGGGAGAAGAAGCTAAGGCCATGCTAAGAGGCAGTTGGAGATGTCTCATGATCTTTGTTTTACTTAGTAGATATATTAGCATGTTTCTTTGTGTCTCTTTTGGAATGCCTTCATTTGTTTGGTTTTCGATTGACTAACGCTAATGTTTTGTGTGTTTGGTGTTCTTTGATCATAGAGTAACATTGTATTATTTAGGAGGGCATCATAACCATTTAAGTATCCTTCATATGTTTAAATGAGTCTCTCAATGCGTAAATCAAAATGCAAGTCTAGGAGGGGCACTATTTTTTTGTGTGGAAGAATCAACGCTCTTTTTCTTAAATTTGCATTCATTCTTCACATGCCCTCTTTTACTACAATTCTAACACTTTTCTATTTTTGGGGGTCTTAGAACATCCTTTAGACTTATCCCTCTTTTGATCCCCTTTCTCTTTGGACCTTCCCTGCACATGTGAGACATCTTGGGAGCTAACATTAACAAAATTTCTTCTCACCTCTTTTGAAAGAAGTATAACAATAAATTTGTCCATCTTTGGCTTTGCATTACCACTGCTAATTGAAATAATTAGATTTTCCTAAGATTCAAGCAAAGAGAAAAGAAAAAATATACATTTATCTTCATCCTCTAATTTAACAACTATCGATGAAAGATGAATTAAAATTAGATTAAATACATTCAAATGATTAGTAATATATTCACTATCTTTCATTTTCAAAGAATAAAATCTCCACTTGATATATAACTTACTAGACAAACTTTTGGTTTGATAAATAGCACGTATCCTCTTCTGCAACTTTTATGCAAAGTCTTTTATGAAGATATTCAAGAGGAAAAAATTGGTAAGATACAATCAAATGGTTCCTCGAGCCTTCATGTCCAATTTATTCCTAGCATCTATTGGAATCAAGGAACACTAAGAGGGGGGGGGGGGGGGTGAATAAGTGTTTTACCGATTATTAATTTTTTTGACTTAACCTTAAACTATCGGAAGCATAAGCATGAAACTGAAATGCAGTAACACAAAACAACAAACCAAAAAATCATAACACTAGGATTTTTACGTGGAAACCCAAATGGGAAAAACCATGGTGGGATTTGAACCCACAATATTATTCCACTATGGCTAGTAGAAAAATAATATTACATGAAGGGGAATGCACTAGCATTCAGGCACACTGCCTAGAGCTTACATCTCAATTACAATAAGGGCTACAACCTTGGAAGGCTCACTGCCTTACATATCAAGTACAGTGATGGATTACAATGAATGAACTCGAAAGTAGTATCTAACAATGCCTGGATGAGTTTCGGTTAAGTGCCAAAACTTTGACTATACCATCTTGCTACTTTGCTCTATTTTTTTTTGTCTCAGTCAGCTACCAGATCAAGAATGCTCATGTGAAACTAGGACAAAAGGGACTCTCGATGACCACTCGCTCACATACTATCAAATCAAACACCATAAATATCTTCTGCATTGGTCTTATATATCCACAATCACAAAATAGATAAATATCAAGTTGGCTTGTAGTGTAACGTGTAGAATTGAGTTGGCTTGACTGGATCACCAAAAAGATGATAAAATGATGTCTCTATGTCAGCCCTATCATCCCATGCATGATTCGTAACACCACAATCATTAGAAAGCTTCTAGACCAAAACTGCTTTGCTTAACTTGAAATACCGGATAACTAGATACTGATTGTCATCCACTTCCGATTATCAAGATCCGTGATTATCGGATAGGATTCCATGAAGAGTTGCCATCAATGACATCCCTTAAACCAATAATCAAGAATCAATATCCATTGGATGAGTGTCAATTGCAAACAATTTCCCCTTTGGCATTGATGGCGACACTTGTGAAAAATGACTAAGTGTTGAAACCTATACACCAGATCAAAATAATTTCTAAGGCTCCCTTAGATCAAGAAATCAAAAAATTGTAACATGCTCTATACATTGCACTCTTCAAATCCCTTATTTGCTGTACATTTTTCACCTTTACTCTTCCCCTTTGACAACAATGCCAAAAATGGGGTGCTGTCCAAAATTTATGTACAAGGATATCTACTAGAGACTTCTACACATACTTGAAGATATCAACAAAAATGGTCTTAAAAAATCCTAGGTGAGTTTCCCACCCACTCTTCAAGCTATCCAAAACTATGATGAATGCACTAAAAACATATGCATGAATCTCCACATCCTTCAATTTAGATGGAACAGGTTGTCCCATAGCCTTCATACAATCAACTTTATTACTCAACATGGTGTCCATCTGAGGGGCAATCAGATTCCAAAGTTCACCAACTCTCCTCAAAATTCTATTCTTCTCTGCATTTAGGCTCGAGATTTGATCATTGAGAGCCATTACCTACCCTTCTATATTGCTGGTTAGGGCTACACTAAAATCAAAAGATTGTGAAATACCAGCTAGTTTACCCTGACAAATACCAATCCACTTGTCTATATCTATTGTGAACTTTGGCAAAATAAAATAGGACATATATTTTATCGCCTTGAGTTAGTGCATCAGAGATTGTCTGCAAACCTTTATTTAATCAGACTCTGTCATCCTCTATCATTTTCCAGAATGTTTGCATATGAACCTCTTTAAATCTATCTAATACCCACTTAGTGGTAGGCTTCTCCAAAGAATCAAAATTGGTATTTACTGGCTTGACCGAATCACCAAAAATAAAAGTGGATCACCAAAAAGATGATAAAATGATGTCTCTATGTGGGCCCTATCATCCCATGCACGATTCATAACACCGCAATCACTGGAAAGCTTCCAGACCAAAACTGCTCTGCTCAACCTGAAATATCAATTAACTGGTTACTGATTCTCATCCACTTTCGGTTGTCAAGATCCATGATTATTGTATAGGATTCCATGAATATTTTCCATCAATGACAACACTTGAACCAATAATCAAGCATCACTATCCATCGGATGAGTGTCAATTGCCAATAACATCATCCATCACAATATGGTCATCTAGTTTCTTTCATATGAAACCAACCACTGATCTCATTCTTCCAAAAGATCTTCTTGTATTGTCATGAAATTGTGACCCTTGCAATTGTCAACCACATTAGGGTCCTCATGCACACGATTCAAATCCCTAAGCTTGATCGGAGACCAGAGACTTGCTCAACGCTTGATAATCGCATCTTGCTTGCCCTCTGCACTGCCTAGACTGTATCCTATCCTGTAAAAAAGGGCAGGACAGGGGCATGGTGCCCCTATCCCTTGCCCCATTTTGAGGTAGGACCCTTTTCGAATATGCTTTGGAGGTTGCAAATTGATTGGGAATACTCCCCCAATGTCGGCCTGCGGCGGAAAATCAGTCAATTAGCCCTAATTGACAAGTATTTAAGTTGCATTTGCCCTCTCATTTGTAGAAGTTCAATAAGCATAGCACAGATACATGAGATCACGCATTCAAGCATTCCTTTCTAGCATTGAGCATTCTCAAGTCTCCCTTCAAGGCTAGGTGTTGCATTCAACTCAAGGATTTAACCATTGAAGAGTAGATTCATTCCAATATTCAACTTCATACAAGCAATTCTATCAAAATTTCTATCTACAACCTCCCTTTGGGTGATTTACATTACACTCTTTCATTTACATTTACTTGTGAGTACTTTCTTTCATCATTTGGTTAATTCAAAAACTGGGGTTTGACCTAAAGGTAAACCCCCAATCCCAACACCTTTCCCTCTCTTTTCTATGTGTAGGTTGCAGGTGCACAACTGTACTTTCAAGTTCGGGCTCCATTTGCAGAGGCAAAAAAACCCTTTTTGTTTCATGGATTTTTTGGAGGACCGTGTACATTCCCACCATAGTCTGGGTAACTTTTCCTTAAATTTGCAGGGCGGCTTCGTCTTGACAAATTATTGCTAGATCCAGGTGCACAACTTCATCCTATGCTTCTATCTCAAGTTATAATAAGATCTTTGTCACTTTTCACTTGGTCCTAAGTACACAATTCAATCAATTCAAATCTCAATCTCAGAAGAGGGGATTAACTTATCATCACTCAGAATTCAATCTCTTTCTCTAGAGGTTGAATCTACTGTATTTCCTCCCTCTTCCAATGTAATGTGGAAAATGTGTTTTAAGAGAAATCCGAAGTGAAAATTTTATCTCTCCTCAGAGGGAAGAAAAACTTTCCTCTCAACATCTCCATCATTCACCTTTTTCCAACATCACATTTTGGTGAACTCGACGTCTTACATGCTTTATTCTAGAAATCATTGCATATTTTTCATTAACAAGTTTAATTTTTCTGCAGACTTCGTGGTTAATTTATTCAGAACCCTAGTTTTTTAAATTGAAATTAAACTTGTGTTTTGCAAAAATTGCTTGTTATTGTCTTAGATTGAAAATTGCTTTGTTTGTCAAATTCAATTTTTTCATTGCCTTGTTCAATTTCCAAATCAAATTCACAAAATTAAGAGGTTAATTGTCAAAACCCTAATTTTTAAAAATCATCTTGAAATTGTGTAAACATTGAATTTCCATATAATTTTCAGATTTGCGACTGTTTAAGACTTATCTTCTATTCTATAGTTCAAATTTTCAATTTTCCTCCTTTTTCAAAATTCAAAATTTCAAAAATTAAGTGGGTAGGTCCTAAAACCCCAATTTTCAAATTTAATTGGATTTTGTGCAAATTTCAATCAATTTCATTCAAATGCAGATTTCTAAACATTTTTCAAGGTGTCCCTATCCATTACATGTGATCCTTTTCAAATTTATAATTCAATTCCTCTTTTTCTTCAAAACTCTAATAGGGTCCTCTTCTCACATTTGAACATTCATTTTGCCTATCTCAAAATCGTAAAATTCATCAATTTTTTGGGGTTAGCTTTAAAATCATCGTAATATTCAACCCTGAAAATTTCGAAAAAAGTTGGTCGGACCGTGTGTGTTCCCACCACGGTCCTTGGCTTTTTCCCCAAAATTTTAGGAGACTGTTATGACTGTATTTACTAGCCCAAATCTAGAATATTGGTTGATTGTGTCAATTTTTGATCCCTCTAACATAAAAAATGCCTCCAAAATTCAACATTTTCAATTTCAATAAAATCTTTAAAATTAAGAGGTTAATTATAATCTGTCCTGACTTTAAAAATTCTGATTTTAAAATTAAGTGGTATCCCCTTGGCCCTAATTTTAAAATTCCATTTTTCTTTGATTTATTATTTTGGAAAATTTTGTCATTATCTTCCTCCAACAAAGTTCAAATTGTTTAATCATTATTTTCTTAAATTTTGCGTTACTCAATTTTGTAAGCTTTGTTCAAATGTCAAAATTTTAATTTTCCCTCTAGTGCATGAGTTTCACCACTATTAGTCCTACCTATACTATCTCCGTTAGATGAAGCATTAGAATTAAGTCCTCCCAAGGTTTAATTACCGAGGAGATGGAACATAATTTGGGTGACTTCTTTAATGAGGTAATGCTAATTCTTCCCATCCTAATCAGATCCCTATTTATCCAATTGATGAATCCCATGATGAAGAAGAAGCTTTGACTAGAGTTTCCGTAGATCAACTTTCAAAATTAGACAATCCATTTGATACCTTTAAACAATGGATGTCCCAAGAATACCCTAATAGTGAATCTCTTCCATTAATTGAAGGTCTTAAACACATGATTCAAAGTGATAAGAATGGAATTGATATATTGCATGGCATTGCTCATATTTTTTTGATTCTAATTCTTCCTTGGACCACTTCAAATATCATGGCTACATCAACTCAAAATGTCATTCCTACAACCATTGGTCATGGGGGTAATCCCTCTTCTTCATTTACTCCTCCACGTTTACCTATGTCTTCCATAAGTATTCCTATTATCCCTCAACCAATCACTGTGACACAAGGGTGCAATTCATTCAACAATTTTATTCATCCTTTGAGTGTCCCATTCCCTACACAATCATCACCTATGCTTACTTATAATAATGTCCTGCCACCTTATTCTCAATCCATGCCTTCCTTCAATAACATCACACCACCTTCTCAATCAACCATGTCTAACATCAATTCTTCTATTGAAGAAACTATTAACAATCTTGCTCAAACTGTATCTTCCTTACAACAACAAATTGCTTCTATGAGTCAATCCAAGTTTAGTGTGCCCACCTTTGATGTTATGAGCCCACTTTCCCTTGATATTGTTAAATCCGTGCCTCCTAAGCATGTGGAGGTCCCTCAATTGGAACTCTATAATGGAAAGGGTGACCCTCTCACACATGTTAAAACATTTCAAAACTTGTGTACTAATTTTGCTTATGATCAAAGATTACTTGCAAAACTCTTTACAAGAACATTAAGAGATAAGGCTTTACAATGGTATTGCTCTTTGCCTTCTTATTCCATCACTTCTTTTCAAAAACTAGCAAATGCTTTCATCCAACAATTTCAAAATAACATTGGTCCTAAAATCACTTTGACTGATTTAGTGCATTGTAAACAAGGTGTTAAAGAAAAAGTGACTGATTTCATTGGTAGATATAAGCATTTGTGTGCTTAGATTTATTTTCATGTACTTGATAATGATATTCAATGAATTTTCATTTCTAATTTGTAAAAAGATATCAGGGAAAATCTTCTTTTGTTTGAGTTTACTTCCTTTCCATAGTTGTGCACAACACTTCACAATTATCAATTAGTTGTGAGTCAAATGGAGCAATCTACTCCTATGGATCCAAGTGATAAAGGGGAGAGTGTTCAACAACTGTTTGCGAAGTTCAAACCAACAAAAAGCTTCATGAAGTTCAATGATATAATCAACAACAACAATGTGAATGCTACAACAAGTGTGCCTTCTATTTCTAATTTTTTCAAAGGAGAAAGACAATTTACTTCTTTGAATTAATCTTTACATAGTATTATGTCTTAGTTGTTGCAAAGAAATGTTATCAAACTTCCTCCTATAAAACAAGTTGATCCTTCTAAGCTTGCATCCCCTTATTTTGATAACAATTCCTTTTGTCAATTTCATCGTCAACCTGGTCATGATACTGAAAAATGTTTCGCATTGAAAAATAAGATTCAAGATTTGATTGATAACAATACTATATCTGTGGCAAGTGTGAATGATAAGGGAAATAAATTAGTAGCTCCTCCTAATCAAAATCTTAAATTTTTTACTAATCCTTTGCCTTCTCATACCTCTAACATGATTCAGACTGAGTATACTTCTTTCTCCTCTGAGGAATTCACTTCTATGGCTCCGAACTTGGTAAATATGGTAGAAAAACAAGATACACCTAAGGATCCTTGTATTACATTTGAGCCTAGTGAGACCATTAGAGCACCCGATGGCCCTTTATACATAGTTGTGAAGGTTAAGGATATCCCTTGCTGTGGCACTCTTGTTGATCCTTCTTGCATGGTTAAAATCATCACTGAGGAGTATCTTTTCACTTTATGATTGCATAAACCACTATATGATGTTTCGAAGGTAGTGGTGAAGTTATTTTATGGATTCTCTTATCCTACTATTGGCTCTATCACCCTTCCTATTGAAGTTCATACTAAATCCATGGATGTTGACTTTGTTATCATACCCTCTTCCAAGCAATTCCGTGTGAAGTTGGGCTATCCTTGGCTATCTTCCATGAAGGCTATTGATTCTCCTATCCATAAGTGTTTGAAATTTCCTCACAATGGAGAATTCATAACTATGAACCATAGCTTATTTCGTCCATCCGAAAGAAGCCCTAGTGTTCCTATTGATTTCTTTTGGCCTAAACAATTTCAATCTCTTCCATCAAGGAGCGATGCTTTTTTCAATCTTATAAAAAATGGAAGAAAGTATGATCTTATCCTTAAGTCAACCTAGATCCCCAACAATTGACATTCCTATCATACTTGAAGATGAAGTTCTTCCCCTAACGGATAGAACTAATCTCCCTCCCAAGGAAGATCTTCAACCTATTCCTATGGATGTGACTATACCTTCTCCTAAGAAGACCAACAATATTCTTCCTAAGGTTAGACTTGTACCTGCTCCTCATGATGGACCTGGTCTTCTTCCTACACATAACATTCCTCCTTTATATGGCACAGTTCCACCTCCTTCCTCTTATCGAGAGAAGAGGCCTTCTTCTTCTCTTGTTCAACCTAAAAGACCTCAACCTAAACCTTCAACTATCAAGGAGAGAAACATTCCTACTTTTTCAAGTGTTCCTCCTCCTTCTTAGTCTTCCACTAAGACAGCATAATTTTTGTGTGAGAGAACGCCAATGAAGACGTCATGTTCGAGCTCATGAAGAGGTCCCTCAAAATACTCATTTCCTAAGACTCCAACAGTGGACATGATTCCATTTTCTCCTAAGAAAGATGTTCAACCTACATCTCCAAATCATAAGTTGCATAAAACATGGGATGATTTTACTCCTATTCGTGTTCTTGCTCCTCTTTCTCTAAAATTTGATGAAGAAATGGGTGAAAATGTTATTCATGGTGGCAATGCAACTTCTAATGCTTCTGATAGTGAGTATGCATATGTTGACGTGGACAAGCATTTATCAACTGAATTTTCACAAACCCTAATACTAGCTCCAAGAATCGAACAAAGTGACTTACTACATGAGCATAGTCCTTGTTTGGATGTTATGATAGCTCCATCTACTGTGCTTGATGTCGCTCCTCTGGCATGTTTCTTACCTTCCTGAAATAGTGATCAACAAAATCTAGAGGTAGATATCATGCTAGATTAGCAGTATTAGCACTATGGATATTCTCTCTCTTTCCTTTCTTTATCTTTTGTGACCATTCTTTTATGTGCATCCCATTCTTCTATTTTTTCCCTCTATGTCTACTTGAGGACAATGCAAAGAATTGAGATCTCTTTTGGTCTCTTTCATGTTGACTCGAAAGACATCCTCTCTTCCATTTCTTCCAAGGTAGTGTCCTTATTTGCGGAATGATGATTATTATATGCACATATACATATATGATATACATGAGTTATCATACAACATATTGACCTCGAGGAAAGAGAAAATACCTCGTGCTTCATGTTTTGTGTTCATTATCCTAGGGTTTATTCCTCAATTGGAGGATAAATCATTGTGATAACGTGCTCCCTCTCTTCTCTCTCTCTTGGGTGTATCCTACCTTAAATAAATCACTCCCGATAAGGCACACACGATCGCTTTAACATGGGGGAATACACTCTGCTCATACTTTCCTTTTCGATACTTAGAATTATTTAGTGAACTTGGCTTTGCTTCATAATTTTGGTATCTTTTTCATGACTCATATGAGGGGAACCTTGCTACTTGTAGTCATGGTTTTACCTTCTTGATATTCCCTTTTACTTCATCAATCGATATCGTAAGATCCTAAGTCCACTGGGAGCTTGGTGCATCTTGCCTCCTTGACGTGGTAGAAGTCTTTTAATCTTGTTTCCTTGTACTTTATCAATAGTATTGGCATAAGCTTATACTCTTGCTAAAGTGGGGGCTAAATGTAGTGTCATGAAATTGCTACCCTTGCAATTGTCGACCACATTAGGGTCCTCATGCGCGTGATTCAAATCCCTAAGCTTGATCGAAGACCGAAGACTTGCTTGATGCCTGAGAACTGCATCTTGCTTGCCCTCGACACTACCTAGATTGCATCCTGTCTTGCAAAAAAGGGTAGGATAGGGGTGTGGTGCCCTTTTCCCCCCTAGGACAGGGGCATGGCGCCCCTATCCCTT
Source organism: Cryptomeria japonica (assembly GCF_030272615.1). NCBI lineage: Eukaryota > Viridiplantae > Streptophyta > Pinopsida > Cupressales > Cupressaceae > Cryptomeria > Cryptomeria japonica. Next base: position 432,499,482 of record NC_081407.1, read on the forward strand.
GCCCCATTTTAGGGAAGGACCCTTTTCAAATGTGCTTTGGAGGTTTCACATTGAGTGGGAAGACTCCTTCAGTGTCGGCCTGCAATAGAAAATCAGTCAATTAGCCCTAATTGACAAGTATTTAAGTTGCATTTGCCCTCTCATTTGTAGAATTTAAATAAGCATAACATAGATACATGAGATCACACATTCAAGAATTCAAGAGAATTCAAGCATTCCTTTCTAGCTTTGAGAATTCTCAAGTCTCCCTTCAAGGATAGGTGTTGCATTCAAGTCAAGGATTCAACCATTGAATAGGAGATTCATTCCAAAATTCAACTTCATACAAGCAATTCTATCAATATTTCTATCTACAACCTCCCTCAAGGTGACTTACATTACAATCTTTCATTTATATTTACTTGCAAGTACTTTCTTTCATTATTTGGTTAATTCCAAAACTAGGGTTTGACCTAAAGGCCAATCCCAACACCTTTCTGTCTCTTTTATGTGTGTATGTTGCAGGTGCGTAGCTATACTTTCAGATTTGGGCTCCATTTGTAGAGGTGGAAAAACCCTTAACATTTCATGGATTTTTCGGAGGACTGTGTACATTCCTGCTATGGTCCAGGCAGTGTTTCCTCAAATTTGTAGGGCGGCTTCATCTTGACATATTATTGCCAAATCCAGGTGCACAAATTCATCCTATGCTTCTATCTCAAGTTATAATCAGATCTTTGTTGCTTTTCACTTGGTCCTAAGTACACAATTCAATCAATTCAAATCTCAATCTCAGAAGCCATCACTCAAAATTTAATCTCTTTCTCTAGAGGTTGAATCTAGTGTATTTTCCTCCCTCTTCCAATGTAATGTGGAAAATGTGTTTTAAGAGAAATCCGAAGTGAAAATTTTATCTCTCCTCGGAGGGAAGAAAATATTTTCTCTCGATATCTCCATCATTCACCTTTTTCCAACATCACACTTCTATATTCAATTTCTACGTCTTATATCTAGTTCTATTGAATTTATTAATATCCATGCAAGAAGTATAAGTCATGAATTTCAATCTTTTTCTCAAGTTTGGAAAAGCAGAAAATAAAATCTCCCATTACAATGAAAGACCTTCAAATCTTAATAGAAATGACACCCCCCTTAATAGAACCATTAACTTTAATGCCAAATGTTGAGAATCAAGGTGAATAAAGCTTACATTTTTAAGTTCTTATGTGATCATAAATCTGAAATAAGATAACCAAAATTGAAATATGAAAGTGTTTGTAACATTCAACAAAAATATAAAATTAACATACACAAAGAGACACTAGATTTATGTGGAGGAACCCTTTTAGGAAAAGAATTCAATTAGAGAAAGAGGGCAAGTATATTATTACTCTTACAAAGAGAGAATGCTACAATAATATACTTCACTACACTTTTCCAACAAAACTTAGAATCCCTTGGAATCCTTTAAGAAACTCGTGATCAAACAACTATGTTATGTTTCAAATGTATAAGAAATTGGGAGAGGGAAACCACTATTGTTTCTCAAAACAAGAGGCAAGAAACAACTTGTAATTTACCCATGCCTACAAAAGTGAATATCCAATACACAATAAAATATTAAATCCCTTCAAATTTGCAGTACCCCTCCCCAATTTACCTTTCCTTTTTGTGCATCGATAGACTATTTTGATATAGTGTAGACTATCTTGTGGTGTTTTAGACAAATGTTTATGGTTTTACTCATGATTTGGATGCTTCATTATGGATGATAGACATATTATGTGTGCACTTGTCATTATGATTTTATGTGGATGATGATACTTTCTCGATTACTCTATTGGATGGATTATATGCATTACCATTCATATATGAACTATATGACTTATGATGTTATAATGGTACTAACCCCTACTTTGTGAGTATGATTACTTGAGATAAGTTTTGTTACTATTGTGTGATTGTCTTCCAGTGTCTTTATGAAAGGGACGATGCCTTATGACTCATTGTGAGCATGATAAGCTGTTGCGATTCTCTTTTCACTTGCCTATTTATTATGATGGATATATGTTGTATATGTATCACATCATGGTTGCATGATTGCAGGTACCAAACATCGACTCCACCTGGCTTCATAGGTGTGAGCGTGTCCTATCCCAATGACAAGTTGTTGGAGATGACATGGGTTTCTTTCACTCACTCTAGGCTTAGTTGTTCACCTTGTCAGTTTGTGCCATGATGCAAGTCAGTGGTAGAGTCTAATGTTGATGTTTTCCTTTGTCGAATTGCTTGAGTATGCAAGTGTATGTTTTCTATTTAATTTAAATTATGGAATAATGTTATTTATTAAGGTTTGGATTAATTTATCCTATATTATGATTATCAAATATGTATTTGATTATTTTATTAATGGATGATTATTTATTGTGAGAATTATACTTAATCAATTGAGATTAATTTACTTAATTTAATTGGTTTATTAATGATTTATTATTAATTTATTTTGATTTATTGTTGAAAGGTTTATTTATTATTGATTTGTTTTATTTAATTGATAATTTATTATTGAGTTTTGATTTATTGATTTTATTAATTTATTTATTATTTATTTGATTTTATATTTTATTTGAGAATCCCTATTTATATGGTTTTATTCATTTAATTTATTTATTTGATTTTATTGGGTGATGGATTATTATTTAATGTGTTTATACAACTATTATTTATTGGTAATCGAATATAATATAAATTTTACCTACCCTTTGTTGGATATTGTTGTTGCTAGGATATGTTGTTGTCATTAATGCCAACATATTCTTATGTCTTCGTGTTCCAGTGACTGCAGAGAGTTAAGTTGGTGTTTGATCTATTGTGCTCTAGTATGATCATATCTTTGGTTGCGGATTTGGGAGAGTGTTTGGGATGTTCATGTGTATCTTCAATTTAGATGGTTCATGATTTGGTGCTCCGCAAGTTATCTTTCTTGTCCGAGTTGCTGATGTTAAGTGTTCTTGAGTGATAGCTATATCTAGGGGTAAATTAAGCATAAATGACATAATCAGATTATCAGAGCGAATCATCAGCTCTAATATAATCAAATTACTCCTAAATTACAATGAAATAAAGCTAACAAGAATTGAATTATTAAATGAAACTACTTAAAAGCTCCCTCAATCGATGCAACATGGAATTGCACTGGAATTCCTACATATGATTAACACAAATATTTTGAAGACTATGATTCTAGCTTGAATTGAGAAAATAGGTTGGATTTATAGATTTTCAACACAAAAGAGGTGAGAAATAAAACTCAAGTGTTGATTGATAGATAACTGATTTAGATTGATCAGTTAATATAGTTGATTGATTTGTTAACTCAATACATTAGAGAGTGAACTAAATAGATTGGCTAGTGAACTCAATTGATTGATCAGTAGACTAAATTGACTAGCTAGTTGATTGGATTCATTAGGGAGATGACTGATTAGATGGATTAGTCAGAAAAAGGTGATTGAGAGTTAAAAATGATGATTGATGAGTTAACTAATTAGATAACTGTTTTGATCAATCAGTTCTGATTTTAGCATGTGTTGTAGGATTTTAAAATTGAATTTGATTCTAATTTTCAATTTGGATTTGAATTTGGACTCTCGAATGCTAAAATGCACATGAAATTAATTGAAATTCAGATTTGGTGAAATGTGAATTTGGAGGAAATGAAATTAATTGGAATTATAATTTAGGGAATTGGAGGAATTTAATTAATTAATATAAATAATTTAAATGAAATTATTTAAACATAGGTAATTGAATTCATTAAATAATAAAGATTATTTAACTAAGGAAAAAGTCACAATTAATTAAATAAATAATATTTAATTAATAATTGAGATAGGGTTAATTAATTAGAATGACGTAGAAGTTGAAATTGGACAATTAATAATGATTTAAATTGATTAGAAGAATAAGTTAGTTTAATTAAAAAATTAAAGAATTATTTAATTAAATAGACGAATAATTAGTTTAAGATCGATGAGACATTTTTAGGTGTCTACAATAGCATGTTGATCGATGAAGATTTGATTAAGTGGTGTTGGTGTAGCTATTGCGGATGGTTCTAACATGCTTGTTGGTGTTTCCTAATTGTATCCTATTTGTTTTGGTGTTCCATATTGATCATTGTATGTGTTATTGAAGATCTTATAGGTTCGGTGATATTCTTCGTGTTATGCGATATTTTCGGTGTAGTGTGTTGTGATTGACCTTGACGAGATTTCTGGTCGTATTGCATGTTCGAGGATTTGATTTGGATCCATGCTTTTTCATCTATGACATTGTATTGGTTCAGTGGTTGATTTATGTATGGTGTGATGTAATTTTGTAATTAGGTCTTGAGGGTTGAGACAACCTTGTAGTCAAGGTTGATGATTTATATAAATTGGTGTTATATTCATGTAATTTGGGTATTCATGTTGTGTCTGCATTATCAAATAATGGTGTATGTGCGAATAAGTGAATTAAACCTTCGGTGTGGTTTATTGAGTAGAGATTGTTCCAGGGTAGAGAAATGTGCTTAACCAGAACTGTCATCAGGCATCAAGAGAAGCTATTATTCAGTTCATCTTAACCGGATTGTAGTCCGAATGTTATTGCAAGGTAGTGAAACTTGCTTGAGGGTTGTAGCCTTTTAGGTCATTATATTTTGAGCAATGAGCTCTAGGCGAAGTGCCTGAATGCATGTGCATTCCCCATTGAAATATTTACATATACTACTGCAGAGTATCATTTTATTGTGGGTAGGTTCCCACCATGGTTTTTCTCTTAACTGGGTTTTCCATGTCAAAATATTGGTGTTATGTGTGTTGTTGTGTTCATTTCTATTCTTATTGTTGCTGATCAGATCCGAATTTGTGCTTAAATTGTTTAATCCAGTGAAAAGTGATTCACCCCCCTCTCCATTTTATTTCATTGTTGTTGCCAACTATTGGTATCAGAGATCGATCCTCCGGAAGAAGCTTGACTTCTTGAGGAGATCCGAGATGACAACCTATGTTTTCAAGAAAGAGAGTCTGAGATTTGGTGGAAACAATTATACTACATGGAAGGACTAGATGGAGTGTCATGTGAAGTGTCATGGAGATAATTATTGGAAGATTACAAAGAATACCTACAATGTCTCTCAGAATGGTCCAGTTATTGCAATGGAGATCAAGGATGTTGAACATAACATAAGAGCTAAGGAATAATTTCTAAGTGCCTTGACTGATTCAAAGATGACTAATGTGATGGGTCTACAGACTGCACATGAGATCTGAAAAAAGTTGGAGACCTTGTGTGATGGAGATGCACAAGTCAAAGTTGCCAAGTTGTAGAGTTTGAAAGGAAAATAGGAGATGTTGAAGATGGGAGAAGATGAGAGCATAACATCCTTTATGGGTAAAATAAATGAACTTGTCATGAACATTAGATGTGCCAGTGGAACTCTTGAAGAAGATGAGATTGTTTCTAAGGTGTTGATATATTTGCCTCTTGCTTACAAATATAAAGTTGCTACTATTGATGAGATTGGGGTTGTGACTACTATGACAAGAAACATGTTGGTTGGTAAGCTTGCTGCATTTGAGTTGAGTGAATTTGGACAATCACATGGCAAAATTGAGACTACATTTAATGCCTATGTATCTAAGAAATGGAAGTATAATCAGGGAGAAAGTTCATCTAGGGTTTCTAGATATGAAAGAGAAATGAGAGAGATAGAAGAATAGGAAATAGAGTTGCATGAGATTGAAGCACTTATTGCTTAGAGATTGCCTAAGATAGGACATTTTTCTTCTAGGTGTCCCGAAAGAATGTCAAGGTATGATAAACATGATAGATCTGATAAGCATGATAGATATGAGAAGAATGATAAGTATGATAAGCCCTATAAGCCTAACTAGAAGTATAGATATTAGAAGAGATGTTATTATGCTATCGATGAAGGTGTGACAGATGAAGAGTGAGAATGGGAATTTAGAAGATGAATTTGTATTTATTGCTATCAAGGAAGATGATTCGGTACCAGTAAATTCTACAAGTTGCATTGTTGAGGAGAAAGATTTGACTACTAAGATTGAAGAGAAAGATGAATGGGTAATTGAAAATAGTTGTTCTCATCATATGATAGGTGATAAAAGAAAATTTGTGAATATGGAGAAGTATGATGGTGATATAGTGAGATTTGGAGATGATAAAGCTTGTGTGATTCGTGGTAGAGGTTCTATTTCTTTTGATGGTAAGCATAATACTGATGATGTCTTTTATGTTGAAGGTTTGAAGCATAATTTTTGAGTGTTGGATAGATGGTTGACAAGGGATATGATTTTCAATTCAAGAATGGTAAATGCAAGATTCTAAATGCCTCCAGTATAGAGATTTCATTAGGGATTGTGTAGGGGAAAAAGTGAGACTAAGCATGAAAACCCTAATCCCACTCTCATACACACTCACGGAATACGAAAGATCCTAGGGAGGTGACACACTTTGGGATACTTATTGTATGGAAGAGAGAGTTGAGGATCACCTCTTAGGGTTTCTATTCCCTTGCTGCAAATGAGAGAGAGGAATGATTCAAGAATGCAATGTAACCTAGGATGCAAGTAAGCATGCAAACCCTAATCTAAGAATGTAGATCAAAGGACAATTGATATACTACTAAAAATTAAAGATTAGAAGGAAAAATTAGAGGTGCACTTGTGTCTGAAATCTGAGCAGGAATGTCCAGGACCAGGGTGCCACACCACTGTCCTGATTCTACAAGTCTGGAGCTACAACTGACATGATGGGTTCTGAAGCCTACAAGACACTGTTCTACCAAATCCTGCTGACAGAGGGCAGGACAATGGCGCCATGCCACTGTTCTAGGTAGGACCAGGGTGCCACACCCCTGTTCTTAGGGTTTTTGCTGAGATCTACAAGCAAAAGCTGTCTCTATGTGATCTTCCAGTCTCAAAACTTCCAGCGACGGTAGAATCCAAACTTGTATTCGAATCTGTAAAATAGGATCTGGGGTGGCTATATGGAGTTTTGCCTTAGTCAAACCCCTATGTTGGTGATTTCCACCTCCACAAATAGCCGATAATGTATTGAAAATGTGTGTGCAAGAACCTTGTGTACATGCAAGAACCTAAAATAAAAGCAAACAATCTAGAGCAACCCTAAAGAGTAAACCATAATTGCTTATAATTGACAAAGTAAATGCTCCAAATCCATGATGCAAAGTGATCTAAAACATGAATATGAATCAAAATGAAGCTTATGCAAAGACATGAAAACAACATGAAACCATACCCAACCCCAAGGGAGAGGTACAAGCCAATCATTTGTTGGTGATCTCCTATTGTTCTTCTACATCTTCAAAAGCCCCCAATTGATGAAATGTTGCTTGATAAATGTTTGGTAGATGAATGTTGAATATTGTTGAAGACTTCAAAGATCTACTCTTTTGCTACAAAAAAGTCTCTTATGCTCCAAAAACTTGCTCTTAGATTCGCCCCCAGACCCCTTCAAATGAAGAAAGAGAGCTCTTAAGTATGAAACTCTAGATCTTAATTTCATGTTTATGCTAACCTAGGATTTGAATTTCATGCCGATCTTTTGGGGTTAAGCATAATTATATCATAGGATTATGCTCCCAAAATTTTGGGAAAAAAGCCGAGGACCATGTGCACCCACCACAATCCGACCAACTTTTCACCAAATTTTCAGGATTGTTAGATATGATAATATTAGAGCGAATCCAAAAGTTACAGTTGATTCCAAGATTTTTTGATATGCAAAGTCAGGCCTAAAAGATCAAAATAGGACATAGTTAGGGTTTATGAGTAAATGATGAAACATGTAAAGTAAAGGCCCCAACTTTAAAATATGTAAAGTGATGAAACATGACTTTAGATTTAATTAAGTTAATTAATTAAATTCTTAAAGATAAATTAGAAATGCAAGATGCAAGACACACTAAGGTGGGTGCTAACCTAAGTGTGAAATTGTACCACCCTAGCAAGGGTGTACAATTTACGACACTACATGGACAAAGACTAAAGGTAATGTCTTTCACTTGAATGCTGGTGAGAAAAGTTATTTGATTGTTTAAATAGATGAGAGTTTGTTGTGGCATAGAAGGATCTGTCATGTTAAATTTGATTGCATGATAAGGATAAGTTCTACTCAAGTTGTTAGAGATTTTCCTAAGATTGTGAAGCCTTCTAATCTGGTATGTAAAGAATGTCAGTTGGAAAAGCAAACAAGAATCTCAATCAAAAGTAAGTTGTATACATCTAATGGTTTATTGGATCTTATGCATACTGACTTGTGTGGTCCTATAAGAGTGAGAAGCATGCAAGGTGATAGATATTTCATGTTGTTGATTGATGATTACTCTAGAATGATGTGGGTTAATTTTTTAAGGGAGAAATTAGAAGCACTGGAGAAATTCAAGATATTCAAAGCTAAGGTGGAGACAAAAACAAGGTTGAAGCTGAAATGTTTAAGATTAGACAGAGGAGGAGAATTCACATCTGCTGAGTTCAATTGATTTTGTGAGAGGAATGGAATTAGAAGACAATTATCTGCTCCTAGAACCCCTCAGCAGAATGGTGTTGTTGAAAGAAAGAACATAACCATTTTGGATGCTATTAGGACTATGTCGATTGAAGAAAATGTTGCACATACGTTTTGGGATAGAAGCTGTTAGTACTTCTATTTACACATTCAACCGGGTGCGTATAAAAGGTGATTTTAGTAAGACTCCTTTTGAGTTATAGTCTGGTCATGTTCCTATAGTTAGATATTTCAGATTTTTTGGAAGCAAATGTTATATCAAAAGACATGAGGATATATGAAAGTTTGATGTAAGATGTGATGAAGGAATCTTCTTGGTTTATTATACTAAGAGAAAGGCCTACCAATGTTACAATAAGAGGTTGAAGAAGGTAGTGGAAATTAAAAATGTGAAGTTTGATGAATGTCTTGGAAAGCATATCAGAGAATGTGGATATGAGTTTGATGATCAAGATGCTATTTCAAAGCCTGTGCAGACTAAGATCCTAAAGAAGAATTCTTTGATAGAGACAGTTAATCCGGATATTTCTGTTGCTGGTAAAGAATTTCAAGAAACTGAGAATCAAAATAATCAGAAGACTCCAAGGTGTATGAAATTGAATCATTCAAAAAATCAATTTATTGGTGACAACAACAAAGGTTTGATGACTAGGAGAAGGATTGTTGCTAAAGAGATATGTTTGATTTCCAAGATTGAACCTAAAGATGTTGCAAAAGCATGTAAATATGAGAATTGGATAAAATCTATGGAAGAAGAGCTGAATCATATTAAAAATAATAACACATGGGAGCTTCTTTCGAAACCTAAAGACAAGAATGTGATTGTCACTAAATGGGTGTTCCAGAATAATCTGAATGAAGCTGGTGAAGTGATTAGAAACAAAGCAAGATTGGTATGTAAGGGATGTTCACAGATGGAAGGAGTTGATTATGAGACTTTTGCTCTGGTAGCTAGAATTGAAGCTGTTAGATTACTTCTTGCATATGCTTCTTATAAAAATTTCAAGGTATATTAGATGGATATTAAGTCAGCCTTTTTAAATGGTGATCTAGAAGAGGAAGTCTACATTGAGCAACCAGATGGGTTTTCATTATCAGATGAAGGAGACATGGTATGCAAATTGAAGAAAGCACTGTATGGATTGAAGCAAGCTCCTAGAGCCTGTTATGCTAGATTCGACAGGTATTTGATGAAGTTGGGATTCTGTAAAGGTACTGATGACAATAATTTATACTTTAAGGTTGATAATGATAACATTTTGATTGTTGAAGTGTTTGTTGATGACATTATTTTTGGATGATATTATGATTTAATTATGAAGTTTGCTAATGACATGCAAAAAGAGTTTGAGATGTCTATGATAGGTGAGATGCAATTTTTCTTAGGATTGTAGATCACACAAATTGATAAAGGCATTTTCATTTCTCAATCTAATTATGTGAAGAAATTGTTGAAAATTTTTGGGCTAGATGATTCCAAACCTGTTGGAACTCCTATGGTGACTGGATGCAAGTTATCTAAGCATGATGAAACTAAGAAAGTTAATCAGACCTTGTACAGGTCTATGGTTGGTGGACTGTTATACTTGAATCAGACTAGACTAGACATTATGCATGATGTTTATCTTTGTGCTAGATTTCAAGATGATCCTAAAGAAAGTCATGGTACTGCTATGAAAAGGATTTTCAGATACTTGAAGGGGACAATTGACTATAGTTTATGGTATCCGAAGAATGATGACTTTATGTTATGTGCTTATACTGATGTTGATTGGGCAGGTGATGTTGATGACCGGAAGAGCACTACCAGTGGAGCTTTTTTTTTGGGAAAGAAGTTGGTTTCATGGTCCAGTAAGAAACAAGATGCTATATCTCTATCTACTACAGAAGCTGAATACATTGCTACTGCTAGAAACCGCAATCAGGTAGTTTGGATGAAGCAGATGTTGAAGGACATTAGAGTTGTGTATGATGAGCCTACTGTTATATATTGTGACAATTTAAGTGCTATTAATATCTCTAAGAATCCGGTACTGCATTCTAAAACAAAACATGTATAAATTAAGTATCATTTCTCAAGGGAGAAAGTCAGTGATGAAGAAGTTAAATTGGAGTATGTATCTACAAAGAACCAGATTCCAGATATTTTTATTAAGCCAATGCTTGAAGATACATTTGTATATTTGAGAGACAAGTTAGGGGTTTTGCTCCTCCTGATGAGAGCTATATGCATTATGATGCATCAATTCAGTGGACTTCATAGTCTTATCTGCTTATCTTGATTGATGAGTTGGTGTTGCTACTCAACCAGAGTAGTTAGTGTTTGAACCATACACTTGTTTAGATGTTCAGATTTGTGAGTTTATCCTAAAGGGTAAATATTATTTGGTAAAGGGGGAGAGAATAATCATTTGTATTTTGATCTTTGGCATTGCTGTGAAAGGGGGAGAGAAGCATGTGAAAAATTGCCTTATCTTTGAAGCTTTGTGTGCATGATCTTAGGCAGAGTTTGTTGGAGATTGCTGGTGTTGATTTATTCCTTTGCATTGATTTTTTTTCACATTCACATGTTACCATCAATGCCAAAGGGGGAGATTGTTGGATATTGCCACTGCTAGGATATGTTGTTGTCATTGATGCCAACATATTCATGTGTCTTAGTGTTCCTGTGATTGTAGAGAGTTAAGTTGGTGTTTGATCCATTATGCTCTGATATGATCATATCCTTGGTTGCCAATTTGAGAGAGTGTTTGGGATGTTCGTGTGTATCTTCAATTCAAATGGTTCATGATTTGGTGCTTTGCAAGTTATCTTTCTTGTCCGAGTTGTTGTTGTTAAGTGTTCTTGAGTGATAACATGTTGATTGATGAAAATTTGATTAAGTGTTATTGGTGCAGCTATTGTGGATGGTTCTAATATTCTTGTTGTTGTTTCCTAATTGTATCCTATTTGTTTTGGTGGCCCACATTGATCATTGTATGTGTTATTGAAGATCTTATAGGCCTAGTGATATTCTTCATTTTATGCGGTATTTTTGGTGGTGTAGCGTGTTGCGGTTGATCTTGGCAAGATTTCTGGTGGTATTGCATGTTCAAGGATTTGATTTGGGTCCATACTATATTGTCTATGACATTGTATTGGTCTGGTGGTTGATTTATGTATCGTGTGATATAATTTTTAAATTAGATATTGAGGGTTGAGCCAACTTTGTAGTCAAGGTTGACGATTTGTATAAATAGGTGTTATATTCATGTAATTTGGGTATGAGTGTTGTGTCCGCATTATCAGAGAATGGTGTATGTGTGAATAAGTGAATTCATCCTTCAGTGTGGTTTATTGGGCAAAGATTGTTCCAGGGAAGACAAATGTGCTTAACCAGAACTGCCATTAGACATCAGGAGATGCTATGCTTTCAGTTCATCTTAAACAGATTATAGTCTGAATGTTATTGTAAGGTAGTGAACCTTCCTTGAGTTTTGTATCCTTCAGGGTCATTATATTTTAAGCAGTAAGCTCTAGGTAGTGTGTCTGAATGCATGTGCATTCCCCATTGTAATATTTACACATACTACTACTAGAGAGTTAATTTATGGTGGGTAGGTTCCCACTATGGTTTTTCCCTTAACTGAATTTTCCATCTCAAAATATTGGTGTTATGTGTGTTGTTGTTGTTGTGTTCATTTTTATTCTTATTTCTACTGATTAGATTTGAGATTGTGCTTAAATTGTTTAATCCAGTGAAAACTAATTCACCTCCCCTCTTAGTTTTCTTTCATTGTCATTGCCTGTTAGGACCCGAAGGCAATTGAGAGGGGGGGGGTGAATCAGTTGTCTATTAATTTCAACCCAAATATAACTTAATCAAACTTGATGCATAATATCGGTAAACCAAACTTAATGTCAGTTGTCAGTTTAACAGTTAATAACAGTACCGATAAAGTTTAATGCATGAAACAGAAAGACAAATAACATCCACAACACATAACATAGATATTTGTACATGGAAACCCTGTAAGGGAAAAAACCACGATGGGAAACCTTACCTATAATCAGATGATACTACTACAGATAGTATGTATGTGCAAATGGGGTCTGCACATGCAGAAAGGCCAACTGCCTAAAGCTCACTGGTCAATCACAAAATGGGAGTCCCACTTAATACAATTGGATAGTTAAATCCAATGATAATGTACTTCTCAAAATAGCATCTTCATATGCTGGATTCAGTACCGGTTAAGCTCAGATTATCTTCTTCATACCTTCCTTGAATCTTCAAATGATGTCTGCATGTATAGCTCTGCTTATATTCACATATACTGAATATCACAACCTTGTAATACCTTATTACATTCCTATATCAATCTCACAAATGAGATCTTACATATATACTAAAACCTAAGACCAAATGTGTAGGTCAGATTACTAAGAATATTACAATTAAATCAATTACAAATGAATCAATATGTGATGCATTTTGTTAGCTCAATGCATTTACAATAATAACCAATCAATAAATCATCTCCATAACATGTCGTGTTGATCTGGAATAGATAACGCTTGCCAATCCATAATCTAGACCAATTTTCCGGTAACAACAAATATGCAAACTCGATTAGACCAATAACCAAATCACCAAAACCAAGTGTCCAAACCATGTCTTTGACATAACCAAGTAATCTCTAGATGATAACAAATCATCCTCTGTGCTGGTGAACAATATAACCTGTTGGTGAACCAAATATCGGTGACTGTGCATAAGTCACTGAAGATGTCGGTGAACATAACAGAAGATCTCCGGTGCTGATAAGTGTTGACAAGTGTTGACATCAATGACAAAACCAATGCAACACATCCATAATACCAACAATCTCCCCCTTTGGCATTGATGGCAACACAAGATGGAAAAACCATCTAAGTGCCAAAGTAGAAATGTCAAAAACCAAAAACCAACAATCTCCCAAATAGATCAATTACCAGAAATCAAAATACATAATATCTCTCCCCCAATGAATAATCTCTTCCAAAAGATAATGTGTTTTTCCATAGATATCTCTCCCCCTTTGACATCAAATGCCAAATAAATACAAAACCAGATACAACCAGTTCATAGAACTAATTACAAATACCAATTGTTATAACCAACTACTCCCCCTGAGAAGTAGCTCTCCTTCATCAAAGTCAGAAAAAGAATTCTTTGTTAATTCCTGCCAGTCTGATGCCTGCTCCAACTATCTAAGTCTCTACCAGTGAGGGTATAAACCCAAGCTGCTCTCTGAGATATTCAAAAGTTTCCTTAGGCAAAGGCTTAGTAAAGATATTTGCAATCTGCTCTTTAGTATTCACATAAACCAATTTCACTTCTTTTGCTTCAACATTCTCTTTCAGAAAATTGAATTTGATAGAAACATGTTTAGTTTTAGAGTGAAATACCAAATTCTTGGATATATCTATTGCTGCCATATTATCACAGTAAATGATTATAGGTTCTTTGCATTTTACCTTTATGTCCTTCAACATTTGCTTAATCCATAATACCTGCGTACAATTAGTTGCTGCTGCAACATATTCTGATTTTGTTGTTGATAATGATGTACAACTCTATTTCTTTCTCAACCATGAAATTAATCTACTACCAAGAAATAATGCTCCACCGGTGGTGCTCTTTATGTCATCTACATCTCCTGCCCAATTTGCATGTGTATGCACATAAATAAAAAATTTCATCTTTAGGATACCATAAACCAAGATTTGTTGTGCCTTGTAGATACCGGAAAATCCTTTTCACTGCTGATTCATGATTTTCCTTAGGATTACTCTGAAATCAATACATACTGCATTCATAATATCAGGTCTTGTTTGTGTCAAATACAGTAAACCTCCAATCATAGATTTATATCTTGTCGGATTAACAGGTGTTGATTCATCTTTCAATGATAGTTTATCAGTTGTAGTCATAGAAGTACTTACCAGTTTAGAGTTTTCCATACCAAATTTCTTTAGTAGTTCTTTCAAGTACTTAGATTGACATATGAATATACCTTTATCAGTCTGTGAAATCTGCAATCCTAAAAAGAATTTTATCTCCCCAATCATAGACATTTCAAATTCTTCCTGCATCTTATTAGAAAAGCCTTTACACAATCCATATTCTCCTCCAAAAATGATATCATCAACAAAAATTTCAATAACCAAGATGTCATCATTAGTCACTGTGAAATATAAGTTGTTGTCAGCATTACCTTTAGTGTAACCAAGCTTCAAAAGATATTTGTCCAATCTAGCATACCAAGCTCTAGGAGCTTTCTTTAATCCATATAAATCTTTCCTTAACTTGCAAACCATATCTTTGTCATTTGTCAAAGAAAATCCATCAGGTTGTTCAATGTAAACTTCCTCTTCAAGATCACCATTCAAAAATGCACATTTAACATCCATTTGATATACTTTATAGTTCTTGTGTGCTGCAAATGCTAGAAATAGTCTGACTGCCTTAATTCGAGCTATCGGTGCAAAGGTTTCATTGTAATCAATTCCCTCTTTCTGTGAATATCCCTTACACACTAATCTTGCTTTGTTTCTGATCACCTTACCATCTTCATTAAGTTTATTTCTGAATACCCATTTAGTTCCAATTACATTTTTGTTTTTAGGCCAGGGAACCAATGTCCATGTGTTATTCTTTTCAATTTGTTCCAATTCATCTTCCATAGCTTTAATCCAATGTTTATCTTCACATGCCTCATTAACTGATGCTGGTTCAATTTGAGAAATTAGACATACCTCTTCATTTTCCAGTCTTCCTCTAGTCATTACACCTTGATACTTATTCCCAATTATTTGACTTTCAGAGTGATTCAATCTTACATACATGGGTGTATTCACTTGTTGTTATTCTTCAATCACTATGGAATTCTCAGATGATGCCGGTGTGACTGGATCAACATTCTGTACCGGTGCATTCGGTGTAGGTTCATTTGTGATTATCTCAACTGCCGGTTCAGAGTCCATAGACCTTGGATTTCCTCTAAACTGTTCATCAATCTTCACATTTGCACTCTCAATTATTTTATGCAATCTCTTATAAAAACATCTATATGCCTTGCTCTTAGATGAATAACCAAGAAATATTCCTTCATCACTTCTAGGATCAAATTTACCAATATAATCATCTCTCCTAATATAACATTTTCTTCCAAATATTATGAAATATTTAAGAGTAGGAGTATTACCAAACCATAGTTCATGAGGGGTCTTATTGGTTTCACCTTTGATGTGAACTTTGTTGAATGTGTAAACTATTGTATTACTGCTTCTCTCCAATACACATGAGGTAGATTTTCTTCTGATATCATGCTTCTAGCTGCATCCAAAATAGTTTTGTTCTTCCTTTCCACAACTCCATTTTGTTGGGGTGTCTGAGGTGCTAATAACTATCTTCTAATTCCATTTACTTCATAGAATGTATTAAATTCCTTAGATGTGAATTCACCTCCTTGATCTGATCTTAAACATTTGACTTTATTACTGGT
Source organism: Cryptomeria japonica (assembly GCF_030272615.1). NCBI lineage: Eukaryota > Viridiplantae > Streptophyta > Pinopsida > Cupressales > Cupressaceae > Cryptomeria > Cryptomeria japonica. Next base: position 432,515,588 of record NC_081407.1, read on the forward strand.
TTCATTCTCTACCATTGCCTTGAATAGTTTGAATTTCTCAAAAGCTTCTGATTTCTCCCTGAGAAAAGTAACCCAACACATTCTAGAATAATCATATATGATTAGCATGAAATATCTATCTCCTTGTAAACTTCTAGTTCTTACTGGACCACATAAATCAATATGAATTAAATCAAGAACATTATTGGATTTCTCTAGAATACTCTTAAAAGTTGGTCTAACTTTCTTTCCAAATTGACATTCCTTACATACCAGATTGTGAGGTTTTACAATCTTAGGTAAATCCCTTATTGCCTTAGTTGTAATGATCTTCACAATGCAATCAAAATTTACATGACAAAGTCTCTTATGCCATAACCAACTTTCATCAATATGTGCAATCAAGCATGTCTTCTCATTGTTATTCAAATGAAAGATATTACCTCTAGTCTGATTACCGTTTGCAATTTCCAAACCAGTTCTATTCATTATTTTGCATTTACCATTCTTGAATTGTAACTGAAATCCCTTTTCAACAAATTGACCAACACTCAAAAGATTATACTTCAAACCTTCAACATAATAAATGTTGTCAGTATTGTGCTTACCATCAAAAGATATAATGCCTTTTCCTCTATCAAACAAGCTTTATCATCCCCAAATCTTACTAGACCTCCATTGTATTCCTGAAAGGTTAAAAATTTACTTTTATCACCAGTCATATGATGTGAACATCCAGAATCAATGATCCATTCATCCTTTTCTTCAATTTTAGCTGTCAGGGCCTGCTCTACCGACTGTATAGTAGGTGTTGGTTGATCTTCTATTATTGCAACAAAATCCCATCCATTTTCTGTCAATTCCTCATCAGAATCATCAGTAACTCCTTCATTAACATAGTAACATGATTTGTCTCTATTCTTCTTAAATTTGTATCTCTGATATTCAGGGTTAGGCTTGTATGTTCTTTTAGCTTCTTCTTTCAATGTTGCATGTGTATCAGGACACCTAGATGCCATATGACCAATTTTATTGCAGTTAAAACATTTAAATGGTGCTTTACCTTCATACTTACTTCCAACTGGACCTTTAGACATTTTTCTTGCAAATAGTGCTTCAAGCTCTTCCAATTCTTCATTCTCTCTTTTGATTTCTTCAAGTTCTCTTGCATAAAGTGCTTTCCAATCAGATTTCTCAGATGATGATGATGATGTTGTAGATGATGATGCTTTGAAAGCTAAATCTGTCTTAATTGTAGCAACAAGACCAAATTCCTCAAGTTCAAAAGCTGAAAGTTTTCCAAGCAAGGTATCTCTAGATACTGATGTATTAGGCATTGTTCTCAATTCATAAATAGCAGTTACTTTCATTTTTTATGCCGGTGGTAATTCTCTTAAAACTTTAGAAACAATTTCATCTTCACTTAAGGATCCTCCACAACATTGTATACCCAAAAAAATTTCATTCTCTTTTCATAAAAGCAGAAATCCTTTCATCTTCTTCCATTTTCAGATTTTCATACCTGACCAGGAAGCATTCCAGTTTTGCAATTTTGATAGTGGTATCACCTTCATTCAAAGTCTCCAATTTGTCTCAAATAACTTTAGCAGTAGATCGGTCTAATAATCCCATGATTTGTTGATCTGACAATGCACTCAAAAGTGCTTCTCTTGCTTTGCAATCATTCTCCTGATCTCTAGCCAAGGTAGGAGGATTAGGTTGACTTTGTGTAGGACCAACATAGCCATTCTTTGTAACATCCCATATGTCTCTACCATTTCAATCTATATGTGTCTCCATTCTAATCTTCCATATACCATACTTAGTTTCATCAAGCTTCGGACTGTCCTTTAGAAAATAGTTAGTTGCCATAGAATCTCCTAAAGTTGTTAAACTTCTACAAAAAGTGGACTTAGCTCTGATACCAATTGTTAGGACCTGGAGGCAACTGAGAGGGCGGGGGTGAATCAATTGTCTATTAATTTCAACCCAAATATAACTTAATCAAACTTGATGCATAATACCGGTAAACCAAACTTAATGTCGGTTGACAGTTTAACAATTAATAATAGTACCGGTAAAGTTTAATGCATGAAACAGAAAGACAAATAACATCCACAACACATAACATAGATATTTGTATGTGGAAACCATGTAAGGGGAAAAACCACGATGGGAAACCTTACCCACAATCAGATGATACTACTGCAGATAGTATGCATGTAGAAATGGGGTCTGCACATGCAGAAAGACCAGCTGCCCGAAGCTCACTGCTCAATCACAAAATGGGAGTCCCACTGACTACAATTGGATGGTTAAATCTAATGATAATGTACTGCTCAAAATAGAATCTTCATATGCTAGATTCAGTAACGGTTAAACTCAGATTGTCTTCTTCATACCTTCCTTGAATCATCAAATGATGTTTGTGTGTATAGCTCTGCTTATATTCACATATACTGAATATCACAACCTTGTAATACCTTATTACATTCCTATATCAATCTCACAAATGAGATCTTACATATATAAAAAAACCTAAGACCCAAATGTGTAGGTTGGCTCACTGAGAATATTACAATTAAATCAATTACAAATGAATTAATATGCGATGCATTATGTCAGCTCAATGCATTTACAATAATAACCAATCAATAAATCATCTCCATAACATGTTGTGCTGATCTAGAATAGATAACGCTTTCCGGTCCATAGCCTAGACCAATTTGCCGGTAACATCAAATATGAAAACTCGATTAGACCAATAACCAAATCACCAAAACCAAGTGTCCAAACCATGTCTTCGACATAACCAAGTAATCTCTAGATGATAACATATCATCCTCTGTGCCGGTGAACAATATAACTTGTTGGTGAACCAAATACCGATGACTGTGCATAAGTCACTTAACATGTTGGTGAACATAACCAAAGATCTCCAGTGCTGATAAGTGTTGACAAGTGTTGGCATCAATGACAAAACCAATGCAACACATCCATAATACCAACATTGCCAACACCCTTGTGTGTGTTTGGTTGATTTTAAATTGGTAGGTAAATAATATATTTCTCGAAACTATGAAAGATAGGTAAAATATATTGTTCTTTGGAATTTTTTGATTGGTCGGTTAAGCACTATAGTTGTGAGTTTAATTTTAATTTAAATTACATTCTGTAAATGTTCTCGGGTTAATCATCGAGTAGATTTCTGGAATCGGTTTTCGATTTGGATTTGGATTGAAGATTGGATTAAAGATTTGGATTGCTTGTGGATTGTTCTTCTTCATATTTTCAACCCTTTTGGATTGCAATTGCAGGTTGGTTTATCCTACATTTGAATTTTGATTTCCAAAAATGCAGTGTATTCTTCATGACTGAGAAAATGCTTGTCGGATTTTATTTGAATTCGTTTTGGGAAATTGGATTTGGGAATTGAGGAATTGATTGATTTTGAAAAGGAATTTAGGAAAAGGAATTTGCAAATTTGTTAAGCTTGCTAGAAATGTGTTCTCTGTATTCCCTGAATGTATGCAATTTCATTTCCTTGAGCTTTTGAGTTGTCGTTGGCTTATGAAGTTATCCTTGAGTTGCATTCTTGAATCTCCTTAGCTCTAGAGTCAGAATTGGTGATCTTTGTCTCCTTGTTGTTGTCAGGAGTTCTCATAACTCACTGTGACTGCACATTTTGAAGTATAGACCCTTCTAAGGGGATGTAAAGTTTGTAATTGTATCTTGTGAGCCTTACAATGGTGTATTTATGTTGATTGCAGTGATATCCTATCTCTGCCTTTTGGTTATGCCTTTTGGGTGTCAGTTTAGGCACTATGGGAGAAGGTTCTTTATGCAATTTCTTTACCTAAGTCTAAAAACTTGTAATTTTGTATTCCCTCTCTTATTTTTGAAGTATCCAGACCTACTAAGTTGGTTTTGAGGGCTGTTTTTTACCCCTTTGCAAATCTGGGCAAGTGTCTGAACCATATGAGCTCTGTTTGCATGATTTTTGGCCTCTTTCCCCAAAATGCTAGAGGAACTACTAGGAGCACTACCATATGGACCAAGGGTGCTACCATATGACCCAGGAATTCCATTATGCATCCCAATGGTGTTGGGGAATGTGCCAAGAGATTTGAAGTCCTGCAACTGAGAAATTGAGTAAAACACCCAAAATTATTCCAAATGCACCCAAAACAGTACCATATGGTCCAAAAATGCTATAGAATGGTCCGAAAATGCTATGGTATATACCAAAAATGCTTCCTTACATACTAGGGGAACTAATCTACAAACTAGAAGTGTTGGACTATTTTGAAGGTCCTAAAAAGTCAGTTTTGAGCCCTGTTTGATGTCTTTTTGGGTTTATGATTGTTGGCATAATGGATGAATTGATTATGTGTTGCATTGATGTTTTGTCATTGATGTCAACACTAGCTGTTATAGTTGGTTAGAGACAACAAATTTTTGGTTACTGGTAGAAGATCTAGTGTTATCGCCAGAAGAGACTATCTGTTCGACACTTTCAACATGTTTGGATCAGTGACGTATATTTGATTTTACGTGTTATATGCTCCATGAGCATGTTTTGGTCAGTTGGTATTGGCTTGGTAATCAGATGTTATCATACACTCTAATAAACCCTTACCGACACTAGTTTAAGGCTTTACCAGTAGAGCTTTCATTAAGGAATCGTGACAGGATGCATAGGTGGTGTTGGTGCATCTTCTTCATGGATTTTAGGATGCTGAAGATGTTCTTTGATTGTGCTTCAACTACTTGAAGACATTTCTTTGGCATGATGGACCCAGAATCGGTCCAGTACCTATCTAGGTTATGGGTCGATATCATGCTAACGTGTATTATACACATTACCGGGATGTTTTGAGAGGATTTATGGATCTGTTATTGTTGTTTTGGTCTTAAGCAGACATGGAATATCATTGTAATATCAAATTATGTAATTATCTTATTGTAATATCTTTTAGGTGGCCGACCTAATCAGTTTAGGCCTTAGGGTTTGTATAAATAAGAGGTAGAAACTCTTTGTAAAGTATCATGGTCATTGGAAAGGTCATGGTCAAGGAATGTAATGTGCGAATATTAAAATATCATTCAGGTAGAGGAGTTGATTGATCATTGGTGATCAAATTGGATTCAGAGGAGGATTTAGTCCTCTGACATTGAGCTTAACCGAGACTGTAATCAGGCATGGTAGATGATATTTCTAGCAGTTCACTCCATTGGATTGTTGTCCATTTATCTTGAGATGGTTGTAGCCTCTCCGTAGTTAGTGAGACTCTTTTGTAATGAGCAATATGCTCTAGACAGTATGCCTTCCTGCAAGTGCAGGCCCCTCATTGTAACACATACTTTCTGTAGAAGTATCATCTGACTGTGGGTAGGCTTCCCACTATGGTTTTTCCCTTTCTGGGTTTTCCATGTACAAATCATGGTGTTCTGTGGTATGCTTTCTTTGCATTGATTATCTGGTTAATTGTTAAGTTGTATTGTTTACCGATACTTGATTTGTTTAAGGTTGTATTGTGGATTAAAAGTTATAATCTGTTAACACCTGATTCACCCCCCCACCGCCTCTCAGTTGTTCATTGGTTATACTAACAGTGATTTCTCTAGAGGCATCTACAGATTTTGATGAACTTATCAGAGTTGTCTTTGATGAATTTTCATCATTCTTGATGTTTCTTGTGCTCCGGTAAGAGGATTCATGCCTTACCATTGAGGTGTTTCATATGCGATGTGTTGCTCCGGCGAGAGGGAGAATACCTCGTTGTTGAGGGATTGATTATACGACTCCAGTGGGATGTGCTATGTTTCATTGTAGAGGATTTGATATGGATTTGGTTTTGTTTATGGTGAAAATGGATACAACAACGATGAAAGGCTAAATGAATTCAACCACAAAACCCTAGCCTAACAACAACAAAGATCCACCATAACATATGAAGATTACCTAAGACAATGCAAATCAAATGAAATCACAAAGATTATACCATCACATGTCCAATAGGGTTTTGATCTCCATTCTTCCTATCTCCATTGATCTTGCTTGATATATTTGCTCTCAGATTTTATATGTGCACAAGAGCTCAACAAAGAATGGAAATGTGGTTGCAAGTAGGCTTGATTGCATATGCAAGTTCGAAAGCGTAGTTGGGGCTGAATGCATAGTGAGTGTAATCAATTGATTAGGATGCATAGATTGATTAGAATGATTGATTAGGGTTGATAATGAAGGAAGCATCTCCTTATATAGAAGACACTATAAGAGATGGAGGGATAAGATTGAGAGGTGTAAAAGATAATTGGTCGGCTATGATTAGAGGGTAGGTAAAAGAAATAATAAAATAATGAAAGGGGTAGGTAGTGTAAGAATTAAGAGATGAATGACATGTGTCATGGGTAGAAAAGGTTAATGAATTAATTAAATAAATAAAGATTCATTTAATTAATAGAAGAAGTGGGATCAATTAAATAAATAAGATATTTATTTAATTTAGGAAAAGGATAATTTAAATAAATAAAGGTATTTATTTAAATGAGAAATAAGGCTAGAAGAGGATAAATGAATTAATTAAATAAATAAATAATTATTTAATTAATAGAAGAATTAGGATAAAGTAATTAAATAAATAAAATATTTATTTAATTAGACATGACAATTTTAGGTGTCTACATTTTGCCCCTCTTTGAGACAATGCAGCTTGTTGCATTGTTTCAAAGAAGATAATATGAATTGATACAAAGTTGCCCCAATATGGGAATGATATGCCCCCTCGAGAGATTGAATGAACATGTGTGAAAAGATCGCAGGCAATCTCTCGATAAGAAAGAAAGGCTAGAATGGACTGGCCGGATAGGATAGAGTGACAGAGTCACAGGATAAAGAAGACTCACTCGGGAAACGAGGGTTAAGGCTAGGGTAGTCTATAAGATAGATCACGAGGGGAAAACATCCTCATTGTCATCCACACATCCAAAAGATCAGAGTGTAGAGAGGGAATAGAGCAGCAGCAGTCAATAGCAATGGCATTGGTGCACAGATTTGATTGCGTTTGCCGATTTCAGAGGCCAGTAGATGCAAGAGAGTCGATGAGTACCGCAAAACTTCTTTGTACTTTGTTGTAATAAGTGTTGTCATAAATGCATGTTAGATAGCGCATTTAATGAATTTTAGATATGTCAAGTGAGGTCAAAAAATGCTAAGGCGTGTCTGTGTAATATGTAAGTGCGTTTATGTAATGAAAGCGCGTGTATGTCTTCAAGGCCAAATCGGCAGTTCTGTGATGAACATACACTGTCGATTGGATAAGTTGCTGAGAGGATACACTCAAGAAGATCCTCTAGAGAAGAATAGAATAGATCAAGGCACTTTGTGATGAATAGGGAGTACCAAGACAAAGTACTTTGTGATGAACAGGGAGTACTAATATATGAGCAGCACTTTGTGATGAACAGTGAGTGCAAAAGTGAGCAGCACTTTGTGATGAACAGGGAGTGCAAACATGTAGTACTTTGTGATGAACAGTGAGTGTCACTAGGATAAATAGCGCTATATGATAAATATAAGCACTAGGATAAAGAGCAGCATTTTGTGATGAACAGGGAATGCCACTATGACTGACATGATTGATTTGCTTGACTGCAGGAGGATCTACCTATGCTGGAGTCACGGGAGAGGTTCCCTTCGACTCAAAGTTTGTGAGCAGAGATGACATTCGAGGATCGATCTGTCATTGAGGTTATGGGTCTAAGATTCATTCTGTATGTGCATGAGTTTCGGGCAAACATGGGGTTGCTGACTGCGCTGGCTGAGAGATGGCACTCAGAGACTTGTACTTTCTATTTGTCGATGGATGAGATGACAGTCACCTTAGAGGATGTATACATGATACTGATGATACCGATCGATGGGGAGTTAGTACCCTACGATTGAGACGGAGACATGGATGCACTAAGATGAGTGTTTCAGGATCCAGGACTGGAGATGAGGGTTGGACACATGGCTTGAGATACCATGACATAGATAGGATTAGCACTACCAGCAATGTTGGCAGAAGTGATCAATGGGTTCCTCTGTCCAGATAGGGCAACACGAGGATTGGCTATGTAGCCATATGTATTTTGACATCATTGTATCATGACACTTGTGATTTTGAGATATATATGAGATGATTCATCCTTGTGGCAACTATATGCATGTGTACCTATGTGATGAGATCTTTCATGATGTATGTTTCTATGTGATGTTAATGATATGGATGCAAATATGTACATGATGGAATGCAATATTTTTTATTTTTTATGTTTTAATGTTATGCAAATGCAAATGTGAATGTACGAAATGCAAATGTGAATGTATGAAATGCAAATGAATATGATAATGCAAATAACTATTTACATGATAAAAATGTAAAATGTGTTAATATGTGTTGTGTGCAGGATGTGATGCAATTGTGATATTTATATGTATGTATGAAATGCTTAATATGTGGTAATGCGGGTGCAAACTACATGAAATCCAAACATTTTTGGTGTGTCATTATACTCAGTCGTGTGATAGCAGGTTACACGGACTCAAGAAGGACTATGGAAGTCAATCAAGAAAGGGGTATGGAAGATAGAAGATATGAAAGTGAAAGAGCTTCTTGTGTGTTATCATCATTGAGCTTTATTATGGCAAAATAGGTTATGACAATCGAGGCATATGTTCGACCCAGAAAGTCATTGTACTCGTTTGCATGGAGATAATATAGTCACAAACAAGGAATGCCCCAGTTCATACTAGACTCTCAGTGTCCTCATATCCTTGGACAAGTCATAGCATTACTAAGAGACAATCCACAGATAGCAAAAGAAAAATAGGTGACGATACCCCATCCTCGCTTTTCTAGTCAAAGACATCCTGGAGATAGAATCTCTAGTCAGAGACATCCTGGAAAAGCTAAAAGACATGTCACCAAAAGATAAAATCAAAAGAAAACCAAGACTCGACACCAACATCCACTGTAGTCCTCAAGTTTAGTGTCTCTTGTCACTTGTATAAGTCTTATTTGATTGTGGTCACAATGTTTACTTTCACAAACGGATAGATAGCACTGAACCATAATGTTGTCTAAGTCTGTTGAAATATTTGATTTGTTGAAGCCCATTGTTGTTGTTGTGTCTCATCTGAAACTGACTGAATCCATGAAACTGATACTTTATTGCGGAGAAGACAAAACTTTATTGTGGATTGGCGATGCAGATGCTGCTTTATTGTGGATTGTGCGCGGATAGACTGAAGAAAACTGGAAGAAACTGTAATCCTCGAAACATGTGATGCTCTCAGTTTCACACCCATCACTAGACATAGGATTTGCCTTAGCCACAGATAGGAGTTGATTTATTATGGATTGAAATGAGCGAAAAGGAATGTTTATTATGAATGGCTAACCAATCTTAGGTAGATCAATAACAAGCCATGATGGGAATGGGTAAGTTTATTGTGGATGAATAGGTTGTGAGTGTGTGCAAAGTGAAGGATGAAATGGAATCCTGAAGGAGGGAGGAGCAATGTCTCTACACATGGTGCTGGTGACCCAGTTTTCACCATGGTCCTTGCCTAGGGCGCCACCGAAGTGGTTTTCACTGTTGGATGAAATGCTTTTTCTTTACTTTTTTTATTTTTCAATTTTTTTATTTTTTTTTGTGATTTTTTATTTTTTTTTGTTGTCACTAGGCGCCTGTTTGCCAGGTTTTCACCAAGTAATGATTTTTATGTTTTATGATTTTTTTTGTATTTTTTTTTTTTTTTTGTATTTTGAATTTTTTTTTTTTTTTGTATTTTGAATTGGGATACTCTGAAGAGCTATGTGTGAAACTTGTGAAGGTGCATGTTGTTGATAGGATCCTCCAAAGGTTCACCCTCTGTGGTTGAGAGCTGATATGCACCAGATCCATATGTTGTTGTGATGATGTAAGGACCAAGCCCGTTTGGTTTGAACTTGCCCTTCTTCTGTCTGTCTTGTTGATTTTTAGGATTTTCTCTGAGAACTAAGTCACCCACCTCGAATGTATGAGGCTTAACCTTGTGATTGTAACTGCATTGTTCCTTGACTGAATGATATGTAGCTCGAGTGACTGTCTTCCTTGATGAAGGAACTAAGACAGAATTACTAGTGTGTGGACTACATAGGCCCATATGTGTGTCACCTGAAGAAGTTTGGGCATCTCTGATAACAAAGTCCTTCAAGGAAGCTCCATTAAAGGTCCATGATGTATCACCAAAAGGGGATGGATGTGTGGAACAATCAAATGAGTGATGAAGGCTTATAATTGTGAAAAGAACTGAAAGTAGGATAGCATGATGGAGACTTAGGATCAACAATTGTGCTTTTTGACTTAAAATTTTAGAACTTTTGCCCCCAGTTATTTTGGTATTAGGGGAGATCATCTCTTGCTCTTTTTCTTTCATAGGATTTTTATGCTTGATTTTGATTTTTGTAGAGTCCAATAGCTTTTGATTTTGATTTGGATTGAAGGACTTTTCTCTATTTTTGACTTTTAGATTTTTCTTTTGAAAGCTTTATTTTTTATCCTTAATTAGTAAGGGCTTTTGTGATTCTTGTTGATCCAAGTCTAGGAGAGGAGTAGAAATGGAATGAGTGGATGAAACGGTAAAGCTATGTGAGTTCTCAAGAGGGCTAGTGATACGCTCAATAGATTCTTTGTTGGAACCACCCTTAGGACTATTAATATCAAGAGATGCTTGCACCCCTAGAGGAGATTTGCATTCAGACTTAGTAGCCACAACACTAGGTGGTTCACACCCAATTCCTTGGCATTGCAAATTATTTGTAGATTGTTCCTGTCGACTGAATGTCTTAGGAGATAGTGGGAGTTGGTCAACATGGAAGATATACTCACCACATCCCATGTCTTTAAACTTGAACTTTTCTTTGATCTCTGCTTGTTTTGATGTAGAATCTTTCAAGGATTTTGGATCCACATATGCTGAAGATGGAACAACTTCTTGATTGACTAGGATTGTTATTTCTGATCTAGGGCGCAAATTGTTGCAATATATGAATGGATTTGGATCACCTTTTATGGTCACTTCAACTCCATTATGTGGGAACTTGATACATCGATGATATGTAGATGGTGCTGCGCTCATTTCATGAATCCATGGGCATCCCAAGAGTATGTTGTATGGGAGATCTAGATCAAGGACCTGAAAAAACACATCCTTTGTAATGGGCCCAACTTTGAGGGGCAAGGTGACTGTGCCTTTAGATGAATGCTCTTCATAATCATATGCTTTGATGGTAATTTTGTTTGTAGAATTCACAGCTTTATCAGAATATCTCAATTGTTTAATTGTGCTCAATGTACAAATGTTTAGACCAGCTCCTCCATCTATCATGACTCGTTTTATTTGGTGTTTGTGTATGAAGGCTTCAATGTGTAAAGGTGCATTATGTGGCTGACTTACAGAGGTGTCATCGGCTTCTGTGAATGTAAGGAAGTGTGGAATGGAAAGTAATCCCACCATGGCTTGAAATTGGTCCACATTCAAATCAATAGGGACAGGAGTGTCTCTCAAGATTTTATCAAGAATGGCTTTATGTGCAGGGGATATGCGTAAGAGCTCAAGGATTGAGATAAGCGCGGGTGTCTTCCCTAACTATTCTACAAGGTCATACTCAGGTTTGGTTGCTGAGGAAGCGGTGTTTTTAGCTGGAGCACCTTGCAAAGTGAATTTACCGCGACGAGTTGTAACATGACATTCAGAGGTAGGTTCGGAAGAAGATCCAATTCCTTTCAGAACAATCTTGGGTCTCTGGGTAGAATTCTCAGGGGTTTTATCCTTGATGATAATAGTAGAGACATAATTATCCATTGAAATGTGATTGATAATTGAATCATAGTTATAGGATGCTCTTGTATTGTTGGTTTGGTCATCTGTGGCTTTAGTTTTTCCTTTGTCATGTTTTGGGAATGGTTCCTTAAACATCTCATGTTCTTGATTGGATGAGTTTCCTTCAATCTCAATGTCACCTCTATCAATGAGATGTTGTATGATGTTCTTCAGTCGATGACAATTTCCTGTTTTATGACCCTTGCTCTTGTGAAATTCGCAATGCTCATCATCATTCCACCAATTTGGTTTGACCTTTGGTTCATATGGAGGAAAATCTGGAACTGTGACTACTTTGTTTGCCACTAACTTTTTGAAAACAGACTCAAGTGGTTCTCCTAATGGAGTGTACTTCCTTCGTGATCTGGAAGTTGTTTGAGTATTCACTTGATTGTTTGTAGAGTTTGATCTCGAAAAAATGATTTTGGGTCGCACTGTATTGGCATCAACAACACCATCATTGACTGTGTTCTTGTTTTTGTTCCAAAATCTTGGTTTATCTTTCCCTTTAAAGTCATCTTTGTTTTCCTTGAATATCTTGATGACTCTTTGCTCAATTAGGACCTTTTCTGTCGCTGAGCCTTTTTCAATGACGTCCTTAAAAGTGGACAAACAAGATTTTCTTAGGGTCATAACCAATGTCTTTGTTAACATTCTGGGTGAACATTTCTACCATTTATTTTTGTGGAATTTCACAAGAGCATCTGCTAGCTAGATTCCTCCATCTTTGTAAAAATGATGAAAAAGATTCTCCGTCCATTTGCTTGGTGTTGTACAAAGTAGTGACTGATATGCCTGTCTCTATGTTGTATGAGAAATGTTGTATAAATGCCTCAGCTAAGTCACCCCATGACTTGATTCTAGGTGGGAGTTGGGAGAACCATTCCATAGCTTGATCACCTAAGCTTTGTGGGAATAATCTCATCAAATATGTCTCTTCTATTGCTACCTCAATGCGGGCTGTGAAAAACTATCTTATGTGTGCCTTAGGATCCCCTTTGCCTCTATACTTATCAAACTTAGGTGTCACAAAGTATGTAGGAAATGGAGGCATTGGAATGCTCTTGTCAAATGAATAAGGACATATGTCTCTCATTGTGTATGTTGGCTTTGGTGTACTTATGTCCTCCATTTTCTTTTGTAAGTCCCTGATTTGTTGCTCCAAATTATTCTTAGGTGGAGACCGACTTCTTGGACCATACCCCATGCTTGAACCACCGGGTGGAGGAGCATGTTGCATATACGGATGATATTGATCATACACATGTTCATATGGAGGAGGTCTATAATGATGTTGCGTATATGGACCACTTGGTATAGAGTCATGTTGAGGAATGACATATCTGCTTTGTTCATGTATACCATACTTTATAGGAATGCCATGAGTTTGTTCTAGTATGTTGCCCCCAAATTTGACACGGGGTTTCCTTGTGTCCAAATTTTGATCATGCCTTTGGATATCCAATTGCTTTAGTGGTTGATCCTTAGCATTGGTATGTGGCTGAGCATTTTTCTCTGCATAAGACTTCCATAATGGTCTGCGAAGGTGAGTATCATATGCTTGACCATAAGGGACCTCTGGTTTTTGAAACAAAGACGATGGTGATTTAGGCACCATATGTGGTCCTCTATTGCCTCCACTATTAGGCCTCCTTTGATCCATGTTGGAGTGAGGTTGTTGCAAAGGTCAATTTTCCATTATTTGAGACATGTCAAAATCATGACGGATCTTGGTTCCACTTTGTGCCATCACTTGTAGAAAGTATTGTCTATCTCTCCTCATTATTTCCTCAACCAATTGATTGAAATGGGGATTCATAATCGTGTCTTCCACTTCTTCTAAATGTATTGAAATATTGTCCATATTGTCATTGTGTGTATCATTGTTGTTTGTAGTGTCCATGTTCTCAACATTTGGAATGTTTCTATAGGTATCCATGTTAGGTAATATAGTATAATTAGAATTGAAAAAGACATCATACTCATAGGCACTCATGTTTGCGAACTCTTGAGCCTCTTTAGTTTCTCTCCTAGATTTTTGGAAACGGGTTTCAACCATGAACTAGGTCTTGACCAAGATGTGAGACTAGATGAAAATGGAAAGACTATGGAAGACCAAGAGTTGAATGGAATGTAAATGAATCTGAGGTGTACTTGCAATGTCCAAAGTGTAAGACCAAGTATGTATGTAGTAGAGTAGGTGTGACTTCCAAAGAGATGATAGTTTCTCTTGATGAGGTAAGTTGACCTTGACTCTAAGTAAGACCAAATGAGACCCAAAGGTGATAGACCTTGATGAGGTACCACTTAGCAAAATGTTGTTGTATGTAATGTGTTGACAAAGTATAATGAGGACAAGCAAGTGACCTTTTGACTCAAGTTTAGACAAATGTGTATGTAATGTAAGGTGTAAAGCAATGATGGACTTTGTGAGACCCAAAGATAGGTTGAATGCTAGATGAAAACCTGAAGAGATAGCTTAGGAAGCTCAAGAATTCTGAAACTAATTGCTCTTGTTTGTTGAACTGTAAATTTTTCCAATTTGTGAAGTTGTTTTGTTGTGATCAAATCTGAATTTTTGACTATTTTTTCATGACAAGAGGACACCGTGTTGATGAAGACTCAATGTTTGCAAGTGTTTAGACTCACAAATGACTCAAAGAAAAGTGTGTTGTTTGATGTAAAATTGTTTTGCATACACTTGAAGACACAAAAGACACAATGTTTTGTTGTTTGGTCTTGAATGTTTGATAGTTCAAAATAAGACAAGCACAATTCTTATGGTTGGCCAGGACAATAGTTGTTGATCCCACATGGAGTTTCCCCCGAGGCTATGCTATTCAGAGCGGATACTTAGATGCTTGACCTCCACTGGCTCCACCCTCGACACTCACTTCTTGGGGTAGCCAAGCATCAGTCCCCATGGCGAACTTTGTATCTCTACTAAGAACCGTATGTGTGTGGGCCGCTACCAGAGGTCCGACCTCCTGCCCCAACAACTAGAAGGATTTTGGCTAAATTAAAACAAAAAGGTGCTAGTAAGGGCATCCACTTGTGTGGCCATACATGTGGCACTTTCAGCTCTGTAAATACAAAAGGCTCCCAGCCGGTAGGGGTTATGCCCTACAACTGATCAAATAAATTTGATCAAATGGATTTATGGGGAGACAAAGTGTCGGTATGAACTAATTAGCACACGTTATCCATAGTTTTCACCATGAATACAGTTATTTATAGTGGTTTGGAAGAAGATGGCTTTTCTTTTGCTACCACTTGGGTCATTCTCTCCTCACTAGTAGTCCTAATGATCACATGGGGAGACAGGCCCTCTAAAGATGAAACAAAAAGAGCCTATTGCTCAAGACACAAAAGACAATGGTTCAATTTTAGTGCACCAATTGAAGTGTTTGCTAATCTATGAAAACAAGACACATAATGAAAGATCAAAAATTATTGCCAACGTCCTGTAACAAAGATCTATTAGTAGTTTGGATTGTTTGAAATAATCACCCCTTCCTGCAAGCACACAAGTTAGTTAAATTTTAGATCCAAAAGACTTTGTGAAATAGGGGCCTTCAACAATGCATTTTGTTGACCAATTCAAAAATCTGATTCATAATAAAAAAAAACCAGCAGTAAAATTTTAAGAGATTTTCAAAAATGTAAGAAAATCCAAAAAATTTGCTAATTTGCTCCAAAAATTAATTTTTTATGAAAAATCATAAAAAATTCATATAAAATGCAAAATCGTTCCAAAAAATCTGAAATTTTTACTGGAGAGTCCTAATTGTCTTCCAAACCTGTATAAATTTTTTTTTACAACAAATCCAAACAGTTTGTGAGATGAGTAAAATAATGCAAAACCCTAATTTTCAAAGATCTAATTTTTTAGGAATGATTTTGCATCAAATTTAAAATCACAAAGAACAGATCCTATGTATAATTTTGAGAAATTTCCAAAAATGTAAGAAAATCTGAAAAATTTGATAATTTTCTCTCAAAATTAATTTTTTATGAAAAATCATAAACAATTCATATAAAATTAAAATTTGATCCAAAAAATCTAAAATTTTTACTGAATCCTTCTAATATTTTTCTCGACCTGCAAAAAAAATTTGATGCCAAAATTCAAAGTAGTTTGTGAGATCTAATCAAAATAAGTAAAAACCCTAATTTTTAAAGATCCAATTTTTAGGGAAATATTTTGCATCAAAATTAAAATCACAAAGAATAGATCCTATGTATAATTATGAGAGATTTCCAAAAATATAAGAAAATCCAGAAAATTCTCTCATTTGCTCTCAAAATTAATTTTTTATGAAAAATCATAAAAAAATCATAGAAAATGAAAATGTGCTCCAAAAATTTTGAATTTTAGATTGAGATCTTCTGATACTTTCTTCAACCTGCAAAAAATATTTGGTGCAAAATTTCCAAGCCGTTTGTGAGATATGATCAAATCTCTCCAAGATCTTGATTTTGTGTCCAAAACCCTAGCTGCACAAGGTTATTCTCCAAATTGTTTTACATAACAGCAATATAGGGTTAGAAAAATCTGCAAAAAAATACAGATTTAACAAAAATCCATGTCCCACGGGTTGTTCCAAAATGTTTATGGTGAAAATGGATACAACAATGATGAAAGGCTAAATGAATTCAACCACAAAACCTTAGCCTAACAACAACAAAGATCCACCATAACATATGAAGATTACCTAAGACAATGCAAATCAAATGAAATCACAAAGATTATACCATCACATGTCCAATAGGGTTTTGATCTCCATTCTTCCTATCTCCATTGATCTTGCTTGATATATTTGCTCTCAGATTTTATATGTGCATAAGAGCTCAACAAAGAACGAAAATGTGGTTGAAAGTAGGCTTGATTGCATATACAAGTTCGAAAGCGTAGTTGGGGCTGAATGCATAGTGAGTGTAATCAATTGATTAGGATGCATAGATTGATTAGAATGATTGATTAGGATTGATAATGAAGGAAACATCTCCTTATATAGAAGACACTATAAGAAATGGAGGGATAAGATTGAGAGGTGTAAAAGATAAATGGTCGGTTATGATTAGAGGGTAGGTAAAAGAAATAATAAAATAATGAAAGGGGTAGGTAGTGTAGGAATTAAGAGATGAATGACATGTGTCATGGGTAGAAAAGGTTAATGAATTAATTAAATAAATAAAGATTCATTTAATTAATAGAAGAAGTGGGATCAATTAAATAAATAAGATATTTATTTAATTTAGGAAAAGGATAACTTAAATAAATAAAGGTATTTATTTAAATGAGAAATAAGGCTAGAAGAGGATAAATGAATTAATTAAATAAATTAAAAAAAAAAATTAATAGAAGAATTAGGATAAAGTAATTAAATAAATAAAATATTTATTTAATTAGACATGACAATTTTAGGTGTCTACAGGTTTCACTTTTGGATCTCATTCATGATTGGCTTTTCCTTTGTGTTGATTTGGTGAAGGCTCTCTTCCATGTGTATGGCTTTATGTGCTCTATTATAGTTGGATTGTACTGAGCATGTTATGACTATTTCTACATCATTTGTAAGCCTTAATGTTGTTGTATTATGTTCTTTGGATGTATGTTTCACCCTAAGGCCTAGATCATGGTTAGGGAGAGTGGGCTTCCATGAGTCTGTCGAGGTCATGAGGAATGGACTACTAGGATTCCTTGTGTTGTGGAACCGGGGTCTAGACCGTTTGGATAGCTCATTTGAGGTTATTTTTAATGATCAAGGGAGAAAATTATATAATTAATCATAGGTGGGTTAGGTAGTAGTAACTCATCTTAATAAGATAAGAATTATGTATGTGTTTCCCCATCTCATGGCTGGATTGCTAGTGCAGCCAAAGTGAGGTGGCAGATCTGGTAATTGGATAGACCGAACTCCTTTGATTTCCTCAAAGGTTGTGATGGTTCTGCATGTATATCACGGATGTCGAGACTAAGTTCCAGGATATCCTTTGATATCATGTGATGTTAGTCTTCCCTACATGTAAGTCCTAGTTCGTTAAACATTGATTTGTTGTGAACCCTCTAGAGGTCTTATGTTTATAATTGGATCTAACTTAGCTTTGTGTTGTGATGTGGCTCATTATTGTGGCTGTCATGTTGTGTCCCTTGGTTGTTAAGTGTCAGCCTAAGTCTTGAGTGTGAGTTGGAACCCCATGTCATCTCCTAGCACGGGGGGTGCTTCCTGTTTGGTTCCACATGGTTGGGTTGTTAAATGCCTTCTTCCATTGGGATGTTCTTCAAGGTCATTAGCATTTGTGGAATGGATTCTTGGATTCTTCATTATGTGGATATACTCATGGAGTTTATTTCTATGTATTTGGGAAAAGGAAACATTGTATCATGATGAATTGTATAGGTAAAAGAGATTATGTACCTTTGTATTATGTATCTTCATGTATTTGTAGTTGAGATTGAGAAGGGATGTGATGTAGTGGATTAGGAGATGTATTCATTGATCATATCTTGATGTATTGGATATTCATTATGTAATGAGAATATATGAGTTCTATGTGGAAAAGAAATGAGCTAGCATATATGTATTTGTGTTGCATTTGAATTCGTGAAATGGAAATTGTGATGTGTAATCCTATGGAATGAATGATAGAAAGAATAGTAATTGTGGTTATAGATCTTATTTGAGTAAATAGGAGTTACCTAGATGAAAAGGTTAAATATATCTATGATGCATTCATGATAGATGGTAGTAAGAGTGTTAGGAAAATTTGGTTAGTGATTCAGATGAATCTAAGTAATATAATGAGAAAGAGTTATGCATATGTGTTAGTATTTAACCTAGTTGCATGGAAAGTAAATGATTGGTTGAATATTAGAATTCGATGTTAGAATTGTGTCAAGTAGTGATGTTGAGATACCCTAGGGAATGGATATGATTGTAAGAGGTTATTTGGTGACATGTTAATGTTTAAATGAATTATCCCACTTGTGTAATATAGTTCTATGGTTATGTTCATGTTGGTTTATGTTATGTTGTAAATAGTTAATGTTGTATTTAATGTATGTTAATATTAACATAGAAGTACTGGATGAATTTAAAAAAATAAAAATTAATTCCATTTGCTACTAGATTTTAGATTATTTCTCTAGGGTATTTTGGCGGGCATTACAAAATTACTCCAATGTGGGTGCCTAATTCATAGCCACACCTTCCTGATGCTCCATAACTCTAGATGACTCTTCAGAGCTTCCAATGAATAGTTCCCAATGCATGACCCTTCATATCCCATTGTGGATGTAAAAAGGGGAGTAATTTGTCCATTTTAAATTACCCTTATCATCTTTACATGACCACCTCTTTAAAATGCAATTACAATTATCTATAAAGTACAAATATTTAATATTGTTTTGTCTCATATCCTTGGGAACATTTTCCAAGGAACATGGATACACATGAATGGCATAAGATTTACAAGGTTAATGTTACCTTATCTAACAAAGGTATGATAGAACAAATGTGACTTTGGTATTCTATGCATGGACTTTGACTCTACAAATAAGAAGGATTGCCCTTATTCATACTAGGCAACTTAGAATCTTGTCGGAATATGCAAGGAAGTAGTCTTCAAGCATGATAATCCTAATGAAAAAAGTATTGGGTGACATTCTTTGCAAAGAATGATTGTTCATAGTAGAAGTTATCTTAACATATCTAAGGAATTTATTTTTCCCAATAATGTTACAAGAGCATTCCACAAGCATGGAATACGAAAATAATGATCATTACCCATCATTTCGCTACTAATCATTTGCAAATATCCTCAAGTAGCATAGGAATATGACATAAGATGAATCAAGAAAAATAAAAAACACATTAACCAAACAAATCAACAACCATTTAGATCTTCTTGCCAAAAGATAGGTGCTTCAAATATGATGATGTTGGATAAGATGCTTATTGTAGGAAATATGTATTCATTAAGGAATGATATTGAGATTAAAATAGTTAAAGTTGTTTATGTAGTCAATCAGTTTAGACAATAGGCAAGTTTTGCAGTCATATTTTATTTCCAATTGTTTTTAAAGGTTAGTGTTTTGTGTAATGCTTTGTTCTTATTCAAGTGTCAAAGTTTAGGCAAATGACAATTTATTTTGGATGAGATAGTATATGCTTGGATTTGTTATGATGTTTGATTGTATGGTGAGATGATAGGGTATTTGATTTTCTTGATATTGTTCGATTTTTAAGATATTTAATTTTTTGGTTTTTTAAAATATGTCGTTTCTTTGTATTTTTTGATATATTTTTTTTCTAGATGTTTGGAACTTTTCTTCTTTTTTTTTTGGAATTTTGGAATATTTGAGTTTTTTTGGATATTTGGAATATTCATTTTTTTTGGATTTTATGGAATATTCAGTTTTTTTGGATTATGTGGAATAAGTGATTTCATGGAAGAAATATAAACCACTAATTGAGCTAAAAGACATATATTAGGATTTATTCCTAAGAAAGATGTAGTCACTTGGCCCAATATCTAGCAAGGCATGGAAATTTATGAATAGATGAATGGACTAGCTTTGATGGAAATGGATAGTTGAAGGATGAAGATAGCTTATTATGTTATCATATTAGATTTGACATTCCAAGGAATACATCACAATGGAATAACATGTCTTATCCATTCTAAGGGATTGGATATAGCTATGCACGTGATGACATGATGCATTAAATGGTATGCGGTCCAAATAAATGGACACTTTTTCCAAAAACATGTTTTAAAGTATATGACCCTAGTTTTGATTAAGATCAAGAGATGGATTTGGTTAGGATAAGTGAGATCAAAGGAAGGAGTGGATGATGGAGATAATAAATTGATAAGATAAGGGATATGGCTAGGCTGAAGGGTGTGGATAAGGTGAAGTAGATAGAATAATCTGATGCTTATGGAAATCCTTAGCTTTGTCAAGAACAAAGGTAGATGTAGATAAGGAATGAGGGATAATGGAGGATATGGTAGATAGGATAACATGGATGAAACTTGCCCCCAAGTATAGAGTACACGAGGATTATGAATTACACAAGATGCCTGTTTGCCAAGTTTTTATCACAGTGCTCTCCCAAGGCGCCACAAAATGTGGTTTTCACCATTGAATAAATTATTTCTCTTTATTTTATTTTTTTCATTTTTCAATTTTATTTTTTTTCAGATTTTTGGTATTTTTGGATATCAAACATTACACATATTTTGTAGGTTTTCATCATGATGATTTTTTTCGGAAGATAATGGATGCATTATAGGAGATGGAGATGGAGGAAATAATCAAGCATCTAATTCCTTGGATCATATCTGTTGAACATGTGCTACAATGGACAATGATTATTGGAGGTATGCTCATAGACATTAGGAGGATGACGGTAAAGGGAGATGAGATGGATAATAAGATGGAAAGAGGTAAGAATTTGTTGACAAATCAAATGTTAGTGTTCACCTAAGTTAATAATGTGATTTGTTATCACAACTCACATAACTATTACGAATGTGAGAATAATTATTTGCTTGAGTTTGTTAATGGTTTGTAATTTAATTGTTAAAACAACTCAATTTATATAAGGATGTTGTTTGTGTTGTTTCCTAAATAATAAGATTTAAGAATCCTATAAATATGTAAAGTGTATTGAATGAAAGTGCATGAGAAGAAACGTTGTATTCTCTTGTATTTAATTTTTGCTACTTCTATTATTCTGCCCGAAATTTCTATTATGCTATCAGAGCTTAGGATTTTGTTTCTGTATACTTTATATCTGCCCATGATGCAGTAAGAAGTGGGAATTGTTAGATCACTGTGATTGGGAATTTCTCATTGTTCACAGGAGATATCCTCTATTACCAGGCTGTGACTCCTCAATTGGTAGCCCTTCCTATGATTTGGCGGCATAAATTGAGATGTGCCATTCATATTATGGTCTGCAGTATTAGTTTCCGTAATTCTTTGTTTGAATAAATGATTTCCCATGTGATCATAGGCCCGTGAATTGATCTCAAGCAAGCGTGATCTGTATTGGCCAAATATTAGCCCATATTTGTTTTGTTTGATGAGTTTGTGGTCTACATCATTGGCTTGCCTATTTTAGCCCGTGTGGCAGTTGGAACAAATAAAATGCATCATTTTATTGGCACAAATAAGGCTCTAGTGATTCAAGTGTATGTCAGATAAAGAAAAACAGCTTGAGGATTTTTCTTTTGGCTTGCGTGGCTTCTGCAAATCGTGTTATAGATAACACATTGATCTATTATTTGTGGGTCGATTGGGCATCGAGCTCTTGTGCATTGAATCAACGACCTTGTGTGCTTTATTGGCATGTTTATATTGTTTAGAGCAGTGAGGATGGAGACTTGTTTATGATACTGAACTGAGTAATAAATCTGATTATGGGGTGCACGTCCTATGAAAAAAAGGTTAAAGTGCTGACCAATCTCATTTCCTAATTCTTGTACACATCACTAATTGGTTAGTCACGTATTTTAAAATACTTTTCTAGTTTCCATTGTTTGCCCGAGAAAAGTGTGTGTTATTCCATGGGAATTTGGTGGCAATTTTTGGTCTTCCTAGTGTCTAGAAGATTGAGCGTCTAATAAGTTTCATAATGATAGATTGTCATTTTATTGTCTCCAAGTGTCATTGAGTCAAGTTGTATTTGTAGGGCTTATTTTTATAAATTGTCAATTTGTTAAAGTGTAATAGTCAAGGTGCATTATCAGTTTAGCCCGACACATTTGATTAAAAGAGTAGTCATGGATAAATTAAGTTTCATTGAAAAATTTGAAGGTAGAGACTTTCATACATGGCAGATACAAATGCAGCTACACTTGATAGAAAAGGATCTTTGGGATGTTGTCAAACCAAACTCAGTCATACCAACTAATGCAAAGGAACTTGCAAAGTGGAATGTCAAAAATTAGAAAGCTTTGGTAACTATAGGTCTTGGCTTATCAAAAGCATATTTACACCATGCGGATTTTGCGAAGTCAACAAAAGAGATTTGGGAGGCATTAAACACGCTCTTCAGATTTGAAGCAGAAAATGCCAAGACAATATTAAAGAAGAGATTATATGGATTGAAGATGGAAAAAAGGTACAAAAATGGTAGATCATATTAGTAAGTTTCACTCTCTCCTATATCAGCTAGCTGGGATTAATGAGAAAGTAAAAGATGATGATGCCAAAACAATTCTTTTGAATAGTTTGCCTAAAAATATGTCTGGAATGTTGTTCACACTAAGCAAGGTAACCATTAGTCTTGAAGGAGTAATATCTACTCTACATGATCATAATGAAGACTCAAAATCTGAAGAATTCTTATTTGTACATAACAAAGCAGGCAAAGGAAAGTACAAATCTAAGAATATTCTTTCAAAAGGAAAAATCAAATATTTCTATTATAATGAAATAGGACACGTAATTTTGAATTGCAAGAAGAGGGCACAAGATCTACTAGATGATAACCTAGATCATCAAGCTTCATTAGATGAAGAAATAGATTGGAAAGAATATGCTAGTAATAAAGAGTTGTCATGTGCAAGTGATGAGGAATATGTGCTTTAAATAATTCAATACTAGAGGAAGGAGGCAACAGAGGAAGGAGGCAACAGAGGAAGAAGGACAATCAGTGTCCTTTCTTCAGTCACCAACGACGGGGTTGCTTATCAACTCTAGTGGAATTTCATTTTCTATAAGTGTGTTTCTATGTTTCTAATAATTAGAAATTTCACATAATGGGGGGGATGTAACATCAATATTCCATTTCTAGCTACAGTGAAAATTTCCTCTATTGTTGGAGATCAAGTGGCATGATAATCAACAATTGTTATATGTGGGTTATTTTCTTATGTAACCTCCTAGTGTAAAATATTGTATTGAAAAAAACCACTAGTGTAATGTAGTTCATGAATATTGAAAGGGTTTGTGGGAGGATCCATAAAACCACATGAGGTGAACAGATGAGTAGGTTCCTGTTCATGTCTAGGTTTGTGGTAAGCCTATGTGAAAACCATGAAAGGGTGATGGGAGATGCCTTTCATTTTGAATCAAGATCACGACCCACAAGAGTTGGGCTTACTACAGATGTAGGGTGTGAGTTCTTACCATGTTCACACTAAGGAGGGGAATGTTGGGAGATTAAATGTTAGTGTTCAAATTAATTAATAATGTGAGTTGTTATCACAACTCACATAACTATTACGGATGTGAGAATACTTATTTGTTAGTTTGTCAGTGGTTTGTAACTGAGTTGTTAAAAAAACTCAATTTATTTAGGGATGTCATTTGTGTTGTTTCCCAAATAATAGGATTTAAGAATCCTATAATTTTATGTAAAGTGTATTGAATGAAAGTGCATGAGAAGAAACGTTGTATTCTCTTATATTTAATTTTTGCTACTTCTATTATTTTGCCTCAAATTTCTATTAGAATTTATGCAAAGGATTAGATGATAGGGATGAAAGTGTTGAAGACTATTGTGTTGTCATGGATGCCTCATGTGGCATTTTCATTTATGTCAACCCTCACTGTTGTGTTGTCATTGATATCTCATTTGCAGTTTTGTGTTGAGATCTTGCCAAATTTGTGATGTAGTCCATAGTTGGACGTCAACACTCTACTTGGTGTTGATGTCTATACTCTGTGTGTTGTATTGTCATTTATACTTGCACTTGTATGATGATGCTTATGATTATGGTGTTGTGTTATGTTAATATTAGTGATGATTCTGAAGTTCGTGATTGGATGTCATGACTTGTTATATTAAGATGAGGATTATAAGCATTAAGATGAGGATTAGAAGCATTAAGATGAGCATTATAAGTATTAAGATGAGGATTATATGGTGATGAAGTGGATATGATGCTCACAAGCTTGTGAATTCTATAAGGTGTTGTTGCTCTGGAGTGAGAAAATGGTGCAACAATGATTTTCTAGTCTCTGCACATTGGTGAAGTGTGAAAATACAAGAAGGTGTTTTGAAGATTTTCTTGGAGAATGCTTCGCATTCCTCCACAATTATATATATGGTCTTGTAGTTTGGGAATCATCTTTTATATGCTATACATGATACACTCATATCTTTTTAGGTCTTTTATGTGTTGTGGATATTACACTCCTATATTTTTAGGTCTTTGGTGTTGTTACAAAAGTTTTTGGTAAATGGAGCATGTTATTGATTTGGTTGCTTGTCAAGGCTGGTTCGAAAAATTCTCCTCATTTATTTGCATTGTTGTTTCTACTACTATGCCTTGGTGGATGTGATTACATTATCTGTGCAGTGTCTTAATTCAGAGTTTAGGTGATGAAATGTACCACAAGTATGTTTGACAATGTTTTATCTCATGTTTGTGTTTTCTGGCCTTCAGGGTATAAAGAACTTTGTATCTGTTTGGTTGTGCCAACTTGTTTTGGCATGAAAATATGAAATAAGTGTAGGAAATTATTTTTGAATGTTCAATGAATGTCTCTATGTGGTCCACATGATAGTGGTTGATCACTTTGGTGCCACATATTGTATGGAGTTGGTTTTCAAGGTGATTTGTGGTTGTTTGATCGACATAGTCTTTTTTCTTTCTTGCATTATTCATTTGAGGGTCTCTGCCAACATTGGAGGTTGTGATGAGGTATATTTGAGCACTACTGTGTCTCAATGTGAGTCGCATTGTGTAAATTCATTTGGAAGTAGTGTTTCTGGGCCGATTGGTAAAGTGCTACATGTTTCATCTACACGTTATGTTGTTGATGAATTGGGAAGATGTGTGCTGATATGCTTGATGTTTGGGGCTACATAGAAAGATGTAATAATTTGTTTTAGTTCCATTTTATCTCTTGGTTTGGACCGCTTTCACAACAAATATGTTTTGAGGCTGACTTTTTAGGGTCATTGCTTGTCTCCTATTATGGCCAACCTAATTAGATATTTTCTTTGCTTACTGAAGATATATATAGAACTTCAAATTAGTTGTAAGCATGGATTGAGAGGTACATAGTGTGGTGCAATAAAAGTGTGTGGTGGAGGTTTTTAAGATGAAATTCCTAATGCTTTCTTGAGGCAATGAGTCAAAGACAACTACATTTTAAGAAGATTATTATACGATGTGAGTTGAACGCTTATTCATTGTAATTTAAATTACCATGTATTATGCTTTGAGATTCTCTTCAGTAGGTCCTTGTATCTTTCTCTAAGGTAGTGAATCTATTTTTCAATTCCTTCAAGGAGTAGTATGCTTCCTTAGGTAGTGTCTTAAAAAAAATTATAATCTTGTTCTTATTAGTGAGGATTTTCTCACCATGGTTTTTCCCTTGTTGTGTTTTCCATGTAAATCTAGTGTTCTCTTGTGCATTGGTGTTAATTCTTTTATTTTTTATTATTACTAATTTATTAAGAGTTTTTGAATTGTACTTAAAGGTTTAAATTTTGAAGAGACTGATTTAGCCCCCCAGTCTCTAGGTGTGTTCAACAATTGAGTATCAGATCTAGGTTCCTTAGAAGTAGCTTAATCGCTCAAGGGGGGTTTGGGATGGCACAAGATGGATCTCACAAGGCACCTATGTTTAATGGAACAAACTAAATTTTTTGGAAAGTAAGAATGGAAACATATATGACCACTTTAGGGTTAGGTGTTTGGAACTTAGTCAAGGATGGTTATACAACTCTTGCTCTTCCTCCAACATATTCGATTGAGATTAGGTTATATGAAAACAATAACAAAGCAAGGAATGCAATATTGAGTGGGTTAGAAAATTCAAAACTTGTGAAGGTAGTGCACCACAATACTACTAAGGAGATTTGGGAAAAGGTTAAAAACATTTATGAAGGAGATGATAAAGTAAAGAAAACTAAAATGCAAAACTTCAAGTGCAAATTTGAGGATTTGAGGATGTCAGACGATGGAGATTTTGCTAGTTATATGATGCAGATGGATGAAGTGGTAAATGACACCAAAGGTATAAGTGAAGAATTTAAAGATGACGTTGTGAAAAAAATACTTAGGTCTCTTTCTAAATTTTATAGTCATAAGTAATCTACTATTGAGGAAAGTAAGGACTTGGATAAATATTCAATGGATCAACTATATGATGCTATCTTTGCCTTTGAGATGAGAGAGTTTGACAAAGATGCTCCAAATAAGGAAGTAGCATTGAAAGTTAGTAAGAGGGTTGATGATGAAGGTATTAATTAGGTTGATGGCTTTGACAAAGTAGAAGCAAACTTGTGAGAAGATTGAAGAATGACACTGACAAGTAAAAAGGTAAGTTACCTTTCAAATGTTCTAAATGTGGGAGAATTGGTCTTTTTTCCTCGAAATATACTTTTAGAGAATCAAAATATAGAAATAAAAGAGAGAAGTTCAAAAAAAGTCTTTTTTCCAAGGAGAGAAACTATTTTTTAGAAGATGAGGACAATGATTATTTAAATGATTATTTAACACTCCTCATGGCTTTGAAAGTTGGTGGAAAAGGGTGATATTGAAAAATTTAGGAAATTCGATACTTTGTAAGTTGACAAAGATGATGAAATTCAATGATTGTATGGTCCACCTTCCATGAAAAATAAGAGGAAAATGATTGGGTGATTGATAGTGGTTGTTCCCATCACATGACTAGTGACAAAGGGAAATTCATCAACCTTAAGAAGTGGAATGGAGGATTGGCCAAGTTTGGTGATGAGGGATCGACACTAATCTATGGAAAGTGTACTGTAGCAATTGATTGAAAGAACAAGACAAATAATTTTATTTATGTTAAATGAATAAAACACAATATTCTCGGTGTTAGTTAAATGTGAGACAAAGGATATAATTTTGAATTTCATGAAAAAGGTTGTGAAATTAGAAAGGGGAAATTGAGAACACTAGCTACAGAGGGAACTAGGATTGATGGGAATGTTAATCACATAAAGGGGGTTAGTAGAAGAGGCCATCTAATGGCACAAACTAGTGAAATTTAGCTATGGATAAAAAAGGATGGGTCACATAAACTTTGGACAACATGGTGATGATCAAATCTTCACAAACGATAAGAGACATGCCAAGGATCATCAAGCCTACAAGCATATTATGCAAGGGATGTCAGATTGGGAAGCAAACAACAGAAAGATTTAATAACAAAGAGTACTCTTCCCAAAAATATTTGGATCTAATACATATTGACTTGTGCGAACCTACCAAGACAAAGGGTCTCAATGGTGAAAGATAATTTATGTTTCTTATTGATGATTATTTAGGATGACATGGGTTACATTTTTTAAATAAAAATCATAAGCTCTAGATAAGTTTATAGTTTTCAAATCTATGGTTGAGAATGAAGTAGATGATAAGATAAAATGTTTAAAACCTTATATAAGACGTGAGTTTACTTCAAATGAGTTTGAAAAGTTTTGTGAAGACCACAGAATTAGGAGACACTTGATTTCTCCTAGGACCCCTCCGTAGAATGGGCTAGTAGAAAGAAAGAATAGAAAAATCTAAGACACGACAAGGAAAATGTTAAAGGAAGCTAATATGTATAATATGTATTGGAAAGAAGTAATTCATACTATTGTCGATATTCTTGATAAATTATAATTAAGGGTTAATATCTCTAAGACCCCTCATGAGATTTGGTGTAGAAGACCTGCTATTGTCAGGTATTTTGGGATTTTTGGTTGCAAATGTTATATCAAGAGAGATGAAGAACGCTTGGGAAATTTTGAATTAATATGTGATGAAGGGATCTTCCTTGGTTACTCAACCAGAAGCAAGGCCTATATATGCTACGACAAGAGACCGAGGAGGATAGCCAAAAACAAAAAATGTTAATGTAGATGAAGAATTAAATAAAATCACACAAAAACCTAAGGACTATGGATTAAAAGTACCTCACTACATAGAAGAAGAATAAGAAGAAGAGACATAATAAAAAACAATATTAGAGAAGGGCCCTAAGATTCTAGCCACTTATGTTCAAAAGAATCATTTAGAAGATCATATTATAGGTGAGAATAATGAAGGTGTACACACTAGGAGAAAACTTGCAAAACAAAGTGAGCAAGTGAATTTTTGTCTCTTATAAAAGATAGAGCACAAGACCTTTGTTAATGCCAACAAGCATTGTAATGCCCACCAAAATACCCCAGAGAAATATAACTAAATACACACTAATTTAATTTAATTTTTTTTTACAATACAACACATAACATCACTTAAGCAATGCAACGAGAACACTTCAACATCTAAGTGTTATGAACATAGAACAATTCACTCAAACTATTTAACAATTACGCAAGCGGAATATAATAAATCATTACTACTAACTCCCTAGGGTATCCCAATGCCATTACTTAATCTACCTACATAAAAAATAAACATTTACTTTCTTCCAGATCAATACCTAATAATCTTAATCAGTTTACAAGCATAGGTGCAACATAGTCAATACATAACACTCATGATATGCAACCTACTTAATCATTCACTTAATATAAGATTCTATCTTTCAATGCATAGCTATTTCCCTTTTTCTCTTAGGTTCATTTTATACACCAAGTCCAAATGTTCTTATTACCAGTAACCAACCTTTGACTATAAAGATCACCATTCACATACCAAGATTAAACCTTACATTGCATTAACATAGTTTCCATTTATAATTAATTTCTGCATAATCATTTATGATTTTATGCTCCTAGCATGCCTATTACTTAATCATGATTCTTAAAGTACATAAGGCAATAATCACAAAGTCTTCCTAAACATTTAATCCATAGCTCATTTAATACTCATAAAATCTCTTACACTATATCAATTAATCAACAACATCTTATCATAATTTAAGTAACCACACAAATTCAACTCAACACAAACTAAGATAAAATATCCTAAATCCATAACAACTAATATCATCCACCAAATGTAGTCAAAATCTTAAACCATAACATATGATACATTCTAATCCTTTCCTATAAGACAAGAATTCATTTTACCGTCTACCCACACACATACTAGCGATTCCCACTAATAAGATTAGTAATTCATTCACTAAGAACATTCATTAAATATTTTCATAAGGACCATTCAATTGCATCCCAAGCATTATAAGATTTCAATCCTACCAATAGATCATTGGCTAAGAAGTATGATAAACATGTCCTAAGATATCTTCTAATATTGCTCATACTCGTACATCCTACCATCATCATAAACTTTATACTATTTCCTTTTAACATGGCTCATCAAGAATACAAATTGTGTCATTTAATTCCAAACCATAATACTTATCCCTATCTCCTGCATCCCTTTCATTTAATATAAAAATGTGTTACAATTCAACTCAAGGTTCATCATTACAATCATTGACTATAACCAAGACCTATCACTATAACTAAAACAACATAATAATTTCTCATAAGCATGATTTATTTTACAACCATTACATGATAATTTCATTAGATAAATCACGTCATCATTTACATACTTGCTACTAATATTATCCATGAACTATCTGAAGAAGCATCATCATCCACACAAGAAGAATCCAAAGATAGGAACATCCCAATGGTTAAAAAGCACCAACCACCCAACCATGTGGAACCAAAACATTCACCCCCCCGTGCTAGGAGATGACACAAGGTCCCAACACACACTCTACATCTAGGTTGACACTTAAAAACCAAAGAGATTAAACAATACAAGGACACTCAAGAAATAACCAATCACAAGAAAGCACAGATAGAAAACTCCCAGAGGCACTCAAATCAACAAGGCATCAATAAATCTCAAGCAAAGGACACATGTAGGAGTGGAGTGTCATCACATGCTATCCTCCCCCATAATATTTCCAACACAACTCTTCATGACATAACCCCGATAGACATGTGGAGCCATTTCTACCCATGAGAGAATCAAGGGAGTTTTGACTTACCATCTTAACGGCCTTCTCATGCTTATCCTAAAACATCCTCCATAGGAATAAGCCATGATGCTCAAAAATATTCATTATCTTGTTTAAATGAGTTCTAAATACCCATCCCAATTAATTCATTATTAATGTTATCACTTGTTTAAACAAAGGAAAACCCCCATGTGCCCTGGCAGTCTAGGCGAAAATCTTATCAACTTAAGTGCCTATCTCTCATGACTTCGGTCATCACATGAAAGCCCACTCCCCCTATCATGCTCCAAAACAACAATAGAAAATAGGCTCCAATTCAAATTACAAGAAGAGATCCATAACTTCATCATGCATCCCAACAACACATAAACATACAAGGAAAACCATAGCTAAAGAGCATAAAGGGCTTAAATCCATTACAATGCAAAATGAGCCTCAATGTGAAAATCCATAGAATATCAAATATGAGGTGTTCCATCAATAATACATATCAATTTTGTTGTCTCCATAGCAATACCATCGTGTTCTCTCCACATCAATATCTCAATATCAGGAAAACTCAAATCTTTAACAATAAATAAGTCAAGAATGATACAGCATAGAAAAACGTAAAATCGCATCAAACTGATAAATAACAGCAACTGAAAACGTTTGCAAAAACCCCAAAAATCCTCTAGAATGAAACCAAACTCAAGAATCTAAATCTGACTAGCAAAACAGTAAAAACACCAAAGACAGGCAGAACACCGCATACACCGCGCAGAACAACACTTTCACATTGAAGTTTAGCGCTTTTATATTGCAAATTAGCACCTATATTAATAGTTTAGTGCTTGAGACAACACTTTTACACAAAAGACAATGCATAAATATCGAAGAGCAACGCGGATGCAACACAAGACAGCGCAAATACATGAAAGGACAACACAAATACAATGAAGATTAGCGCATATACATAATCAACGGTTTTACATAAAAAGGACGAAAAAACAAAAAACTTTTGGCAGAGATTAAAAATCAAACTTAAAACATTAAGCTTCGAAAAATATATACACAGAGTCGCCCAGAACTATAGATTAAAAGGGCATAAATGAAATAAACAATAAACATCTATAAACCAAGATTTAATCGAAACTCCATTCATGACACAAACTCAGAAAAAAACTAGATTAATCCCAGAAATATAAATATTTCCCACAAACTATAGAATAAAACTTTATAACGAATCTATATATTTCCTTCCAAACCATACAAACTATTTTTCCAAAGCTCACACATTCAATCTACAGACGCGGAGCATACAGAAAACTGTAAAACAAAATACAAAAAGGAGAATACATCACCAACCTGCAACCCATATGATGGGAAGAAGCTGAAGAAGAGCTCCCCAAATCCAAAAGCCAAATCAACAAGCTCCAACAACAATCCAAGCCAAAAACCAAAGGAAAATCTTGCAAAGAAAATTTTTCAAAAAAAGAAGCCAACCCCAAAAAACTTCACGAAAATGAAAATAAAAAGCCAAACAATAACCAAAACCCTAGCCTCTACAATAGCCAATCAAAATATTCGATTCTATAATATATTTTATCAACCCTACCATATAATATAATTTTTCCTCCCTTTTCGAATTCAACCAATAAGAGAAGAGGGTAAGTGAGAAAAATATAAATCATGTTTTTACAATTAGGTGGGAATATTTTTTTATTTTTATTTTAAAGTGTATTTATACAACCCACTAAACATTAAAGTCAAACAAATAAATAAAACATGAGCCACAATTAAATAAATCAAATGGGTAAATTAAATTAAATAAACCAAGGGCTCATAAATGAATTAAAGAACCAAATAAACATTAAATATCAAATAAATATTAAACCATAGATGATTAAATAAATAAATAAACAATTAAATACCAATAAAAGGTCAAACCACAAGTATCAAATAAATATAAAACCACAACATAAGCTTAACAATAAATATTAAATCGTCATTAAATATCCAATAATTAAATACCCAAAAAGGCAAGAATCCGATAAATTAAATTAAACGTTAGACAGTCAAATAATCAAATCACTATTAATCAAAATAATTAAAATAAACATTATTAACTACTTAATCTCACATCAATAATCAAATAATCACTCCCAGCATAATAGAATTAACCAACCAATACTAACATACTCATAACACAGAAGAAACCAAACTTACTAACTGACATGGTGACTTGCGCCAAGATGTTGATGACTCACAATGAACAACTTAGACCTAGAGTATGTGAGGGGAACTTCTGTCAACTCCGAACCACATACCATTGGGATTTAAAGACACGCTCAGACTTGTGGATCCAGGTGGAGCCGATGTCTAGTACTTGCAAATCCTACATCCACAAAGCGACGATATGACATATGCATATATATTATAACAGACAAGGGTTAGAGAATCGCAACGACACATCCTGCTCACAATGAGTGATGTGGCATTGTCTTTATCTCGAAGACAGTCATACAATAATCAAACACACCATAAGATCAACTCATCATAGATAATCATTAAATATGGTCAGTACATCAAAACATCATCACGTCCATGATTAGTATCAGTCATGATTATAATACGACATGTAAAATCCATCAATAATATGAACATGTATATGATCCACCAATACTTTTGCTCATCAAATCACATGATCAATATAATATTTCGTTAATCTATCACACAATAAGTGTATAGTGTCTAAGAAAACACATGATCAATAATGATAGTATCAACATCATTTAAATCATCCAAAGTAGTCTATGCACAATAATGTCTATCACGCATGAATTAAAAGTCAGCTCTAGTCAAAACAAGTCAAGTCAAGGGTGGACACTACATCCTCCCCCCCCTTAGACTCGACTTACTCCTAGAAGTCGTAAGAGTTAGGGTGACAACTAGCACACATAAATCAAAAAGCTCATTTTAACACAAACATATTATAATATTTTCTAACTCAAGAAAGATAATGACAACTAAATTTCCTCCTTATGCTTCAATTATTCAAAATAAACATGTTACACAAGAGGTAAATGAAGCACCAACTCCTATTAATTACGATATGTACACTAAATTGTTAAGATTCTTACAAGGGAACTTCACTTTAACCATACTTGCAATACAAAATTGTAACTTTAGTCATTGAGTTAAGCATCAATAAACATAAATCACTATATTTCACACCAATATTCATAGTAACACACCTTCAACATCTAGTTGCATGCAAATAGAGAGAGAGAGATATACATTTTACACAATATCTTACACATATGCACATATTATATTGTTGAATAAATCATTTCATAAGTCTAAATGAGGGAAAAAATTCTCAGAAATAAGCCTCCTCTAGTTAAATATATTCAAGACATCACACGATAACCAAGCATGTATAACCTATTTATTAAAAGAACAAGTTTCATGGCATTCAAATGCCCTAATTTTCACCATGTTTCCATTACGCTACTCTTTATACAAACATAAGATGCAATCCTTATCCAATCAAATCATTCTAGGGCATCCTTAATCTATTATTTGTACACAAAGGATTTTGAAGGCAAGAAATCAATAATTGCTTTTTTATTTAACTATTCCATAAATTTCGGACTTCACAATTCCAAGGCACTTCTATCTACTGTAAAATTCAGAAAGTTACAAATAAATTTCATCTTATTAACACCTTTCATTTACTCAGCTAATATCAACATTATCTAATTGTTTGCTTAGTCTAGTGCACTTTTCCGCGATGTCCTCCCTCGCACATACTATTAGAGGTTCAAAATGAACATGATAGAGACAACACTTGGCTCAAGATATGGGCCCACAATACATTGACACTCAAAATGACCACCACAGACAACAAAAGAGGAGGTTAAGGAAATATCCTCAAATCGATAAATTAAACTAAAAGAGAAGAAAATTTGTCGACAAAATCAATCAAGAAATTTAAGTGTGACAAGTGCCACCACAAGGGCAAAATAAAAGAAAGAAGAGCTTAGTGGTCATCCCAAGAGTAAATAAATCTCAAAAATGCACATTAATCCTGACGACACATCACACAAATCATAAATTAACTCAAGGCAAAGTATACGATTCATGCAACCCACATTACGAGGTGACCAACATTAGTCACACCAAAGGGAGTAACTGCTACACAACATCCAAGGGTGAAATGCCTTGAATGTGTTAGAGAGTGCACAACATATATTTAAGACTTTTATTTTATCCATATGTTCGTATTCTTTTCATTATTTTTAATGCATTACAATAATTTCAAAAAAAAAATCTAGACAATTATCCTTTATGAAAGTTGGCATAGGAAGGAAGAGACACATGCACAAGGAATATACTCATACCATGACTAATGTTCAAGATATATAATCTGTACCATGATCATATTTACCCAGTTATAATAGAAATAGAGGTTAGAGCTTCAATTAATCACTTGATAGTAGGCTATAACATGCATCATTTTCATTAATGCACAACTAATAACCTATAGAAGATTAGAATGTCCTTCATAAGGTCCTTAAGCAATTTAATCAATCATATATTTAAACAAGCAAAATAGGTCTCAATACTAAAGCCAAAGTTTAATATCAATTTCTACTCTCACCAATAATAATCTTCTAACATACTTCTAGTTATCTAAATTAGGAATATCTCAGTCCTACTTCCAGAAATTTGTTTTCTTTTCATCTAATGTCACTTAAATTCTAAGAATACATGCATCTTTTTAAACTCACTTCATATCATTACTTGATTATTATCATTCATAGGCTATGTATTTTTGACATTTCAAGAAAAATTGACATCTAGAATCCCAACACAATTTCATATAATTTATTATCATTTTATCTCATTAGAACTCGCTAAGGAAGCACTTCTTAAAATTCAAACAAGGAAATGATATAGTAACGTTTCTTAATTTATCCATCTAGTTAAGAGAAATATTTATTCAATGCCATACAACTCCTACACAAAGCTAAAACTTGTATCTTGCCAAACCAAATAAAGACACAGTGGTATCATTTCGATTTCTACATATGCAATGCACCAATCCTTGCTTCAATACACATATTTATCTCCCTTTAGTTTTGCTATACATGTCCTATTTAATGATGGGATATTCTATTTAATCAATTCTTCCCTTTAAAGAACAAGGATCATGAATGCAATACCTAAATCTCAGTCTTCAATGCAAATTAATTTCATCTAATGTTCCCTTTAATTTATACGAGGCATATTCATCAATCATTATTTAATCCTTTTACTTATATCAATAACCCCCAAGTATTTGAATATTTTACCCCAAAGAGAGAAGAGGAAGGAAGGGGTATTACCACACAAATCAATACACGCAAATTTATGCAAATCGGTTTGAATTCCCTAGTCATGCCAAATACAACTACTACTTTTAAAGGTATGCAATTTCAACTTCCATAAGATCTCCTACCAATACAAGTGCAACTAGCAATCCCAAATCCTTTGATAGCTATGATTTCCTCAAACAATCTTTTATTACAAACAAAATCACACATATACCGAAACAACCAATAGTTCTATGGGGTAACCATTATATTACCAACTAATTCCCTTACATTTCACATAGGAGATTAAAATAAGGAAAATGGTATTATTAAGCTAATTTTATTATGCACCACATACAATTTCTTCGATTTTCACATTATGATCTATACTAAATTATTCCTTAATGCATAATACAAACACTTCATCTTTCTATTCATAGGAAGATCAACATAACAAACTAATTTTATGATCATAGCATTAGTTGAGAGGATAAACACATTCTTTTCTCATTCTACAACATAATTAATTATGTATAAGGAGAGCATCCCAAATCATTCAAATAAGCACTAGAAATTTTACAGAGCAAGTAAGAACATATAGACACTTCTCTTATTCTAGAGACATGCATATGGAATAAATACACACTATACTTAAAATTATTATTCCTAAAAGGAATTAGAGAGAAACACAAGGCATAGATATCTAAGATTACCAAAATTCTAATAACACTTTTTCTAACACAAATCTCAAAGAGTAACTTGATCCAAAGGAACATCAAGGCACATTCAAAAGACTAAAAGCAACATACATAACCAGAGATCCCAACATTGCAACATATGCTATGTACCAAATGTAATGCCCACCAAAATACCCTAGAGAAATACAACTAAATACACACTTCTTTTTTTTAATTTTTTTACAATACAAAACATAACATCACTTAAGAAATGCAACGAGCACACTTCAGCATCTAAGTGTTATGAACATAGAACAATTCACTCAAACTATTTAACAATTACACCAGTGGAATATAATAAATAATTACTACTAACTCCCTAGGGTATCCCAACCCCATTACTTAATCTACCTACATTAGAAATAAACATTTACTTTCTTCCAGTTCAATACCTAATAATCTTAATCATTTTACAATCATAGGTGCAAAATAGTCAATACCTAACACTCGTGATATGCAGCCTACTTAATCATTCACTTAATATAAGATTCTATCTTTCAATGCATAGCTATTTCCCTTTTTCTCTTAGGTTCATTTTATACACCAAGTCCAAATGTTCCTATTACCATTAACCAACCTTTGACTATGAAGATCACCATTCACATACCAAGATTAACCCTTACATTGCATTAACATAGTTTCCATTTATAATTAATTTCTGCATAATCATTTATGATTTTATGCTCCTAGCATGCCTATTACTTAATCATGATTCTTAAAGTACATAAGGCAATAATCACAAAGTCTTCCTAAACATTTAATCCATAGCTCATTTAATACTCATAAAATCTCTTACACTATATCAATTAATCAACAACATCTTATCATAATTTAAGTAACCAAACAAATTCAACTCAACACAAACTAAGATACAATATCCTAAATCCATAAAAACTAATAGGATCCACCAAATGGAGTCATAATCTTAAACCATAACATATGATACATTCTAATCCTTTCCTATAAGACAAGCATTCATTTTACCGTCTACCCACACACATACTAGCAATTCCCACTAATAATATTAGTAATTCATTCACTAAGAACATCCGTACAATATTTTCATAAGGATAATTCATTTACATCCCAAGCATTATAAGATTTCAATCCTACCAGTAGATCACTGACTACGAAGTATGATACTATAAGTTCAAATTCTTCAATCACAAAACATAAACATGTCCTAAGATATCTTCCAATATTGCTCATACTCATACATCATACCAACATCATAACATTTATACTATTTCCTTTTAACATGGCTCATCAAGAATACAAATTGCGTCATTTAATTCCAAACCATAATAATTATCCCCATCTCCTTCATCCCTTTCATTTAATATACAAATGTGTTACAATTCAACTCAAGGTTTATCATTACAATCATTGACTATAACCAAGAGTCATCACTATAACTAGAACAACATAATCATTTCTCATAAGCATGATTTATTTTACAACCATCACATGATACTTTCATTACATAAATCACGTCATCATTTACATACTTGCTACTAATATTATCCATGAACTATCTGAAGAAGCATCCTCATCTGTGCAAGAAGAATCCAAAGAGAGGAACATCCCAATGGTTAAAAAGCACCAAGCACTCGACCATGTGGAACCAAAGGAACCACTCCCCATGCTAGGAGATGACACAAGGTCCCAACACACACTCTAAATCTAGGTTGACACTTAAAAACCAAAGAGATTAAACAATACAAGGACACCTAAGCAAGAACCAATCACAAGAAAACACAAACATAAAACTCCTAGAGCCGCAAAAATCAACAAGGCATCAATACATCTCAAGCAAAGGACACATGTAGGAGCAGAGTGTCATCACATGATATCCTCCTCCATAATATTGCCAACACAACTCTTCACGACATAACCCCTATAGACATGTGGAGGCATTTCTACCCATGAGAGAATCAAGGGAGGTTTGACTTACCGTCTTCACGACCTTCTCATGCTTATCCTAAAACATCCTCCCTACGAATAAGCCATGAGGCTCAAAACTATTCATTAACTTGTTTAAATGAGTTCTAAATACCCATCCCAATTAATTAATTATTAATGTTATCACTTGTTTAAACAAAGGAAAACCCCCATGTGCCCTGGAAGTCTAGGCATAAAGCTTATCAACTTAACCGCCTATCTCTCGTGACTCTGGTCATCACATGAAATCCCACTCCCCCTATCATGCTCCAAAACAACAATAGAAAAGAGACTCCAATTCAAATTCCAAGAAGAGATCTGTAACTTCATCATGCAACCCAACAACACATAAACATACAAGGAAAACCATAGCTAAAGAGCACAAAGGGCTTAAATCCATTACAATGCAAAATGAGCCTCAATGTGGAAATCCATAGGATATCAAAAATGAAGTGTTCCATCAATAATACATATCAATTTTGTTGTCTCCACAACAAGACCGTCTTGTTGTCTACACAACAATATCTCAATTTCAAGAAAACTCAAATCTTCAACAATAAATAAGTCAAGAATGATACAGCATAGAAAAACATAAAATCGCATCAAACTGATAAATAACAACAACTAGAAAATGTCTACAAAAACCCCAAAAAGCCTCTGGAATGAAACCAAACTCAAGAATCCAAATCTGACTGGCAAAATAGTGAAAACACCAAAGACAGGCAGGACAATGCATACACCGCGCAGAACAGCGCTTTCACATTGAAGTTTAGCACTTTTATATTGCAGATTAGCGCCTGTATTAATAGTTTAGCGCCTGAGCCATCGCTTTTACACAAAAGATAGTGCATAAACATGAAAGAAGAAAGTGAATGCAACAAAAGACAACGTAAATACATGAAAGGACAGTGCAAATACAACGAAGATCAGTGCATATATAGAATCAGCGGTTTTACATAAAAAGGATAGAAAAACACAGAACTTTTGACAAAGATTAAAAATTAAACTTAAAACATTAAGCTTCGAAAATAATATACATGGATTCACCCAGAACAATAGATTAAAAGGGCACAAATGAAATAAACAATAAACATTTGAAAACCAAGATTTAATCGAAACTCCATTCACGAGACAAACTTAGAAAAACACCAGATCAATCCTAGAAATATAAATATTTCTGACAAACTATAGAATAAAACTTTATAATGAATCTATATATTTCCTTCCAAACCATACAAATTATAAATTTATTTTCCAAAGCTCACACATTCATTCTGCAGACATGGAGCATACAGGAAATTGTAAAACAAAATACAAAAAGGAGAATACATCACCAACCTGCAACCTATGTGATGGGAAGAAGCTGAAGAAGAGCTCCCCAAATCCAAAAGCCAAATCAACAAGCTCCAGCAACAATCCAAGCCAAAAACCAAAGCAAAATCTTGGAGAGAAAATTTTTCAAAAAAAGAAGCCAACCCCCAAAAACTTCACGGAAATGAAAATAAAAAGCCAAACAATAACCAAAACCCTAGCCTCTACAACAGCCAATCAAAATATTCGATTCTATAATATATTTTACCAACCCTACCATATAATATAATTTTACCTCCCTTTTCGAATTCAACCAATAAGAGAAGAGGGTAGGTAAGAAAAATATACATCGTGTTTTTACAATTAGGTGGGAATATTTTATTTAATTTTATTTTAAAGTGTATTTATACAACCCACTAAACATAAAAGTCAAAAAAATTAAAAAAACATGAGACACAATGAAATAAATCAAATAGAGAAATTAAATTAAATAAACCAAGGGCTCATAAATGAATTAAAGAACCAAATAAACATTAAATATCAAATAAATAAACAATTAAATACCAATAAAAGGTCAAACCACAAGTATCAAATAAATATAAAACCATAACATAAGCTTAACAATAATTATTAAATCATCATTAAATATCCAATAATTAAATACCCAAAAAGGCAAGAATCTAATAAATTAAATTAAACGTAGTCAAATAATCAGATCGCTATTAATCAAAATAATTAAAATAAATATTATTAACTACTTAATCTCGCATCAATAATCAAATAATCACTCTCAGCATAATAGAATTAACCAACCAATAATAACATACTCACAACACAAAAGAAACCAAACTTACTAACTAACATGGCGACTAGTGCCAAGACGCTGACGACTCCCAGTGAATAGCTTAGACCTAGAGTGTGTGAGGGGAACTTGTGTCAACTCCAAACCACATACCATTGGGATTTAAAGACACGCTCAGACCTGTGGAGCCAGGTGGAGTCGATGTCTGGTACCTACAGATCCTGCATCCACAAAGCAATGATACAACATATGCATATATATATTATAACAAACAAGGGTTAGAGAATCGCAACGACACATCTCGCTCACAATGAGTGATGTGGCATTGTCTCTATCCCGAAGATAGTCATACAATTATCAAACACACCATAAGATCAACTCATCATAGATAATCATTAAATATGGTTAGTACATCAAAACATCATCAAGTGCATGATTACTATAATTTGTGATTATAGTACGACATGTAAAATCCATCAATATTATAAACACGTATATGATTCATCAATACTTATGCTCATCAAATCACATGATCAATATAATCTTTCGATAATATATCACACAATGAGTATATAGTGTCTAACAAATCACATGATCAATAATGATAGTATCAACATCATTTAAATCATCCAAAGTACTTGATGCATAATAATGTCTATCAGGCATGAATTAAAAGTCAACTCTAGTCAAAACAAGTCAAGTCAAGGGTGGACACTACAAGGATGAAGGATGGTTGCAAATAATGGAAGAACGGCTAAATCAAATTGAAAAGAATAACACATGGGAATTAGTCCCCAAACTTGCAGAATGTCATAGGAATAAAGTGGATGTTTCAAAATAAACTAAATGAAGGAGAAGTGACAAGAAACAAAGATAGGTTGGTTTGTAAAGGCTACTCGCAAGTGGGATGAATTTATGTCTAGAAGAAGAAGTCTATATAGAGCAGCTTGATAGGTTTTAGTTATCAAAGTATCTAGACATTGAATGTAGACTAAAAAATGCTTTTTATGGTCTAAAGAAAGCCCCTAGGTCTTGGTATGCAAGGCGGGATAATTACTTACTACAAAAATGCTTCAAGGAAGGTACCATAAATAGTAATATTTTTAAGGAAGTGAAGTAGTAGAACAACTTCCTACACTAACTTTGAGAGGAGGTAAAGCAAAAAAATTTACAAATCATCACAACAATTACAATAAATAAAAATAGATATAATAATATTCAAACCATAACACATTGATTTACGTGTGGAAAACCCCTTTGGGAGAAAAACCCCACACTCCAAAATCTGCCCAATATATTATTCTGCAATAAAAAATAGATTACAATATACTTGCAAAGCAAGCTCTTTGCAAGAGTACCACTAATCAGAGATACAGAGGTAACTCAATAGCTATAAGACTCTTACACACAACCTCTATCTCACACACCTCATATATAGGAGATTCAATACAAGAAATTGTAAAAAAGTATTAGAAAACCATGGGCTAAAACCACCCAATAAGATGTAGTCGACCTTATCTCCCTTCTAGATGCCCTATGACATGTCCCTCCCTTTTTATAGCTCATTTATGTGTCTGATATATTTTATATTTCTTATTTCAGGAGTACAAACTTCTGGAGGCCATAACTTGAGAACCGTGTCTCCTTTTGATGAATCGTTTGTAGCGCTAGAAAGATCGTAAATTCTATATTGTTTACACCCATTTTCAGGGTATTTCGTAGCCTCTAACATCCTCAAAATAAAATTTAAACCTTTTATTGGACCCCTCCAAAACAAAAAATTTAATATCTTCAAAACTAGTTGTGATCTTGTCAGGTAACTTTATCGGAATGCTTATCTAGCCAACCAGAAGCTTTGGGGAGAATTTCACACCATTTTGTGCTCAAATGAAAACTTACTATAAATAGTAACCTCATGTAAATGCAAGGTTGAGACACCATTTTCCCAACAAATCTCCCATTTTTTGAACACCTTGCAAGAGAAAAAGGATTATCAACACAATAAATCAATTGCTAGGGGCCATGAGGCCCATAGACTCTGAGCACCATCATAATTTCTCTATGCTCATAGCCTTAGTTAAAGAATCTGCAAAATTCATCAAATTTTCTACCTTAACCAGCTTCATCTTGCCATCTTCGACCATATATCAGACAAAATGATATTGAACATCAATGTGCTTGTTTCGGGCATGAAATGTCAGGTTCTTAGCTAGGTAGATCATACTCTGACTATCACAATAAACTGTCACAGCTCCTTGTTTTCTTCCAATGTTTGAACACGGTCTCTTAAGCCAAATGGCCTCTTTACAAGAATGAGTAGCTACCATATACTCTTCT
Organism: Cryptomeria japonica; assembly: GCF_030272615.1. Taxonomy (NCBI): domain Eukaryota; kingdom Viridiplantae; phylum Streptophyta; class Pinopsida; order Cupressales; family Cupressaceae; genus Cryptomeria; species Cryptomeria japonica. The sequence goes on from NC_081407.1 coordinate 432,558,864, forward strand.
TCAGTAGTGGACAAAGCAATCACAGCCTGTCGATTATTCATCCAACTAAATGTACCACCAAATAAAGTAAACACATAAGAACTGGTGGATCTTCTACTATCAATATCACCTCCCACTCTGAATCCACATAACCATGAATATCAAGGGAAATCACATCTCCAACTAATTACCATGATAACACAAAGAATACTCTGAGGTACCATTCAAATATCTGAAGACTCTTTTGATTGCATCTGAATGGACTCTACCAAGATTAGATATATATCTGGGCAGAACTCCCACTGCTTGGGCAATGCCTGGTCTAGTACAGATCATAGCATACATCAAAATTCCAACTGTAATTTGGTAAGGCACTCTTCTCATGTCTTCCATCTTTGATGGGGATGTAGGACAATCTGCAGCAGATAATTTCATTCCAGTTGTAAAAGGAACACACAATGGTCTACAATCCTTCATGTTGAACCTCTGTAACACTGAATTCACATACTTACTCTGGCCTAGCCATAGCTTTTTGTTCACTCCATCTCTTCTAATTTCCATCCCAATAATGTGTTTTGCTGCACCAAGATCTTTCATTTTAAATTTAGCAACGAGTTGAGACTTTAGTTCTGAAATCATACATTTCTCTTTACCAATGAATAACATATCATCAACATACAATGCAATGTACAGGAAATTATCACCATCAGTTTTATAATAAACACAATGATCTGATTTAGAACACTCAAATCCCAAACTCAACACATATGCATCAAATTTCTGGTACCACAGCCTAGGACTTTGTTTGAGGCCATACAAGGATTTCTTTAATTTACAGACCAAATTACTTTTACCTTTCACCACATAGTGCTCCAGCTGTGTCATATAAATGTCCTCCTCCAAATCACCATGAAGGAAAGCATTTTCCACATCCATTTTCTCAACCTCTAAATCATAAGCAACAACAATAGAAAGCAAAAATCTAATGGATGTCATTTTGGCAATAGGAGAAAATATCTCACCATAATCATTACCCTCAACCTGAGAGTAGCCTTTTGCAACCGACCTTGCTTTATACTTCTCAAAGCTTCCATTTGAACTAATCTTTTTCTTGAACACCTATTTGCAACCAACAGGCTTTCATCCTTCAGACAATGGTATGAAATCTCATGTATCATTCTTTTTCAAAGCTGCCATTTCACCTTCCATAGCAATCTTCAAGGATTATGCATCATTCATACCTAATGCCTCTTCTACAAATTTTGGTTCATCCACATTAGTATTCAAAGCAAAAATACATCTCCAATCACCAGGTGAATACCTTTTAGGTGGTTGTCTATGTCTTGTAGACCTTCGAACAAGCTGAGTTGGAGGTTCTTCCTCCTTTTCTAAAGATTCAGAGCTAGACGATCTCTCCTCAATTTCTTGCCTATCTAGGGGTCTCGATTCAACTCTTTCAGGTGTAGAAGGAAATTGAAGCACATCTTCCTTTTTAGTCTGTTCTTCTTGCAATGTAAAATAAGGAGACTTAATTTATCAAAAAATAACACCATAATATACCCGATGAAGATACATTTCATAAGCCTTGTTCTCCAACTTTGTCTGCTTCTCCTTTGGCACATGTGCATATGCCTCACAATCAAAAAATCTAAGATGTCTCAATGAAGTCTTGTGACTTGACCATGCTTCCATAGGCATTTTATCAACAAGGGCTGATGTAGGAGACCTATTAATCAAGTAGCAAGTAGTGGCAACAACTTTAGCCCAAAATTTTTGTTCTAGACTAGCACCACTCAGCATACTCCTAGCCTTCTCCATCAGTGTCATGTTCATTCTTTCCACAACTCCATTCTGTTATGGAGAATACAGAGTTGTCTTCTCTCTTTTAATGCCACAGTCTTTACAGAATCTATCAAAATCATTAGAGAAAAATTCACTGCCATTATCAGTCCTCAAACTCTTAATTTTATTTCCAGTTTGCAACTCAACCATTGATTTAAATTATTTAAATCAGCTGAAAACTTCAGATTTACTCTTTGGAAAATATACCCATGTCCTTCTACTAAAATCATCAATAAATGAAACATAATATGTGGATTTTCCAATCAAATGAACATTTATAGGACCAAACACATCAAAATGAATAAGATCCAAAACACCAAAAGTTTTATTAGAACTCGAGTAAAACTGAATGCAGTTTTGTTATCCATAAATGCAATGCTCACATAAATCAAACTCAAGATTAGAATCATTCAAACCTTCAACAAGGTTTTTATTGTTCAAGGTCCTTGGATCCTTTTCTCCAACGTGGCCAAGCCTCTGGTGCCATAACATCGTCTTCTCTGCAAGTAAATTTTCTTCAAAAGAAAGAGCACCCTTAGGTACCCAAAATCCATTTCCATCTGCTGAAGGTGAAACCCTCAAATCTTCCACAAATTTACTTTTTTATAGAAGTGCTATTACACTCAAGAGTGTATGTGTCTAGCTTATACAAAGTACCAAACCTGACACCTCTAGCAATTACCTTAGCACCCTTAATCATTTTACATCCTGCTTCAGAAAAGACTACCTGCACACTAGCATCTATCAGTTTTCTCACAGATAACAGATTTCATTTTAAACCAAGGATATGCAGCAAACCATTAATCCTTTTTATTCTACCATTTGAAAACCTGATTCTAACTTTACCTCGACCGACAATGTTTAAATGTGAATCATCACCCAAGTACACCTTACCTCCATTAAATTATTCATATTCAGAAAACCAATCTCTAGTGGCAATCATATGAAAATATGCACCTAAGTCAATTAACCAAACATCATTACCTGCATCAGTCACCAAATCTACAATAAATGCATCACCATCTTCCTTCTCGGACTTAGAATCAAAATCAATCTTCTTCTTTTCTTCTTTGTAGTCCTTATGGATGTGACCTTGTTTACTGCAATTCCAGCAAATGGCGTTGGACTTTCCAGGAGATTTCGATCTCCATCTTGATTGTGACTTATTGCGCTTCTCATTCTTCTTGCCTTTCTCCTTAGATCTTCCACGAATAGTTAGGGCTTTCTTCGAACTATGGGATACCTTCCTTCGCATCTCTTCACCAAGTAGGGCACCCACCACATCTTCAAACTTCAAAACAACAAAAGTACTACCGATAGCCATAACAAGATAATCCCATGAATCAGGCAAGGAACAAAGCAAGATCTAGCATTTCTCCTCTCTGTTCATCTTAACACCGACATATACTAATTGATCCACCAACATATTGAATGCTTCAAGGTGGTTAGCAACTCATCCACCCTGTTCCATCTTCAAGGAATACAATTTCTTCCTCAAGAAAATCTGATTTAATAAAGATTTCGCTTGATACATTTCACCAAGCTTAGTCCATAGGTTCTTTGCAATGTTTTCTTCGTGGACATAGATCAAAATAGAGTCTTCCAGGCACAATCTAATTAGACACTTGGCTTTTCGATCCATAACATCATACTGAGCCGCCGCAGTAGGATCTGAGGGCCTTTGGACATTTGCATCAACAACATCCCATAGGTCTCGATCTATTAGCAGATCTTCCATCTTCAACTTCCACATCTCAAAATTTGTTCCATTAAATTTCTCCACCTCTATTTTCCTTGATGAACTTGCCATCTAAAAATTCCTGCAACAAGATCATAAAGTATCTTCTACAAAAGTTCCCACTCAAATCTGGATTAGTTTAAAAAACCCAACAACCCACAACTGAAACCAAAGGTGATCAATCTCTGATACCACTTGTAAGGAAGTTAAGTAGCGGAACAACTTCCTACACTAACCTTGAGAGGAGGGTAATGTAAAAAAAATTACAGATTGTCACAATAGTTACAGAAAACAGAAATAGATATAATAACATTCAAACCATAACACATTGATTTACGTGGGGAAAACCCTTTTGGGAGAAAAACCCCACACTCCAAAATCCGCCCAATATATTATTCCACAATCAAAAATAGATTACAATATACTTGTAGAGCAATCTCTTCGTAGGAGTACCACTAATCAGAGATTCAGAGGTAAATCAATAGCTATAAGACTCTTACACACAAACTCTATATCACACACCTCATATATAGGAGATTCAATACAAGAAACCGTCAAACGATATTACAAAACCATGGGCTAAAACCACCAAATAAGGTGTAGCCAACCTTATCTCCCTTCTAGATGCCCTATGACAAGTCCCTCCCTTTTTACAGCTCATTTATGTGTCTAAGTACAAACTTCTAGAGGCCATAACTTGAGAGCCGTGTGTCCTATTAACAAACTGTTTGAAGCATTAGAAAGCTCGCGAAGTTCTCTATTGCCTTGTAAACACTATGTTGTTTACACCCACTTTTCAAGGCATTTCAGGGCCTCTAAAGTCCTCAAAATCAAATTTAAATCTTTCATTGGATCTCTCCAAAACAGAAAATTTAATATCTTCAAAACTAGTGATCTTGCGATGTCACTTTACCAGAATGCTTATCTAGCCAACCAGAAGCTTCGAGGAGAATTTCGTCCAAAATCCGCCCAATATATTATTGCACAATCAAAAACAGATTACAATATACTTGTAGAGAAATCTCTTCACAGGAGTACCACTAATCAGAGATTCAGAGGTAAATCAATAGCTATAAGACTCTTACACACAAACTCTATATCACACACCTCATATATAGGAGATTCAATACAAGAAACCGTCAAATGGTATTACAAAACCATGGGCTAAAACCACCAAATAAGGTGTAGCCGACCTTATCTCCCTTCTAGATGCCCTATGACAAGTCCCTCCCTTTTTACAGCTCATTTATGTGTCTAAGTACAAACTTCTAGAGGCCATAACTTGAGAGCCGTGTGTCCTATTGACAAACCGTTTGAAGCATTAGAAAGCTCGCGAAGTTCTCTATTGCCTTGTAAACACTATGTTGTTTACACCCACTTTTCAAGGCATTTCAGGGCCTCTAAAGTCCTCAAAATCAAATTTAAATCTTTCATTGGATCTCTCCAAAATAGAAAATTTAATATCTTCAAAACTAGTGATCTTGCGATGTCACTTTACTAGAATGCTTATCTAGCCAACCAGAAGCTTCGAGGAGAATTTCACACCATTTCATGCTCAAATGAAAACTTATTATAAATAGTAACCTCATGTAAATGCAAGGTTGAGACACCTTTTTTCCAACAATATTTATATCAAGGTTGGAGAAGGTTCTTAATAGTTGTTATATATGTTGATGACATCATATTTTTTGGAGATGATGGTATGTGTAAGAAGTTTGCAAAAGAGATGTAGAAATAATTTGAGATGTCCATGATCAGTTAGTTGTCTTTCTTCCTTAGACTTCAAATTGCTCAATTGAATGATGGTATTTTTATTTTTCAAGCTAAGTATGTTAAAAAATGTTGAAAAAGTTTGGTATGGAAGATTCCAAACCAATGAGTACTCTCATCTCTACTAGTTGTCATTTGAGAAAGGACGATGAGTTAACTCAAGTTGATTAGTCTCTTTATAATTATATGATTGAAGGACTATTGTATTTGACTGCTTCTAGACCTAATATTATTCATATAGTATATTTGGTAGCAAGATATTGACCCAATCCTAAATAAACCCATGAGAAGGCTATCAAAAGGATATTCAAGTACTTGAACGACACTCCAAACTATGGTTTGTGGTATAAAAGGGATAATGACTTCTCTTTGAATTCTTATACTGATGTTGATTGGGTTGGTTGTTTGGATGATAGGAGTAGTACCATTGGTAGTGAATTTTTCTTGGTAGACAGATTTGTCTCTTAAATCAGCAAGAAGTAGGACTTGATATCTTTGTCAACAATAGAAGTTGACTACATTGTTACAACATCTTGTTGCACCCAATATTGTAGATGAAGAAAACATTTAAGGATATAAACGTGGTATATGATGAACCTATTCCTATCTTGTGTAATAATACATGTGCTATAAATATTTCAAATAATCTAGTGATGCATTCAAGGACCAAGAACATTTCTATTTGGTATCACTTTTTGAGAGAGAAGGTTGTAGAGAAAGAAGTCAGTTTGGAATATGTTCCCACAAAAATTCAGATTGTAGATATTTTCACAAAGGCACTTTCAAAGATTACATTTGGGTATCTTAGATAGAAGCTAGGGGTTATTGTCCCTCCTTCTAACTAATTGCATAAGATGATGTATCTATACAAGGGGATAAATTCAAGGTATATCCTTTTTCTCTTGGATTAATGTGGTCTACCTCTCAGGGGGAGCATGTATGATAGTTTTTAAAGAGTGTATTGATAGATAATGGAGACCTTTTCACTTTCTCCTTGCTCTTAAAGGGGGAGGGAGTGGAAATGAGTGCTAAGGAAGGAGTGCAGATGGTTGTTCTATTTGATGAGTGTTGCCATCAATGACAAAGGGTGACCAGAAGATCACAAGTGGTGGTGCATTCTTCCTAGGTGACTGGTTGGTCTCGTGGCATAGCAAGAAGCAGAATTTTGTCTCCTTATCAATTGCTACAGCAGAATACATTGTCACCGCTACATGCTGCTCTCAAGTGCTTTAGATGAAGCAAACCCTCAAAGACATACAGGTGGACATCATTGATCCTATTCTCATCTAGTGTGATAATTTGAGTGCAATCAACATAGCAAAGAATCTAGTTGTGCATTCCATGACAAATCATATAGCCATCAAGTATCATTTTCTCAAAGAGAAGGTTGAAGGATAGGAAGTAAAGATGGACTGTGTCCCTACCGAAGAACAAGTAGCAGACATTTTCACCAAACTATTGTCGGTAAGCACCTTTGAGTACCTAAGACACAAGTTGGGAGTTGTGTCACCTGCCTTATGCACTTGAGAAAGGAAGAATGTATATGGTTCAGGGGGAGTTCATAGCAGCATCAATAACTCTTGAACCATATCTAAGTACTAGTTGCAATCATTGGTAGCAGCCTAAGGGGGAGCTAGGTATGGATCAAAGGGGGAGTCTATAGTACCCTTTGTCATTGTGTCAAAGGGGGAGAAATCTGCAAGTATGAAGTGTCTTGCAATAAGTTGACATCAATGCCAAAGAGGGAGATTGTTGGCATTATTGGCATTAAGTTGTCATTGATGTCAACCGGTTTGGCAAGGTCATCGGTAAGTAAGAAGTGGTGACCAATATAAGAAGAGAAAGACATATGGTGGAAATGCACATGCGAGTGAGAAGATAGAAGGAAGGCTACTAGTACACATGAATTGTGTCATCTACCGGTTATCAGGCTTATCGGTAAGGCACAAACACAGAATGTGATGCTGGTACAGAGGATGTTTGATGGTCATACCAGTAAGGTGAACTAAGTTGCTAGTCTACCTTGGTTGACAAAGAATGTCAAACTGACATAGGAATCCAAGCAGAGATGGATGTCAACAAGCATGACAGCTGGATGCCAGGTGGAGGTATTGCACAAGTTGGTGGAGTGTGCATTGATATAACAAATCAACAAGCAGGTCAACTTTTATGAAGAACCCGAAAGTCACAGAGGATGCCAGAGGATTGCGGCTTGACGAAAGCAAGTTGGCAAAGTGGCTGAACCGATCTTGCAAGATGATTTGATCTTCGTACCCATTTGGTGAAGGAAACAACAAAGCCATTAATGGTGAATGACAGATAAAAGCATAAAAGCATGGTGTAGACCTCCAGATTTAGAAAACGCACATTGGAATGCAAAGCTTTGCTGGTATTAATCATTGTCATGAAGATCATATCCCTGAAAAGAAGACTGAATCAAATCTGATTGGGTTCAATTTGGAGAAGGCAAAACCTAACACGACATTGTTGAATGCAGTTTGAGGCGAGAATCCAAGATTATAAAGAGATGATCTCAAAACATAAAATATTGATGCTTGATGAGAAGGAGAGTGAAGAGATCTTGAGTTCAGAGAAGAATCGTCTCCCTTAGAATTTATTCTAAGAAAGTTTCAGAGTGAGTTAACAAGACAACCGGTGAGAGGGTTTAACTGATAGTGATAGAGTATCGGTAAACTATAGCAAGTCTAACAATTGACCTAACCAGTGAGGTGTTATTGATCAAGAAGGCATCCAAGTGTGACACAGTGTGTCATGAGGCTGTGAGAGAGAGGAGAGAGGCCAAGAATCAAAGAGAACAATCTGTTAACTGACAGTATGAGATCCAGTGAAGAAGAGAAGATTGTTAACCGGCAAAGACCTATTTGATCAAGAGTTGCAGAACTCATTTGCAACTAGAAGCTATAACTATATCAAAATTGTATTTCACTATACATCACCAAGTTGGAGCTTAGTGCAGGGTTTGGTGCTCATTGGGTTGTTACCCTAAATCAGTAGGGTTTGGTGCTCCTTGGGTTGGTGCCCTAAATATTTGTAATTCAGTGTTTCACTTGTGAGGTTGGATTTGAACAATAGTCTCCAGCAGTATTTCTCACTGAGGTTTTTCCCATATTGGGTTTTCCTCATACATATGGTGTTGTGGGTTGTATTTGTGTGATTGTCTCTTTTGGTATTCTCATTTGTCTTACCGGTTTGGTTGTTTAGTGCTTAGGATAACATATGGTATTCTGAGGTTGCTTTAAAAGGGAAAATAATTTAGGAACCACTGAGTCACCCCCCTCTTAGTGGTACATTGTGTTGAACAAATGTTATCAAAGCGTCAGGTCGCAGGTTCAAACCTCCCCGCTTGTGCTGGGGAGGGGGGGATTGTTGCAAGGTGTTGCCCTTGGTCTTATTGTTGCCCGAGATGCGTGGTGCATGGAGTTTGTTACATGGCTTTCTCCCACCTCCCATGGATTCTTAACTTCGATCACTCTCCCGTTCACTAATAGCTCAAGATTGTGGCATAATGACAGTGGTGATTCCAACAAGGAAACCTTAAAGGTTAGGGTTTAGCCATTAGGTTATCTCAAATAGATTGTTTACATGGCTAAGGTTGACATAAAAAATGTCAACCTTTTTTGTGACTCAAAGGGTGATGCAAGCCTGCTTGGCTTATATATTAGTGACCTTGAGCACTTATTGGGCATAGAGTAACAACTACAAACAACAAATCCATTACTCCTTCCTCTGTGACCTGCAAAAGATCAAAACTTCGCCACTCTAAGGAGGAGGAGTCTATGATCGAGCACTTCTTTGAAAATAATAAACCTAATCTAACTATGCACATTGCCTTGAAAATCACCTTAAGAGCAGGCCTTAAGGTGAATACCATTTACTACAATGGGAAGGGATTCAACATTGAGTATGGACAAATGAAAAGAATTGGCTTTCTTGCAGCTGGTGATGACATGTGGACCACTCCAAATCATATAGTTTGGCTTGGTCAACATTGCACTTTAGGACAAGATATCCAACTTGTAATGTCCTATGAGTGGTTTTTCTATCAAAACATTTTTTTTACTTGTTCTTGATGTGTCTCAAGGGGTTTCATGTATGTCCCTCTAATTTCTTCTAGCTCCATCAGCTCTGCATATATGACTGGCATGGCATCACTCTCCACTAGCTCTAGGTGGTGTGCCAAGTCAAGAGAGGGAAATTCAAGAGATAGGGGAAGCCTTGCTTCTCTTCCATACACAAACATCAAGGATTTATTTCCAATTTCTCTCTTAGGTGTAATCCTGTCAGCCTATGGGGCTATCCTTAACTTTAAATGCCAAGACCTCTGATTGTCATCTATAGTTCTCTTGATAATCTTGATGAGGTTCTTATTGGAGGACTCAACTAGTCCATTTCCTTTGGGGTAGTATTTTGATGATGTCTTCAAGTAGATTTCATGCCTAACTTCCCATGAGATAATTTGAGCTCTGAAAAAAGCCTCAGCATTGTCAAATATGATAGTAGAAGGGGTTCCAAATCTGGTTATAATTCCATCGTCATTCAATCACTGAATTTTTAGTAGCATATTTCAAGGCAACTACCTTTGTCCACCTTGTGAAATAATCTGTGGTGGCCAGAATCCACTTATGGCCAACACTTGACAAAGGATTAATTGGGCTAATGAAATCTAGGATCCATTGAGTAAAATCCTAATTAGTTCGAATGGGATGAATAGGGAGGGAAACTAACCTTTATTTACCTGAGAAAAAGGCACACTCCCTACACTTCCTCATGCACCTATGTGAATGATTGAATAGGGAAGGCCAATAGTAGCCTTCCCTAATTATCTTCATGGTTGTGGTCCTTGTAGAGAAATGGCCACTTGAGGAATCATCATTGAACTCCTCTAACAGTCCACTGACCTAATCTTCTTTGATACATCTCAGTAAGACCCCACTAGGACCTCTTTTGAAAAGGATGTCATCCACTAAAACATAAGGGATGGACTATAGCGTGAGGTATCTTCTCTTAGTTCTGTCCAAATTTAGATGATAATTACCATCCCTTAGGAAGGTAGTCATGCTCTCCAACCAACTGATTTTTCCATGCTCGTCGTTGGCTTGTTGTTCTTTATCTTGTAGTACAAGGGAAGCCTCTAAACTTGTTTCAAAAAACAAAACAAACTATTCACATAGGCCTTTGCCTCTTAACAACTTGGTTATTTTGATGTTAAGGTCATATTCCATGACCTTGGTGATCCATCTATCCCTCTTCTCACTAATATCCTTGTTCAAGGAAAAACTATCTCACACTTGCATGTGGGACTAGCAGCTAGATCTGATTGTTGGATAACATGTTTGAATTTCTTCAATGCCCTGAACCACAATGATGACCTACTTCTCTATGTAGCTATACTTAAGTTCATAGTCCTTTAAGCCCTCACTAAAAAAGGCAATGGGTTTCTCTGACTTATCTTCATTGAGATCTGTTAAGACAACTGAGATACTTTCTTCCCCTCCTAAAGTATAGGGGATGAAGTGTTTTTTATAATTGAGATTTACCAGGGTAAGAGCCTGAGCAATTTCCTATTTGACTTATTCAAAGCTATCTTTTCCCTCCTTGGTCCATCTAAAAATCAAATCTTTCTTTTACATGGTTGTGAGAGGTTTAACCATGGTAGCTAGATTTGGAATGAATCTTCTTACAAAGTTGATCCTACCAAGGAAACTTTGCAATCCCCTCTCGTGACTTGGGAGTGTAAGAGAAAAAATGGCCTTCACTCTTTCTAGATCTATGGCCAAGCCATCCTTTTATACAATGTGCCCTAAAAGCCTACCTTGACCATTAGCATATACACACTTATTAGGATTTAAGGAAACACCATACTCTTTGCATTTCTTGAACACCTATTCAAGGTGATAAAATTGGTCTGCTACATACCTAGATTACATAGTGATATCATCTAGGTATATTAGTACAAAATCTACCAATACTCCCTTAAAAGACATATCAATGGCTCTTTGAAAAGTAGCACCTGCATTGGTTAGTATGAATGACATATTACAATAGGCATAAGTGCCCCATTTATTAGTGAATGTCATTTTGAATTGGTATGATTCTTGCACTAGGATCTGATTATATCCCAAATATCCATCCAAGAATGAAAATATATCTAATCCACTCACTTCAAACAATATTTGTTTCATGGAAGGTAGGTGGTAATGGTCATTAAGGGAGGCTCTATTGAGATCCCTAAAGTCTACACATAATCTGATTTCCCCATTCTTTTTCATAACTAGAATAAGATTAACTACCCAAGAAGAGTTTGATTAGAAAAATTATATTAGACTCTATGATCTTGGATGACTCTTTTATCATTAAGGTTTCAACCTTGGGATTTATGGGTTTTTGTCTTTGTCTAACATGCCTCGCATTTGGATCTAGCTCTATGGTATGTTTGGCCAAACTAGGGTAAAACCTTGTTAGGTCTTTATAATTAAAAGAAAATATGTCATTGTACTCTTTAAAAAGATTAATGAAGACCCCCTGATCTATTTTGGAACATACCTTTCCCAAGTTCAGAGCTTTTCCATTAGCCACTAAGATTAGCTTGTAATCACCCCTCCTTGTGGCTAGGTTCATAGTATTTTCCTTTACTTGATCATCTGAATTGAAAATTCCCTCTAGGGTGACTAATTCTTTGGGCAGCCTATTTGGATTGAGATATATAATCTGATCTCTGTATTGGTTCTGCAACATGGATTGGTTCTTAGTAGATAATTCTACCTCCTCTTGTAAAAATTTGACAATCTGTTGGTCAGAGTCAAATACTTGCCAATTCACTTTATTGTCGGGGATAATAGGCCTAACTACAAGAAAAATTTCTTTCTCATTTGCAACATGAGTTGGTATGTCAACTACTACTAGCCTATCATCATGCTTGCTCTGATTTCTAGGGACACTAGATATATTGAAGGCTTCAAACCCCTCCACTAGGTCCCCAACTCATATTTATAGGGCTTGGAATCTAAGGCTCTATGTGATCCTTTGCAATGGGTTTTACCTTTATGGTAACCTTTGTACCATATCTTGTTCTGAATAGCATATGGGTTCAATTTGAGGATAGGTGCCCACCTATCTTGGCAGTAAACTCCCTTGATAAATAGATGGAAAAGGAGGTAGGGAGGTCAATGACTGAAACTTCTTGCAAGACACTGCAACTAGGACATGCATGCAAGGTTCAACATAAGTCCTTAACAACCCCAATTGTCTTAACTAAAGTACCATCAAGTTGTACAACCTCTTTTGTCACAAGTTCATATTTACAACCTATAAGTTGAGCTACCTTCTTAGGCATGACTAAGCTACTCGCTCTTGAATCTATTATATAATTGTGAACCAAAATATCCCCTATAGTTAAAGAGAGATAGAAAGGAGGTGGCTTACTAATTTTGTTAAAATTTTCTTCCTCTTTGGGTTGTACCAAACTTGTTGAAATTGACGATCCACTTGTTGTTGTCCCCTCTAACTTATTTATCTCCTTTAAGGATTATTGAAGCAAGTCTCTTTGAGATGATATGTAAAGATCATCCCACATAGAGACATGAAAATTATATTTCTTCGTTTTCTCTACAATGGTAAAGTGAACCATGGCCTTTGTAGGACCCTTAGCAATAACAAGGTTTGGTTTTGTTACTAAGTGACTTTAGGCTCCTCTTGTTTCTTGCTACCTTGAACCATCTTATGATCTATTTTTGGAGCTTCTACCTTGTTTTGAGTTTTTATAACTGTAGTATGTGTGTCAGCTTGTGCAATTTGGGTCGTCATAGAAGGTGCATCCTTATCTATAGCCCTTTTCTTTGATCTAGTGTTATTTACCATAGAGTCATTGTCCAATTGGTTAACATCGCAGAAATCAACCTCCTACCAATTCATAAGGGTAGAATCCCCCATGTATAGGTTGGACAACCAAAAAATTGTTGTCATTGGCTCATATTGTGATACTAAGGCTTGAGAAATTTCTCCACTCTATCATTCATTCTAGTTGTGAATTTGATTGCTGATACAAAGGATACTGGTCTACAAACACTCCAATAGGCAATATTTGTTGTTTTACACAACTTGACCTTTGAAACTTTCAAGGTTCTCAAGTCTTCCCTTTTCACCAATGGACTCAAATGGTGTTACCAACTCAAACAATCCAATCTAATACCACCTAGGGTCTTCACATTCCCCAACCAACTTGGCTAAGCAACCAACACATACCTATTTTCTTGTTTTATACAAAATCCTCTTACCCAGATGCAACCTAGGCTTAATCCTAGTAGCCCTGCCAAACCAGTTTTTCAGACTTAATTCATTTTTTTCCCAAAACACTTGCAAAAAAAATTTGACTTACAGATACCCTTTTGGAAGTTACATAACATATGTGAAAATAAACTATGGGTCTTTTGGAGGAAATACTCATACCAGCACCCTGCTACACACCAACTAGGCCCAATTAGCCCTCTTTTCCAAAGCAAGTACCAAAAAATGGTACGAACATAAATCCAAACCAAAAAAAAATCTTGAAAAAAATTTCAAAATAATTTATTTTCCAGGTTTCAAGGAAAGCAACACTCATTTGATAGGTTAGATACTAAAACCCCCTTTTTAGGCCTTCTAACCTAGGGTTTTCTCAAAACCACTCCTCCATTCACTTCTAGACTTATCCAAGGGTCATATCACCTTGTATTCAACCCCCACAAATATATTCTATAATAAAAACACCACCTTGTTAAGCTACTTCTTTTGTTGTTATACCCATGCCTCCATTTTCATGCTTTTTCTCACACAAACAATCACTTTTCTTGGTGATCACCAACTCATTCTCTTTAACCTGCATTCTTGTCATTGGGTTAGTTAAAAATACATTGATAGGGTCTCATTCCTCAAGGAACAAAAAAGACATAAAGAGGAATGAGCCCTAACTTCTCATTTTGACACCAAATTAACACAAAATGTGCACCTACAGCAGGGTTCTTTAGGACAGTCAAAATAAATGATTAAAAACACATGCAAAACCTTCCAAAATGTATTCAAATTATAATTAACATACAAAGGAATCACCAGCAATCCATTACCGATCCAAAAATGAAAGAAAACAAATCAAATATAGCAAGTAAATTCAGATTTTGTATTCAATAAGAGTGCAGTCTGTACAATGCATTAATGATTCCTTCTCAAACTTCAATCTTACTTCTCCAGGTCATGTAGCATGAGTTATATACCAACATAAACCTTCCCAAACCAACCATAACCACCTTTCCCCTTAACAAACATCTAAACCTCTTGTTTGGCTAACTAACCGTTGGGTTTCAAATTTGAATTTGGCAATATTAGACATAATACTCTTAAACCCAATTTATCAACACCAAAGGCTTTATTTGAACCTTATTACAACAAAATGACTCAACACAGCCTAATTAAACTCATTAGGCATCCTTTGTGCCATTTTTACATATTTAGACTTAATGACCCCTATTAGGCCATTTGCACTCATAACTCATTTCATTCTTCCTATTACATTCAAATGCCTTAATAGGCTTTATTACATTATTTCTAGGTCCTTTAGACCATTGACTCAATGTGCTACACCAAAATGGCTTCATGTGCCTCCATGTTTCAGGATGTGCTCCTGCACCAATTGCATGGAGTACAACAATCTTGTTCTTGAGCAAGGTTGTTTTGCATTGGAACTAGTTATTTATAATTATTCGTGGGTGTAAGATTCAAACTATTCAAGGGCTTGACATTACTCCATTGATTTTTTCCTTGAAAGGGTGGCCTATTATGCTAATATTTCTGATTTTGTGCTTGGTCGAGCCTATTGTTATGAGACTACTATCTCTTTATTGTAACCAACTCATTGCCAGAACCTTGGAGCATAACTTTGAGTTCATGCATCTTCATTGGTGATGGGATAAGCACAGGCATGATTTGCTGACTTGTATATAACACTGAGAGAGGTTCCAAAAAGGGTTGTTTTGTAGCAGCATCCAGGAATAGGGGCATTGGGGGCCTAGGATCTATCTTTCCTACCTGTATTAGACAATTTTATGCTCGTATGGCTATGTATGCATCTGTTAGGTTCTCTCCTCCCATTGATTGTATTATGGTAGCATTATCACTATTGAGAGCCCTTAGAAAATACAAGAAGGCATGGTTAGAAGATGGATTGACCAAGGTATAGATTGTATCCCAGGTCTTTTAAAATATGTAATTGAAATTTTCCATGAATTCATGAGGTTCCCTCTTAATAGTGGTCATCTACTCCACAAGTGATAAATGATCACTTTTGTCTTCAAAATGTTTGCATAATTTTTCTCCTAACTCATCCTAGTTGTGAATTGAGTTAAAGGGTAATCCTCTATACCATTGTAGGGATTTACCCTTAAAGGATTATGCAAGAAGCCTAACTACTACATTATATTTAATTACATAAAAAATAGTTCAAATGCTAGCAACATCTTGGATATGTTCAACCAGGGTAATAGAGGTTTCACCAATAAATAAGGGTATAGCTTTTAGGGTAGCTATTGGTATATTATCTTTTTGGGCTAAAACAAGAGGGGTGCCTCTATTAAAGGTAACAAAATCTTGATTTCTAGAGAGATCCATATGGAATAATGGTCTATTGATATGGGTAGTGGGATTCTTAGATTGTGATGGTCTTGTAGTTGGATAGGTAGAATGAGACCTGGGTGGTGGAGTGCCTACCACATCAACACCCCTAACATGAGACATTGAAGATCTACCTGTCTGTCTTCTAATACTTGAAAATGGAAGCTCTGAAAAATTGGAAATTACCTCTAGAAGATTGTAATGCCCACCAAAATACCCTAAATAAATACAACTATATAACATGAAAATAAATAGAGATAATTATTTTTTAGAAACAACTACTAATGCAACATAAACAACTAACTACTCATATTCTTTTAACGTCCATTAAAAAGATAATCAATCAATAATCAGGAACATAAACTGAAAAGGGCATAACACAAGCGAAAATAAACACAACTCAATATCCAACTATCTATCTTCCCTAGGGTATCTTAACGCCATTACTTAAACTATCCATACAACATAACCTTACCAAGAATATTTCATCATAGACATGATATCATAATTACTTTTATAATCCAATGCATACTATCTTACTAACATCTATTGTTTTCATGCATACACAAGAATCCTTCACTATTCTAACTATCATGATCCCATTCATTAATAATGTAAATCCCATTTTAGCCCTTAGATGTTGGATGTTTTGTGAGTATGTTGCAAATATGTGCTTTGATGATATCTGAGAGATGTGTTGTCATTTATGTCAACATATTTTGTCCGTGATAGTGTTGCAGTGGAGTTCAGTGAGTTGGTTTGTTCTGCATGTTGATCAATGGAGTTTGCGGATTAAAGTGTTTGTAAAGTATTGTGTTTAGATTATTCAGTATGATTTTTAGAGGTCCACATGAAGATTTGAGTGAGTTATGGTTATTTGTGTTGAGGCTAGTTTTCCTATTATTCGGTGATGGTAGTGTTCAATATTTTGATCTATGTTGCTTCGCATTGTAATATCTTGTTTTGCAGATTTGGAGGAATGTTTGGGACATTTATGTGTCTCTTCAATTCAAGTGGTTCGTGGTTTGGAGCTCTGCAAGTTATTTTTCTAGGTTGATAGTCATTCCAGTTAGTGTTCTTTAAGTTCAGTATGATGATGATATGATTCTATTAATTTGAGTTGTTGTAGTGGTGATTCATGATGCTTGTGGATGTTTTTGGATCGTGTGCCTTTTGTGTTGGTGTTCCGCATTGATAGTTGTGCCTTTTGTGTTGGTGGTTCACATTGTTTTGACTGACCAGATGGTTGTAGCGTGTTGTGGATGTTCGATGCATAATTCTTGGAGGTGTTTCATATTCAAGGCATGTGATGTGGGTCAATGCTATGTCTTGGCTGACTTTTCTTGGTCTGCATTTGATTTTGTAGCGTGTGTGGTTATATTTTTGTAATTAGGTGATTTGTGTTGAGCCAACCTTGTTAAGGTTGATGTTATGTATAAGTAAATGTAATATCTCTGTAATTGTGAATATGTATGGATGAGAATCAGAATGTATGTGCGATGAATGTATACATCTTTCAAAGGTGGAGAAGGAGTGTGAAGAAGTAAGTTGTTATGTGCTTAACTGGAACTGTAACTAGGAATTAGGTTATGCTATTTTCTCAATTCATGATCTTCCCAATGTAATATGAATATGTTTGTAAGACAATGAGTCTTCCCCAGGGTTGTAGCCCTTGTTTTTGTTATTTTTTAGCAGTGAGCTCTAGCCAGTGTGCCTAGATGCATGTGCATTCCCATTGTAATATTTCATATACTTCTAATAGAGTATCATCATATTGTGGGTACGTTCCTATCGTGGTTTTTCCCTTGACCGGGTTTTCCACATCAAAAATCTTGGTGTTATGTGTATTCTTAATGTGTTGTTGATTCATGCTTTCACGCTTTATTATCAGATCTGAGAATAGGTTTAATGTGTGTAAGTTTATGAGACAATTGATTCACCCCCCTCCTCTCAGTTATCTGCCAGTTATCAATCCATTTCATCATTAGATTCATTTCAAAGCACCAATACCAAATGTTCCTAATACCCATATATCATTCATTGACATTATCTATTTTCCATTTTATTATTGTCTATCATGTTCTACTTCATTTCTTAAATCACATTAGAAATATATACAACTCTAAATGCATATCCATAGAATCAAATTTCATTACTTCCATTAATGATTCATTATCCAAGATATATAAAGAAGTACAACAATGATTACAACCTATTACATCATTTCACTACATATGAATTACAAGATCTCATTATGTCCAAATACATCGTTCTCCTTCTTTAATTTCAACCATCTCATAAGTCCTACTAACTTAAATGCCAAATGAATCATATTACAATAATCAGCTACAAGAATCCATCCATATATGAAGAAAGAAGAATCCACATCCACACACAAGAGCATCAGACAAAGAATGTCCCAATGGAAGAAGGCATCAAACCACTTGACCATGTGGAACCATAAGGAAGCACCCCCGTGCTAGGAGATGACACATGATCCCACTCACACTCTAGATCTAGGCTAACACCTAGCAACAAAAAAGATGAAACAACTTGAAAACCACAAAAAATAAAACTGGGTCATCCAAAGGCTAACCAACAACAAGGCATAAGGAACTAGGAACAACATGTAGGGAAGAGTGTCATCACATGCTATCACTAATAAGGATATCCTAGAACTCAGCCTGACATCAATGATACACATGTGGAACCATCTCAACCTTTGAGGAAATCAAGGGAGTTTGGTTTATCCGGTTACTAGATCTACCACCTCACTCCATTCTCCAAGCCATGAGATGGGACACCACAAACACATTTCTTATCTTACTTATATGAGTTACAACTACCGAACCCACCTAAGATTAATTATTATGTTATCACTTGATTAATACAATAAACCTCTGATGAGATATCCAAATGGTCGAGACCCCAACTCCATAATACAAGGAATCCTAGCAACCCATTCCTCATGACCTCGACAGACTCATGGAAGCCCACTCCCCCTAACCATGCACCTAGGCCTTAAGGTTACAACACAAGCATATGCAAAACAAAAAGGGTTCATAAACATAAGAATATCATAAGTGCACAATAATTCCAACATCACAGCCTCATTGGCCACATAAATCACATATCGAACTTAATCCAAAGAGACCAATATAACAACAAGATATTACTCATCTTGAATATAACATATAAATGAAAATAATCAATCATAAGCTATATCTCAACTTTGAACCACCAAAGAGTACTCAGTACATGCAAGCACAACCCTTGGACAGAAATGAAATTAGATAATCAACTTAGAAAACCAAAAAAGATCAAAACACAAAAGATAGGGCAGATTAGCGAATCTTGAATTCTTTTAGTGCCTCCATGAAGTCTTTTAGCACATCCATGATTTCTTTTAGTGCATACATGTCACAGTCCAAAAATCAAAAGACAGAGAAGATTGGCACATTAAATACATACGATAGCACATATAAAGCCTAGAATAGTGCATAGACGGTCCAGAATGGCGCATATATGCTATTATGTAGCACGTATAGGGCGTAGAATAACACATATAAGGTAGAGATAAAAAATGCAGAGAACGCAAAAAAAACCAAGTGATGATCTTGCACAAACTTGCACTTCAGATCACAAAATGAACACAAGACACTCCTAGAAGGTGCAAGAGGGAAAAATAAAGTCAAAGCAATACATAAACAAGATAACAAGACCATACAAGAGGAATTTGACATCATTTCCCAACACCTCCTTCACAAAGAAATACACAAATTTACCTAGAACTCAAATGGCAACACCAGGAAACAAAATAAAGCTTAGAGAGGACTCATACATCAAATAGAAAGGAAAATAAGAGCTCATCAAATCTAGAATGAAAGGAAATAACAATACATCGAGAACAATGAAGTCATCCACTTGCTATCCTAGCAATAGACAACCACATTCATTCCTTCAACTAGTATATATATGTGCATAAATTAAACCATGAATCTCTTTCCCCAACCTATATAAAATATCATATAATCAAATAGAAATTCCAATAACCTCGAAGACAATATTTTCAGAAGACACGGAGAATACAAATCCTTCCAAATCAAAATTCAAGAATGAAGGCAAAGCTCCAACCTAGAGAAATTGAAGTGGTGGCCAAGACAATCAATGAAGCGCAATAAACCAATCCAAAACTTCAACAAATTTGAATCCAAGCTTGATCAATCAAAACCAAATATCTTCAAACCAAAATTCTCAAAGATGCCAACCCCCAGCAACACACAACAAAATCCAATAAATAGAAAAATTAAACCAAACTATAAAAATATGTCAGCCAATGAAAATAAAGTATTAAAATATATTTCTTACCAACCCTATGCAAATACCAAGGCAAAAATATAAAATATTTATTTAATTAACTTACCCCAATATCTCAGTGAATAGTAAAATAGGGTAGGTAGAATAAATAATATATTAGTTAAACCAAAAGGGAAAATAGGGAAAATAATATAATCAACCAATAAATAATTTAAACCATGGGCACAATTAAATATAAAAACCCATTAATAAAATAACCAAGGGTGTATAAACAAATTCCCAAATTAATATTAAAATCTCAACTATATAAATGGATAATAATTCCAAAAGACTCAATTAATAAATAAGCATCCAATAACCATTAAATCAATAATATAAAATATAAATTTCAATATTAATCTCTCCTTAATATTAAACACTAATATCAACTATTTATTTAATTTATTATTATAAACTATGTAAATCCATTAATTTAATTTAAAATTATTAAACTATATAAAACAATTAATTAAATAATAATTAAATCCATCATAGGACAATGCAAGAGACTACTAGACGCTAAACAACAATACACACCAAGACACCAAACTGACAAGGGTGAGCAACTTAAACCTAGAGTATAGAATGGGTTTTCATGTCATCTTCGATCAACTTGCCACTGGGATGAAGACGAGCTTAGACCTATGAAGCCAGGTAGAGTTGATGTATGGTACCTGCAAACCTATCACCACCAATACACGCACAACAACATATACAATAAATGTATCATAAAATAAACAAACAAGTGAAGGGGGTTCACAATGCCATATCATGCTCACGAATGAGTGGTATGACATCATCCCTTTCACAACTGTAGTAGAAGACACTCACAATCAACAAGCACTATCATAGTCATCATCATATCATAAAATACAGATAGTACATAGTATGATACCATCAAATCATCTTAAAATAGACTAAGCTATACCAATATACTCCTTTGATGTACAAAAAGGCAAGATGAATCAAGGAGGGGCACTACAAACATGCCCTCGTTATAATTCTTGGCATGAAATCAACAATAGGTCATGAACAAGAGACATGATCTACCATGAGAGTCACCAAGTGCTTTAATGATAACTATCTCCAAAGGCTAAGATACTAAGAACAACATTGAATCCTTAGCATGTATGTTAAAAATCTTTTCCCACTGGGCGTGCCAAAAACTGTTGTCACAGAAGTTTGCACCCTTGTTTAACACTAATGTCCAACAACCTTGTGAAACATGGAAACAACCTCCAAGTGTGGGACCTTGTACAAGTGAGGTTGAACCTTCAAAGAAGGTCGACTTCCTTTTCAATCAGGGTGTAGCTTTGAACCAGCTCAACACTTATCAAACCTATTCTAAGCTTATTTGAATTACTTGTAGAGGAAAAGGGAGAAGGAACACTGAAAGGAAAATTAAAGGTGATACACCAAGATTGAAATGTGTTTCTTTCCCCTACCTATGACTAAACAAGACATTAATGAAGCAACCCAAAGCATACACAAGTTCCTATTCTTAATTGGTCCCTAAGGCCTATATGAGGTCAAAACTTAATGGAAAAGTGAGAGGGACTAAAACATCCATGGGTAGCTCTCATAAGAAAATTTGATACAACATATAGATCAAACAAAATAAATTAAGAACACATTCATAACAAAGGCAAGACAATTTTCACAAGGTAAATGAACTTAAAAAGAGGTAAAATAGCTAACTTTATTGATACAAAGGCAAGGTATCATTACAAATACAAAAAAAAAATCAGTTCTATATTAGCATGAAGGGGGGGAGAACCCTAAGAAAATCGTACAAAATTGCCTTTATAGGTCAGGCATAACTCAGATTGAACCCTAGGTTTGGAAACCATAACCAACTAGGGTTAGGTTATAGATAGAGACTGATATCATGAATCAGATTGAAAAACTGATGTAGTGTGTTGGAGCAGATCCCAAGAGTGTTACTGCAGTCGATGGAGATGGAAATCCACAAAAAACTGAGTGTGCCAAAAACTATTGTCACAAAAGTTTGCACCTTGATTGAAAAGGAAGCCAACCTTCTCTGGAGATTCAACCTCACTTATGCAAGTTCCCACACTTGGAGGTTGTTTGCATGTTTCACAAGGTTGTTGGACATTAGTGTTAACAAGGGTGCAAACTTTTGTCAAGACAATTACCTAGTGGTTGCTTGAGATATTGAGTCAAGGGTAGCTACATTCTAAGGAGATTGTTGGAGGCTATGAGATAAAGGCTTATTCATTTTAATTCAAATTACCATGTATCTTGCTCTGAGATAGTGAATCTCTCTACTCAGCCCTTGTATATTTCTTTGAGGTAGTGAATCTCTTCAACAAGTCATTTAGAGAGTAGTATGTTTCCTTATGCAGTGAGCTTTAAAATAAATTATAATCTTGTTCTTATTAGAGAGGATTTTCTCACTATGATTTTTCTCTTGTTAGGTTTCCCATGTAAATCTGGTGTTCTCTTGTGCATTAGTGTTTATTGCTTCATTTTCATTGTTTTTGATCTTTTTAAGAGTTTTTGAATTGTGCTAAAAGGTTTTAAGTTTTGAAGAGATTGATTCACACCCCCTCTTAGTCTTTGGGTGTGTTTAATAGGAAGGATATAAAATAGGTCTTGGATAATGGATGGTGTGTTGGAAGATTTGTGTATGATTGGATGGAAATGTTGGCAAGATCAATATTGAACCACAACTTGAGTGGTGGTGGATTTAGATTTGAGATTTAGGTTTAAGATAGTGGATTTTGAGACATAAGAACCCAAAATAGATTTGAAAGGTGGGGGGTTTTCAGATACAAGAATGAAGGAAGCTTTTGGAATAGTAAGTTTGGATGCTAATTTCAATTTTTCTTTGGGATGCAATTCTTCTACGAGCAACTTGGGAATCCACTTGGTTTTTTACTTTTCTTTTTTCTTGATGGGCCTTTGTGGCCTTTTGGATTTTTCCTTTTGCTTTTTTATCAAATTTTAATTTATTTTTGCATGTATTTTATATGGACATATTGATCCTTGTGTGTATGTGAATTTTTTTCATGTTCCTTTTTAAATAATTTCTAAAAATAATACGTAATGTTTTTAGTAAGACCAACTATCTAAAAATTGTAAATCAGTACCTATAAATTGAGAAAGTTTTCTCTTTGAGTTAAATTAATTAGGTTTCATGAAAAATATTAAAAACTTTGAAATGATATACATGCCAAAATTTGGTGTGGGGTTGGTGAAGAGAATCTTTGGTTAATAGAAATTTTTTGGAGGTAGAAGACAAAGTTAGAGAAGTGGAAAAATGTTAGAAGTGTTGAATTTCCTAGACAATTGAGACGCGGGGGAGGGGGGGTGAATTAGTTGTATATTAAAAATTATGTTAATTTTCCCACAGAAACAAATCCAACAACTTTAAACTCATAAATAGATAAGAAAATGAAAGAACACACATGAAACACCAGATATGACATGGGAAACCCAAGAAGGAAAAAAAAAGGAGAATGTTAGTTCTCAATATGGAAACACCTATTAGGGTGACACCAGTTAAGATTTTTTTGACAAAGATGGCACACTACTATAATATCTCACTACAGGTGGGCTTACTACCCGGCTAAAATCACCAAAAAAAGGAGGGCTCACTGCCCGGAGGAAGAAATAAATAATCCACCACAAAGGCACGATTGCAATGTTGGAAGAAACCTTAGGCTCACTACCACCGGTACCAAACCACGTAACAAACAAACACACTGATCAACCACTTCGCATCACCATAGATAGATTTTCCTTTTTCAATCAACTTCCTTCTATGAATCCTTCCTTATATGATATTACATTACAATCATTCCTTATATATATTGATCTCCAAAATAGATTTTCTAAGTCAACCAAGGAGATAATAAAACATAATTCAAAAATAGGTCTTCACTAAGCATTCCCACAGTGGAAAGGAATGAGAAGTGGACTACACCATAATGCAACAACACGTTATCCAAACACCACAATCATCGAACCAAAATATAAAACATCTAAAGTTAATCGAACTAGGAAAGAACATGGCCAAGAACATAATTCTAGAGAACATCAACACGTGCCAAATAAAAAGATGCAACAAGAGAATTGAAAATGTTGAACAATGTGGAGATCTGCGAAATCTAGTAGACAATTATTATCATCACTGCATAGAATTTCGAAGCACAACTTTTGGACCTCCAAAACATGATAATAAAATCTCAAGAAAATCTACAACAACATGTCAATGCATCATGAATATATTCGCAACAGATTAGAAAACCTGGAATGAAACCAAATCACTGAAATAGAATTAGTACATTGACATCAATGACAACCATACTAAAACATCAATCGACTTCACATTTAAAACAATCTCCCCCTTTGTCATTGATGGCAACATTCATCGACAAACCACTTCTCCAATATCTTTCTCAACAAGATTTCCTAGAAACACGTATCCCCTTTAGAGAAATATCTTTCCAAACTTCTCCCCCTTTGACATCAAGGAAAAAGGTGAACAATGACTCAATTGAAAATTCATACAGCTCCCCCCTAAGATGAAGCCCCAAATATTAGCCCATATTGAAATATGCATGAAATATCCTAGACTAATGCACTACCCAATGAACTTATTCAACCTAGGAAGGGGTATGGCCCCCAACATCTATCGAAGATACTCAAAAGTATCTTTGCACAAAGCCTTTGTAAAGATATCCACAACTCTCTTTTGTAGGTACGTAGTCAAGTTTAACTTCACTGTCCAATACTTTTTTGTAATAACCCCTAACAGAAATGCCTTAAAATATCCAAGTTATGAATCTCAGTTCTTAGTGTAGGGTTTAAGAGAGAGTACCTTAGCCTCTGGTGTGGTTACAAATCGCAGAAACAAAGTTAAAAGATACTACAAATTACATTAAGGAATGATCATATAAGTGACTATACATATAAAATTAGCTATGTATAAAATAAAGAGGGATTCTTGTAATATTAACAGAGTAAAAATCATGAGGTTTGGTAGTGAGCTATAGTGCAATAGTTGGTAGGGTATCTTGATTAATAGTTTCCCCTACCCAATGTAACCATGTAGGGTGCCCTTGTACAATAGTTCCCCTACCCAATGTATCCATGTAGGGTGCCCTTATACAACATTACCCTCTACCCAATGTATCCATGTAGGGTGCCCTTGTACAACAGTTCCCTCTACCCAATGTATCCATGTTGGGTGCCCTTGTACAATAGTTACCTCTACCCAATGCATCCATGTAGGGCTCCCTTGTACAATAGTTCCCTCTACCCAATGTATCCATGCAGGGTGCCCTTGTACATTAGTTCCCCCTACCATGTAGGGTGCCCTTGTACAAAAATTCTCTCTCTAGAGATAGTGTTCAGTAGTATCATAGATCAGATTCATAAGCATGAATATATTGCCAACCAAATATGCAGAATGTTATTAGTATGTCATAAATATGCAAGGTATTAATATTGTGAATATACAAATATTATCATGCAAAAACTACAATGTAATGCATCTATAGTTTGCTATATGCAATTCCTGGAATTCATACTAGTTCAAATATATGGTCGAGTATATTTTCTGGCAGGTATTAGGATTTTGTCATATTACTTCTTCATTTACTTTCCTCGATTACCTCTTATATCATGGTGGTAAGACCACCATCAATGATCATGTCCTTTAGAGGAAACAACCCCTTTGAAAGGTCACTGCCTTTCCTTCATCTCTTTTCTCAACCATGTCAACCCAGGCTGTGCACTCCAATCAATGCTCCAATAATTGATACTGGAATAATCAACATATATTCTCCATCTAATCCCCCTTTGTTGGAATGATGCCAAACCCTATCTTATACCTTGCTGATTGAAGGGATTAGTTATGTTCAAAGGAACATGTCTTACACCTTTTCCCAAATCGCATCTCTTACCATATGAAAATCATGCCATTTCATAACAAACCAATTTTTTATTCAAATCATCTTTTCATAATGAATGGTTTTCTTGTAATTGTTGTTGTTCTTATGGTAATGACTAGTCATCTCATTATAATGGTATTATGAATATATATGAAATTAAGTATTTTTATGATACATATTGCAGTCTATATTAATATTACTATTAAATTCTAGATAAAAACATTATCAAACTTCATATATTAAACATGCATATTAAGCACATCCTCATGCATACCACAAAGAACAAGGATGTTACTTCCTATAACTTAATAACAGTTTCAATCTTATCTGATTTGATTCGATCTAATTGATGGTGATGTCACTAATTGCTTTTGATTTCTTCCCTTTATATCTCTTAGTTTGAGGGAGATTTCACACTTCTTCATCATATATGCCCTTTGGTAAGAGACATGCCCTTTCATCATTAGCAGCTTTTGAAAGAGTGCAACTCTTAATTATTTTTTCCCTTTGAAAGGGACACGGCCTTTTGCAATCAAGTCTGTACTTTTATTCAAATCAGATCTGCACCTCTGATTTCCAAATTATTCCCCCCTTCAAATGATTTCTCATCTCCCTTTTATACCTCATATTTGGGTGAGTCACAACTTATCATTTCATGCCTTTTGACCATTTGTTAACTTAATTAAATTTTAATTATATTTAGTTATATTCTTTTATATTTTATTTTTATTTTTATTTTTTATTCTTTGTTTTTTTGTTTTTAATTTTATTATTATCATTTAATATTAAATTATATTCCAGAGTGGGAACATTACAGTCCACCCCTCTCAAAATCGCTTGTACTCGAGCAATGATCATGGAGTGTTCAAAATGATTCCCAATATGAAATGGCTTTTGAAACACATACTGAATAAACATGTTGGAAACTTATCAAACATGAAACATTCACATGAATACACAAGGAATACATTTGGATATATGCAAACACAGAGCATACATGTGAATAGACATATTTTTAGGTTCCTACTTATTGGCTAGATTAATTTATTGATTCATCTTTACCCTGCAGGATGGCGGGATCAAAGATCTGATACCACTTGTAATGTCCCCTAATGGAAACACCTTAAAAATATCTAAGTTATGAATCTTAGTTCTTTGTGTATGGGTTAAGAGAGAGTACCTTAGCCTCTGATGTGGTTACAACTTGCAGAAACAAAGTCAAAAGATACTACAAATTACATTAAGAAATGATCATATAAGCGACTATACAAATAGAATTAGCTATGTATAACATAAATATGGATTCTTGTAATATTAATGAAGTAAAAATCATGAGTTTTGGTAGTGATTTATAGTGCAATAGTTGGTAGGTTGTCTTGATTAACAGTTCCCCCTACCCAATGTAACCATGTAGGGTACCCCTATACAATAGTTGCAGAAGTATGTAAAGATAACAATTGGATAAAAGCTATGGAAGAAGAGTTGAATCAGATTGAGAAGAGTAACACATGGGAGCTTGTTCTGAGATCTAAAAACAAGAATGTGATTGGAACT
Organism: Cryptomeria japonica; assembly: GCF_030272615.1. NCBI lineage: Eukaryota > Viridiplantae > Streptophyta > Pinopsida > Cupressales > Cupressaceae > Cryptomeria > Cryptomeria japonica. The sequence continues at coordinate 432,586,683 of NC_081407.1, forward strand.
AAAGAGTTGTTCCAAAATAAACAAAATGAAGCTAGTGAAGTGGTCAGAAACAAAGCAAAACTGGTATGTAAGGTATGTTCTAAGATGGAAGGAATTGATTATGAGAAGACTTTTTCTCTGGTAGCTATAATTGAAGTTGTAGATTACTTCATGCATATGTTGCTTACAAGAGATCAAGATATATCATATGGATGTTAAGTCAGCCTTCTTGAATGGTGATTTGGAAGAGGAAGTCTACATTGAGCAACTAGGTAGATTTTCATTATCAAATGAAGGAGACATGGTATGCAAATTGAAGAAAGCACTCTATGGACTTAAGCAAGCCCCTAGAGCCTAGTATGCTAGATTGGACAGGTATTTGATGAAGTTGGGATTCTGTAAATGTATTATTGATAGTAATTTATACTTTGAGGTTGATATTGATAATGTTTTGATTCTTGAAGTTTTTGTTGATGATATTATTTTTGAAGGAGATGATGACTTGAGTATGAAGTTTGCTAATGATATGCAAAAAGAGTTTGAGATGTCTATGATAGGTGAGATGTAATTCTTCTTAGGATTGCAGATTACACAAATTAATAAAGGCATTTTCATTTCTCAATCTAAGTATGTGAAGGAATTGTTGAAGAAGTTTGGGTTAGATGATTCCAAACCTATTGGAACTCCTATGGTGACTGGATGCAAGTTGTCTAAGCGTGATGAATCTTAGAAAATTTATCAAACTTTGTATAGATCTATGGTTGGTGGATTGTTATACTTGACTCAGACTAGGCTAGATATTATGCATATTGTTTGTCTTTGAGCAATATTTCAAGTTGATCCTAAAGAGAGTCATGTTATAGCTGTGAAGAGGATTTTCATATACTTGAAGGGGACAATTAACTATGGTTTATGGTATCCAAAGAATGATGATTTCATGTTATGTTCTTATATTGATGTTGATTGGGCAAGTGATGTTGATGACCGAAAGAGAACTACCGGTGGAGCTTTATTTTTAGAAAAGAAATTGTCCAGTAAGAAACAAGATGCTATATCTCTATCTACTGCAAAAGTTGAATACATTGTTGTTGCTAGCAACTGTACTCAGGTAGTTTGGATGAAGCAGATGTTGAAGGATATTAGAATTGTTTATGATGAGCCTATTGATATATACTATGATAATTCAAGTGCTATTAATATTTCCAAGAATCTAGTACTACATTCTAAAACAAATCATATATCAATTAAGTATCATTTCTTGAGGGACAAAGTCGGTGATGAAGAAGTCAAATTCGAGTATGTATCCACAAAGGATCAGATTGAAGATATATTTACTAAGCCTTTGCCTACAGATACATTTGTATACTTGAGAGACAAGTTAAGGGTATCTGCCCCTCCTGATGAGAACTAGATGCATTGAGTTGCATCAATCCAGTGGAGTGCATGGTCTTATCTTCTTATTCGGACTAATGAGTTGGTGTCAGTACTCAGCCAGAGTAGTTAGTGTATGGTTTAGTGTGTGGGTTTATCCTAAGGGGGAGAGATTGTCCTTCTTAGAGGGAGAGAAGAATGATTTGTTTTTATCTTTGGCATTGTTGTCAAAGGGGGAGAGAAGCATGTGAAAAACTACCTTCTCTTTCAAGTTTTGTGTGCATGATCTTAGGGGGAGTTTGTTGGAGAATGATGGTGTTGATTTATTCATTTGCATTGATTATTTTTCACATTCATATGTTTCCATCAATTCCAAAGGGGGAGATTGTTGGATATTGTTGCTGCTAGGATAAGCTGTTATCATTGATGTCAACATATTCATGTTCTTTCGTTCTCTGGTGATTACAAAGAATTGATCTAGTTGGTTTATCTATTTGGGATGTTGAATGAACTTGAGATACTTCATTCTTTATTGGTTTCAAATGTTGGCAATTTGGAGGAATTGATTGTGTTTCATTGATTCTATATTTAGCCTTCTGCAGCATAATTTTTGGCTTTGTCTTTTGTCAATCACGTGCATGATGCAGTCTCCTTCACCCACTTTGATCTGCAAGATCAATCTGTCTTGGATCTCTGTTGTTTCATTGATCTTGAGCCGAAATCTTATGCCATCATTCCTCAAGCTTCACAGCCACCATTAAATGTTCGACCAACTACCAACAGCCTCACCGACACACCACACTGACTTGTGGATGCATGTCACTTCACCTTCACATGAAACCTTTGTTAGCATCCACCTAGGGTCACTAAGTCAGTCAACTTGGTCACCGACCAATGGCACACAATCGGGTTTATCTACCGGTTCACAAACCCTGTCAGTTATACCCTAATTGGTCTACCTTCAACTTTGCACTTTTTTTCTCTTCTAGTGGAACACTCAAATAGGTCAGCACACTTGCCAACCTACCTCATGCACATCTTCAACAAATGGGAGCCTTTCACTTATGCACCTTGTCAGCTTTACCAGTGGACATACTTACCAGTAACCACCTTGATGACACCATGTCATCAACCTTCAACAAACTCCATCTTCAATTTGGTTGCACTCTCTATCTGCAACTGCTCTACCTTGCCTTCTTCATCATTTGATCGGTTATCATATCAACTGGTTTGTCAAAGTGACAACATATCCATCCTTCTCTACACCAGCAACACACCATGTCTACCCGGCTAATCTGGTGCATATCTCTGATTTCATGCACCAAAGGCAACTTAGTGTTTCACTGGTTGATCTAGTGTGAGCATTCAATCACCTTCCTTCTACTCTTTTGTCTTATCTCAGAGGACTATGATGCATTCTATGCATAATAGGAGATAAGATCTACTTACCGGTGGGAGTGGATCTTTGTCATCTGCACCAATATGGCTTCCCTGTTTGAGCAGGCATATCATCAAATAGGCACATATGATTCGATTGGGCACACTCTCTATGATTCTTCACATCATCTTGTGACTGCATCTTAATCCGGTGGGAGTATTTTTGTTTCACATCTAAACATCATACCGATTGGCACTTCTACATTAGCTCACCCTACAGATCCACTTGCTAGTTCACCCTTCATTCTCACTTGTCAGTTGGCAACAATGCACTACCAACATGTCACTTACTGGTCACCAATCCTTATGTATTCAACACAAGCCAACACTAACTTGTCTACCGATGACTCCTATGATCATTATGCTAGATGACATTCTATTCCTTACCGGTGACATGCCATGCTAATTGACATAAATGACACCATTTCCTATATGCATCAATGACAACATTGCACATACATCTCCCATACCAATTGGCACCCTATACTAGTTGACATCAATGAAAACACAATGCCAACAATCTCCCATATTGGAATTGATATCAACACATATAGTATCTGGTATACTACATATTATTTCTCCCCCTTTGACAACAATGGCAAAGGGGACTGACAAGGTTTCTCTCCTCCTTGTCTCCACCATGCACAAATAGATTTTTCTCTCTCCCTTTTCGTTTACCGAATGATTCTCCTCCTTTTACCTTCATACTTTGCATCCTCTAAAATCACAACACTTGAGATAGAGGGCTTAACCACCAACTGGCACCAATTGCTCAACAACCAAGTGTATATACAAACTAGATGCCAATTGCATATACAAGTCTAAAACCAATTGAAGGAACATGTGTCAGTGAATACAACATACCTTCCGGTCAGACTGCATCATCTCCCCTTGATATGCAGAAGCTAATCTGACCCCAAATTGTTGATACCAAGTGTTGAAGTTGACACTGATACCAATTGTAACTCTTCTGATACCAAATGCATGTTCTCTTGTGCAGGTAACTCTCCTAGTTTGTAGACAACACTCTCGGTGGTCTAGTTGTGATTTCGATTAAGTACAAATTGAATAGTCATTGAAATACCTCACAACCCTAGACTGATGAGAACATCCCAAGGTCTCAATCATACTGGTACAGCTATATACACTTGCACACCCTCTGTGTTTACTAAGTCTGATATAGATCAGAAAACATGACTGTCAACTCCCCTTGAGCCATAGATCTCGGGTCATCTTTGCTTGTCAGGTTCCAAAACGGAGTTTTAACCTTCACCTTATACCGGTCCAGTTGTGCATATATGATCAGTCTGATGATCTATCAGCTCCACAATTTCCACCACAACATATGACATGATCCTAAGTGTACACAATGCCATACAATATCACTATCATGCCATATAACAAACCGGTTAGCCTACAAAGGATGCATGCATACAAGATCAACTATTGGGCCAACATATGTCATTCAGGACTTTTTCAGTTACACCTGAGACATAAAAGCCTCAATACATGCTATCAGAGTTAATGCAATGATCCTAGACCTCATTGTCTTACATAACCTGCAAATATCAGTTAGTATACATACCAATAACATACTGCACATACCAGTTTCCTGCACCGGTCCATAATCTCTATTGGAGCACCTTCCTCTAACTCTTGTCTTCTTGTGTTAATTTCTTATGATCCCAATTGAAAATTAGCCACCCATTGACACATGCAACACTAATCCATATCTCATATCTAGGTGTGTAGCCAAGGCAACCACTACACACACTTGTCATCTCATTTTCTTCCTTTATGCTGGCAGAAACCTGTTCTTCTATCTGTCCTCTTCCACTAAGGGGGTGAATGATATGGTCAAAGTACTACTCCCCGTAAGGTTCTACCTCTCCTGTAATCCTTAGGAGATATCACCTATGCATTGAATACACAGTGTCAGTCCATGGTTGCATCTTCCTGCTTCTTCCTCCATCCCTGAATGACTTCACTTTTCTTCCCATTTTCAATCTTGGGCGGAGGTCTCACCTTCTTTTTTTGATTGTTCCTTTCTCTACCATATTCTGCCACATGACTAGAAGCATTGTTGTAGAATAAAATTGTGTTCATGCCATACGCATGATTGGAGGACCTTCTGTTAAACCGGTTTTACCATCTTCTTCTAGTCATGCTATTGTAACCGGCTACCGGAACCAGTGGACCACTTGATCTTGCAGGAAGAAACCTCTTCTCCTTTTGTTCCACATAGAATTTTGTTTCTCATATGCTCTAACCCCATTTTCATTATGAGCATAGTTGTTATACTGGTTTCCATATGACTGCAAGTTCATCCTTCTGCAATTATAACTTTATGGCCAAAGCCATTACACCTTTGACAGACAACATTATTGTTTCTAGGAAGAGAATACTGTATATTCCTAGACTTCATTTTGCAGTCATCTACCCTATGGCCATATTCTTTTCATGCAAAACAGTAACCGAAGAAAGGGGGCACATAACTTACAAAAAACATTTGCCATGCTTGTGGAGATCTTGCTAGTTTAGTATCTCCATGTCTCCTTCTCCAGGGATGGATCCTGGGATGTTCACTTTTTGTAGTTCTTCCATCTGATACCTTCTTTTCCCACACTTTCTTTGGTGTGTGGGCGGTAGCATTTCCTTTTATTCTATTAGTAGGAGGTCTTCTATGTTGTCTTCTTATGTTCTTGCTTCTAGTGAAGCTACCTTCTCCCATCTTTCCTTTTTCTTTGGGATGTGTATTATTTATCCTTCCTGCAGCACCGGTCTTCATCCTTGGCTTCATGTCTTCACTGGTTGTGGTTAGATCAACCTTCTTTTGGGGAGAATTTCGGACAATGAAGATTTGTCCCTTGTTATCTCCATTTGAGGAGACAAATAGAATGTCATTGTGAGGGACATTGTTGTTGGTGGAGTATTCACCGGCACCACTTCCTAATCCTTCGGTATCCTTGGAGTGTTTTTGCTTTTTCAACATTTTATCTAAGGCATCACTGCTACCATCAAACTAGATTCTCGCCTTGAGCTCATCCTGACACTTCTCAAGGTCTTTTCGGAGATTCTCCATATCTCCTTCTAGCTTCTGAGATTCTTTGTCTTTGGCCTCAAGCTTTGATGCTAAAACTTTCTTGGAGTCCAAATCTGATTTTGGCTCTTCATTTAACCTTTTAGCATCACCTACCTGTGCTTTCAGATTAGCTGTGGTTGACTCTGATTCCTAAAGGCATTTGATCAACCGGTCTTGTTCCACAATGGCATCATTCTTGAATAACTTGTATTCATTTCTCACTCTACTAATTTCTTTGAGTGCACTTACAAGTTCTCCTTCAAGATCAACTTTTGCTTCATCTTCTTCTTCACCTTCACTATCACTGCCAAACACATCTTGCCAGTAGGAATGATCTGCATGATCACTACTAGATGTGTGCTTCTCATCATCTGACTCTTCATCCATAAAGAGGTGGGTTCCTTCATCATCATTGTTGTTGATGCTTCTCACTGATCTATCTTCATCTGCAGACCTATGTGATCCATTTCTTTTCTTGCTCTCACAAACTAGTTTTGCAGTACAAGGTTCATTTCCATAACGTTCCTTCAATCTATCGCATATGATTTTTGTCAATTTGCATCTGTCCACCTATGAGGAAACAATATCTAAGAGCCCACAGAATATAGCCTTCATTGCTACATCATTGCATTGGTATCTTCTTTCTACTTCTGAATCGGTGGGAGGACTAACTTGACTAGGGCATCCATTTACAACTTGCATCCACACATCAACCCCTAAAGAGGATAGGTGGACTTCCATCCTACAACTCCAAATAGAGTAATTTGAACCATCAAAAATTGGAGTAGGGATTGACACTAAACAAACCATTGTGTTCAAATACCAGAATCTACCCAAGCTGGAGAAAGATTATCAACCAGAAACCTAGGCTTCGATACCAATTGTTGAACACAAGATGCCACTGAGAGGGGGGGTGAATCAGTAGTTTCTAAACTTTTCCCTTTTCTATCCTCTATGTGCATACCGGTTAACAAATATAACCTAAAGCAGACATACCAGATAGATGGGAGGATAACACAAATGGAACCACACATAAAAAGGACATCACATAACACCAGATGTATGAGGAAAACCCAAGATGAGAAAAACCTCGGTGAGAAATGTTGTTGGAGACTACTGCTCCAATCCATCCTCACAATGAAACAATCGGTTACAACATTTAGGGAACCAACCCAAGGAGTACAACTCCTTCTTTAGGACACCAATCCAAGGAGCACCAACCCCTGATTTTAGGGAACCAACCCAAGGAGCACCAAAACCTGATTTTAGGGCACCAACCCAAGGAGCACCAACCCCTGCATCAAGCTCCAACTCAATGATTACAAAATCATATATCAAATAAAAAATTAATCTCCTTGTTACAAAAGAACTTTGTAACTCTCATGCAAGTCTCTCCATTGGTTCTCCTCTATCCAATTCTTTGTCGATTCTTTTCTCACCTCTCTGCTGCAACCTTATATCCTGCTGGAACTCACTCTCTGCTACAAACTTACTGGTTTAGCCTCTGCTTCTTCTTTGTCAGTACACTGCTCTCTGTCAATTCTCTTTTCTCTCTATCACACTACTGCTAGCCACCATTGGTCTTCTTCACTCTGTCAGTTGTTTGCTATCTGATCAGTGTCGGTTCTCAGCTTATCGGTTCTTCACTGATTCTTAGCATTCTCTTCTCTTTTCTGCAATCTTCTCTAGCTCTTCTCTGTCGGTTCAATCACCACCAATGCACTCCTCTATCAAACTTAATGGTAGACTACCGGTTGCCTCACTCTGGCAGATTGAACTCTTCAAATAGGTCAAATCTCACATGCTCAATCTCCTCTATGATTTTTGATGAGCACTTGATTGATTAACTCCCTAGTTACTACTCCCTCCATTGGCTTTACTCACTCATTCAGCAAAAACTCATCTCCATCTTTTCTTCACATTTTTATAGCAAGACATTTCCGCCTAAACGTGAGTTTGAACATTAGAGTGCTAGGGTTTCCACCATACATTGAATCTGCATCAAAACTCTTCTCTGATCATTATGACATATCATATCCAATCACATTCTCATGTCCTTGTTTGATGATCTGGAGCTCATCAATCAACATCGCCATCCTGTTTACCTTGTGATTCACGTCTTCTATATTTAGCCTTCTGCAGCATAATTTTTAGCTTTGTGTTTTATCAATCACGTGCATGATGTGATCTACTTCACCCACTTCGATCTGCAAGATCAATCTATCCTGGATCTCTCTTGTTTCCTTGATCTTGAGCCGCAATCTTATGCCATCATTCCTCAAGCTTCGCAACCACCGTTAAATGTTTGACCAATCGCCAACAGCCTCACCAACACACCACACTGACCTATGGATGCATGTCACTTCACCTTCACATGGAACCTTTGTTGGCATCCACCTAGGCTCACTAAGTCAGTCGACTTGGTCACCGACCAATAGCACACAACCGGGTTCATCTACCGGTTCACAAACCCTATCAGTTATACCCTAATCAGTCTGCCTTCAACTTTGCACTTTTTTGCTCTTATGGTGGAACACTCAAATAGATCAACACACTTGCCAACCTACCTGATGCACATCTTCAACAGATGGGAGCCTTTCACTTCTACACCTTGTCAGCTTTATCGGTGGACATACTTACTAGTAACCACCTTGATGACACCATGTCATCAACCTTCAACAAACTCCATCTTCAATCCGGTTGCACTATCTATCTGCAACTACTCTACCTTGCCTTCTTCATCATTTGATCGGTTCTCCTACCGGGTTTGTCAAAGTGACAAACATATCCTTCCTTCTCTACACCTGCAACACATCATATCTACCCAGTTGATCTGGTGCATATCTCTGATTTCATGCACCTAAGGCAACTTAGTGTTTCACCGATTGATCTAGTGTGAGCCTTCAATCACCTACCTTCTACTTTTTGTCTTATCTATGAGGTCTATGATGCATTCTATGCATAATAGGAGATAAGCTCTACTTACCGGTGGGAGTGGATCCTTGTCACCTGCATCAATATGGCTTCCCTGTTTGAGTAGGAATATCATCAAATAGGCACATATGATTCGATTGGGCACACTCTCTATGATTCTTCACATCATCTTGTGACTGCATCTTAATCCAATGGGAGTCTTATTGCTTCACATCCAAACATCATATTGGTTGGCACTTCTGCATTAGAGCACCTTGCAGATCCACTTGCTAGTTCACCCTTCATTCTCACTTGTCGGCTGGCAACAATGCACTGCCAACATGTCACTTACCGATCTCGAATCCTTATGTCTTCAACACAAGCCAACACTAACTTGTCTATCGATGACTCCTATGATCATTATGCTAGATGACATTCTCTTCCTTACCGGTGACGTGCCATGCTAGTTGACATTAATGACACCATTTCCGATATGCATCAATGACAATATTGCACATACATCTCCCATACCGGTTGGCACCCTATACTAGTTGACATCAATGAAAACACAATGCCAACAATCTCCCCCTTTGGCATTGATGTCAACACATGTAGTATCTGGTATACTACATATTCTTTCTCCCCCTTTGACAACAATGGCAAAGGGGACTGACAAGGTTTCTCTCCTCCTTGTCTCTACCATGCACAAATAGATTTTTTTCTCTCCCTTTTTGTTTACTGGATGCTTCTCCTCCTTTTACCTTCATACTTTGCATCCTCTCACATCACAACACTTGAGATAGAGGGCTCAACCACCAACTGACACCAATTGCTCAACAACTAAGTGTATATACAAACCAAATGCCAATTGCATATACAAGTCTGAAACCAATTGAAGGAACATGTGTCAGTGAGTACAACATACCTTCCGGTCAGACTGCATCATCTCCCCTTGATATGCAGAAGCTAATCTGACCCCAAATTTTTGATACCAAGTGTTGAAGTTGACACTAATACTAATTGTATCTCTTCTGATACCAAATGCATGTTCTCTTATGCAGGTAACTCTCCCAGTTTGTAGACAACACTCCCGGTGGTCTAGTTGTGATTTCAATTAATTACAAATTGAATAGTCATTGAAATACCTCACAACTCCAGACCGATGAGCACATCCCAAGGTCTCAATCATACTGGTATAGCTATATACACTTGCACACCCTCTATGTCCAGTAAGTCTGATACAGGTCAGAAAACATGGCTGTCAACTCCCCCTGAGCCATATATCTCAAGTCATCTTTGCCTGTCAGGTTCCAAAATGGAGTTTTAACCTTCACCTTATACTAGTCCAGTTGTGCATATATGATCAATCTGATGATCTATCCGCTCCACAATTTCCACCACAACATATGACATGATCCTAGGTGTACACAATGCCATACAATATCACTATCATGCCATATAACAAACCGGTTAGCCCACAAAGGATGCATGCATACAAGATCAGCTACTGGGCCAACATATGTCATTCGGGACTTTTTCAGTTACACTTGAGACATAAAAACCTTAATACATGCTATCAGAGTTAATGCCATGATCCTAGACCTCATTGTCTAACATAACCTGCAAATATCAGTTAGTATACATACTAGTAACATACTGCACATATCGGTTTCCTGCACTAGTCCATCATCTCTATTGGAGCACCTTCCTATAACTCATGTCTTCTTGTGTCAATTTCTTATGATCCCAATTGAAAATTAGCCACCCATTGACACATGCAGCACTGATCTATATCTCATCTGTAGGTGTGTAGCCAAGGCAACCACTACACACACTTGTCATCTCATTTTCTTCCCTTATACTAACAGCAACCTATTCTTCTATCTGTCCTCTTCCACTGAGGGGGTGAATGATATGGTCAAAGTACTACTCCCCGTAAGGTCCTACATCTCCTTTAATCCTTAGGAGATATCACCTATGCATTGAATACACAGTGTCGGTCCATGGTTGCATCTTCCTGCTTCTTCCTCCATCCCTGCATGACTTCACTTTTCTTCCCATTTTCAATCTTGGGAGAAGGTCTCAACTTCTTTTGTTGATTGTTCCTTTCTCTATCAGATTTTGCCACATGACTGGAAGCATTGTTGTAGAATAAAATTGTTTTCATGCCATATGCATGATTGGAGGACCTTCTGTTAAACCAGTTTTACCATCTTCTTCTAGTTATGCTATTGTAACCGGCTATCAGAACCATTGGACCACTTGATCTTGCAGGAACAAAACCTCTTCTCCTTTTGTTCCATGCAGCATTTTGTTTCTCATATGCTCTAACCCCATTTTCATTCTGAGCATAGTTGTATACCGGTTGCCATATGACTACAAGTTCATCCTTTTGCAATTATTACTTTTATGGCCAAAGCCATTACACCTTTGACAGACAACATTATTGTTTCGAGGAAGAGAATATTGTCTATTCCTAGACTTCATTTTGCAATCATCTGCCCTATGGCCATATTCTTTGCATGTAAAATAGTAACCGAAGAATGGGGGCACATAACTTACAAAAAACATTTGCCATGCTTGTGGAGATCTTGCTAGTTAATATCTCCATGTCTGCTTCTCCAGGGATGGATCCTGGGATGTTCACTTTTTGTAGTTCTTCCATCTGATACCTTCTTTTCCCACACTTTCTTTTGTTAGGTTTCAGAGACAATTGAGAGGGGGGGGTGAATCAGTTGTCAAAATAAATTCAAAACAAAACAACTTAACCAACTTACTGCTTAATACCGGTGAACTAGTCTTTTATACCGATGAATAGTTTTATCAGATAATTGCAATACTGGTAAAGATTAATGCATGAAACAAAAGGACAAAGTCATCCACAACACATAACACCAATATTTGTATGTGGAAAGCCTGTAAGGGGAAAAACCACGGTGGGAAACCTTACCCACAATCAGATGATATTACTACAGATAGTAAGTGTATACAAATGGGGTCTGCACATGCAGAAAGGCCAAGTGCCTAGAGCTCACTGCTCAAACACAAAATAGGAGTCACACTAACTACAATTGGATGGTTAAATCCAATAAGGATGTACTACTCAAAATATCATCTTCATATGTTGGATTCAGTACCGGTGTAGTTCTGATATGCTTTCAGAAAAGCCTTGCTTCACCTTCAAATGATGTTTGCATGTATACCTCTGCTTAATCTCGCATATACCTTCACACAATTATTCTTCACATTCCACCACTGATCTTACAAATAAGATCTTACATTTATATCATAACCTAGGACCAATTTTAGTAGGTCGGCTCTACAAGATATTACAATAAAATCAATTTACAAATAAATTAATGTCTGATGCAATAACTGATTCAACATGTCAACTTAATGCATTTACAACAATAATAAGTCATCTCCATAGTGTGCCATGCTGATCTGGAAAAGATAAACCTATCGATGTATAACCTGGACCTATTTGCCGGTAACAGCAAATATGCAATTACTAATATACCAATAATCAAATCTCCAAGACAAGGTGTCCACACGATGTCTTCGACATAACCAAGTATTTTCCATGCCCTTCCAAGTGTCGGTGATCATTATATCTTGCCGGTGAACCAGATACCAGTGACTATGCATAAGTCATTTGCTTGTCGGTGAATGTTGTTGATTTTCCAAGGTGCCAAAGTTGATAAGGTTAGTAGGTGTTGACATCAATGACAAAACCATACCAAAATACCAACAATCTCCCCCTTTGGCATTGATGGCAACACAAGATGGAAAAACCATCAAAGTGCCAAAACAGAAATGCCAAATACCAAAATACCAATAATTATCAAAATATAAGTACTTTTTCTCAAAGTAACAATCTCTCTCCCTGAGAGTAACATGTGTTTACTTGTGTTTTTCCATACCAATCTCTCCCCCTTTGACATCAAATGCCAAAGTTACTACCAAGCCAAGTTCATATACAAAATACCAATCAATACAGTATACCAACTACTCCCCCTAAGAAGTAGCTTCCTCATCAAGGACCGGAGTAAAATGTTTTCTATTAATTCAGTCGATTGATGACATACATCAACTTTCTAAGTATCTACCGGTGGGGGAATGACCCCAAGCTGATCTCTAAGATATTCAAAAGTCTCCTTAGGCAGAGGTTTAGTGAAAATGTCTACAGTTTGCTCTTTAGTATTTACATAAACTAGTTTAATTTCTTTTGCTTCAACATTCTCCCTTAGAAAATTCAGTTTGATAGAAACATGTTTGGTTTTAGAATGTAGTACCGGATTCTTAGATATATCAATTGCAACAGTGTTGTCACAATAGATAGTAATAGGTTCCTTACATTTCACCTTTATGTCTTTCAACATTTGTTTAAGCCATAGTACCTGTGTACAATTAGTTGTTGCTGCAACATATTTTGATTTTGTTGTTGATAAGGATGTACAACTTTGTTTCTTACTTAACCAAGAAACTAGTCTATTTCCAAGAAAAAATGCTCCTCTGGTGGTGCTTTTTCTATCATCCACATCTCCTGCCCAATTTGCATCTGTGTATGCACATAATTCAAAGTTTTCATCTCTAGGATACCATAATCCAAGATTTGTTGTGCCTTGTAAGTACCGGAAAATCCTTTTTACTGTTGATTCATGATTTTCTCTAGGATTACTCTGAAATCTTGAAACAATACATACTACATTCATGATATCAGGTCTGGTTTGTGTCAAATACAGTAAACCTCCTATCATAGATTTGTACCTAGTTGGATTAACAAGTGTAGATTCATCCCTTAGTGATAGTTTGTCATTTGTAGTCATAGGTGTGCTTACTGGTATAGAGTTCTCCATCCCAAATTTCTTTAGTAACTCCTTTAAGTACTTGGATTGACTCAAGAATACACCTTTGTCAATCTGTGTAATCTGTAATCCTAAAAAGAATTTTATTTCTCCAATCATAGACATTTCAAATTCTTGCTGCATTTCAATAGAAAATTCTTTACGTAGTCCATTGTCTCCTCCAAAGATTATGTCATCAACAAAAACTTCTATAACCAAGATGTCATCATTAGTCACTTTATAATATAGGTTGTTGTCAGCATTACCTTTAGAAAACCAATCTTCAAAAGCTACTTATCCAATCTTGCATACCAAGCTCTTGGAGCTTGTTTCAATCCATACAAAGATTTCCTTAATCTGCAAACCATACCTTTGTTATCTGTCAAAGAAAATCCATCAGGTTGTTCAATGTAAACTTCTTCTTCAAGATCTCCATTCAGAAATGCACATTTAATATCCATTTGATATACTTTGTAGTTCTTGTGTGCTGCAAAAGCCAAAAATAATCTGACTGCCTCAATTCTGGCTACTGGTGCAAAGGTCTCATTGTAATCAATTTCTTCTTTCTGAGAATATCCCTTACACACTAGCCTTGCTTTATTTCTGATAACCTTACCATCTTCATTAAGTTTGTTTTTGAATACCCATTTGGTTCCAATTACATTTTTATCTTTAGGTCGGGGAACTAATGTCCAAGTGTTATTCTTCTCAATTTGTTCTAATTCTTCTTCCATAACTTTAATCCAATATTTATCTTCACATGCCTCATTAACTGATGATGGTTCAATTTGAGAAATAAGACATACTTCTTCATTTGCCAATATTCCTCTTGTCATAACTCCTTTATGCTTGTTTCCAATTATCTGATCTTCAGAATGATTTAGTCTTACATACCGGGCTGTCTTTGTTTGTTGTTGTTCCTCAGTCACAGTGGAATTTTCAGATGATACCGATGTAACTGGATCTTCATTCTGTACCGGTGGGTTCAGTGTAGGTTCATTAGTTAGAATTTTTGTTGCCAGTTCAGAATCTATATACCTTGAAGTTCCTCTGAATTGTTCATCAATCTTCACATTTGTACTCTCAACAATTTTCTGCAATCTTTTGTTAAAACATCTATATGCTTTACTTTTAGATGAATAACCAAGAAATATTCCTTCATCACTTCTAGGATCAAATTTCCCAATATACTCATCTTTTCTAATATAGCATTTACTTCCAAATATTCTGAAATATTTAAGAGTAGGAGTAATACCAAACCATAGTTCATGAGGGGTCTTACCGGTTTCACCTTTGATGTGAACTTTGTTGAATGTATAGACTGTTGTACTTACTGCTTCTCTCCAATATACATGTGGTAGATTTTCTTCTGATAACATACTTCTAGTTGCATCCAAGATGGTTTTATTTTTCCTTTCAACAACTCCATTTTGTTGTGGTCTCTGAGGTGCTGATAGTTGTCTTATGATTCCATTTACTTCACATAATGCATTAAATTCCTTAGATGTAAATTCTCCTCCTTGATTTGATCTTAGACATTTGATTTTCTTACCGGTTTCATTTTCTACCATTGCTTTGAACAGTTTGAACTTCCCAAGTGCTTCTGATTTTTCTCTTAGAAAAGTAACCCAACATATTCTAGAATAGTCATCAATGATTAGCAAGAAATATCTATCACCATGCAAGCTTTTAGTTCTAGCTGGACCACATAAGTTAGTATGAATTAAGTCAAGAGCATTATTGGATTTTTCTGGAATACTTTTAAAGGTAGTTCTAACTTGTTTTCCAAATTGACATTCCTTACATATTGTATTGTGAGGTTTGACAATTTTAGGTAAATCTCTAACTGCCTTAGTAGTACTGATTTTCACCATGCAATCAAAGTTTACATGACAAAGTCTCTTATGCCATAGCCAACTTTCATCAATATGTGCAATCAAGCATGTCTTTTCACTGTTATTCAAATGGAAGATATTTCCTCTAGTTTGATTACCGGATGCAATTTCTAAACCAGTTCTATTCATGATTTTGCGTTTTCCATTTTTGAATTGTAATTGAAATCCTTTCTCAACTAATTGACCAACACTCAAAAGATTATGCTTTAAACCTTCAACATAGTAAACATTGTCAGTATTATGCTTACCATCAAGTGATATTGTACCTTTACCTTTGATCAGACAAGCTTTATCATCTCCAAATCTCACTAGACCTCCATTATATTCTTGAAAGTTCAAGAATTTACCTTTATCTCCTGTCATATGATGTGAGCATCCTGAATCAATGTTCCATTCATCATTTACTTCAACTTTAGCTATCAAGGTCTGCTCTACTGGTTGGACTATAGGTGTCAGTTGATCTTTTGTTATAGCAACAAAAACCTCCTCATCAGAATCATCAGTCACTCCTTCATCAGCAAGATAACAAGATTTGTCTTTATTCTTCTTAAATTTGTATCTCTGATATTCAGGGTTAGGTTTGTATGTCCTTCTAGCTTCTTCTCTTAGTCTAGCATGTCTATCAGGGCATCTTGAAGCCATGTGACCAATCTTATTATAGTTAAAACATTTAAAGGGTGCTTTACCTTCATACTTACTTCCAACTGGACCTTTAGGCATTTTCCTTGCAAATAGTGCTTCAAGTTCTTCAAGTTCTTCATTTTCTTTCCTGCTTTCTTCAAGTTCTCTTGCATAAAAGGCTTTCCAATCAGATTTGTCAAATGATGCAGATGATGTTGATTCTTTAAAGGCTAAATCTATCTTTATAGTAGCAACAGGACCAAATTCCTCAATTTCAAAGGCTGAAAGTTTTCCAATCAATGTCTCTCTAGTTACTAATGTATTAGGCATTGTTCTTAACTCATTTATAGCAGTAACCTTCATTTTATATGCCAGTGGCAATCCTCTTAAAAATTTTGAAACAATTTCATCTTCACTTAAGGTTCCTCCACAAAATTTAATACCCAAAACAATTTCACTCTCTTTCCATAAAAGCAGAAATCCTTTCATCTTCTTCCATTTTCAGATTTTCATACCTGACTCGGAAGCTTTCAAGCTTTGCAATTTTGACTATGGAATCTCCTTCATTCAGTGTTTCTAGATGATCCCAAATAGCTTTAGTAGTTGATCTGTCTGATAATCCCATGATTTGTTGATCTGTTAATGTGCTCAAAAGTGCTTCTCTTGCTTTGCAATCATTTTCTTCATCTTTAGTCAAGTTAGGTGGATTAGGCTGGCTTTGAGTAGGAGCATTATAGCCATTCTTTGTAACATCCCAGATGTCCTTTCCAATGCAATTTAAATGTGTCTCCATTCTGATCTTCCATATGCCATAGTTGGTTCCATCAAGTTTAGGACTATCCTTCTTGAAATAGTTAGTAGACATTGGATCTCCTCAAGTTGTTAAACTTCTACAAAAGAGGACTAGGCTTTGATACCAATTGTTAGGTTTCGGAGACAACTGAGAGGGGGGGGTGAATCAGTTGTCAAAATAAATTTAAAACAAAACAACTTAACCAACTTACTGCTTAATATCGATGAACCAGTCTTTTATCCTAGTGACTAGCTTTATCAGATAATTGCAATATCGATAAAGATTAGTGCATGAAACAAAAGGACAAAGTCATCCACAACACATAACACCAATATTTGTACATGGCAACCCTGTAAGGGGAAAAACCACAGTGGGAAACCTTACGCACAATCAAATGATACTACTATAGATAGTAAGTGTATACAAATGGGGTCTGCACATGCAGAAAGGCCAAGCGCCTGAGCTCACTGCTCAAACACAAAATAGGAGTCACGCTGACCACAATTGGATTATTAAATCCAATAAGTATGTACAGCTCAAAATAGCATCTTCATATGTTGGATTCAGTACCGGTGTAGTTCTGATATGCTTTCACAAAAACCTTGCTTCACCTTCAAATGATGTCTGTGTGTATAGCTCTGCTTAATCTTGCATATACCTTCACACAATTCTTCTTCGCATTCCACCACTGATCTTACAAATAAGATCTTACATTTATATCATAACCTAGGACCAATTTTAGTAGGTCGTCTCTACAAGATATTACAATAAAATCAATTTACAAATAAATTAATGCCCAATGGAATAACCGATTCAACATGTCATCTTAATCCATTTACAACAATAATAAGTCATCTCCATAGCGTGCCATGCTGATCTGGAAAAGATAAACCTGTCAGTGTATAACCTAGACCTATTTGCCGGTAACAGCAAATATGCAATTACGAATATACCAATAAACAAATCTCCAAGACAAGGTGTCCACACGATGTCTTCGACATAACCAAGTATTTTCCATACCCTTCCAAGTGTCAGTGATCATTATATCCTGCTAGTGAACCAGATACCGGTGACTGTGCATAAGTCATTTGCTTGTCGGTGAATGTTGTTGATTATCCAAGGTGCCAGAGTTGATAAGGTTAGTAGGTGTTAACATCAATGACAAAACCATACCAAAATACCAACATCTTTGTCATGTGGGCAGTAGAATTTCCTTGTATTATACCCGTAAGAGGTCTTCTATGTTGTCTTCTTATGTTCTTGCTTCTAGTAAAGTTGCCTTCTCCCATCTTTCCTTTTTCTTTGGGATGTGTATTGTTTCCCCTTCCTACAACACCGGTCTTCATCCTTCGATTCATTTCTTCGCTGATTGTGGTTAGATCAACCTTCTTTCAGGGAGAATTTCGAACAGTGAAGATTTTTCTCTTGTTATCTCCATTTGAGGAGACAAACAGAATGTCATTGTGAGGGACATTGTTGTTGGTGGAGTATTCACTGGCACCACTTCCTAATCCTTTGGTATCCTTGGAGTGTTTTTGCTTTTTCAACATTTTATCTAAGGCATCACTGCTACCATCAAACTAGATTCTCACCTTGAGCTCATCCTGACACTTCTCAAGGTCTTTTCAAAAATTCTCCATATCTCCTTCTAGCTTCTGATATTCTTTGTCTTTGGCCTCAAGCTCTGATGCTAAAACTTTACACCTACATAAATTGGTGTCCAAATCTGATTTTGCCTCTTCATTTAACCTTTTAGCATCATCTAACTGTGCTTTCAGATTAGTTGTGGTTGACTCTGATTCCTGAAGGCATTTGATCAATCGGTCTTGTTCCACAATGGCATCCTTCTTTAGGGCACCAACCCCTGATTTTAGGGCACCAACCCAAGGAGCACCAACCCTTGCACCGAGCTCCAACTCAATGATTACAAAATCATATATCAAATAAAAAAGTAATCTCCTTGTTATAAAAGAACTTTGTAACTCTCATGCAAGTCTCTCCATCGGTTCTCCTCTATCCAATTCTCTTTTGGTTCTTTTCTCACCTCTCTGTTGCAACCTTATATCCTGCTACAACTCACTCTCTGCTGCAAACTTACTGGTTTAGCCTCTTCTTCTTCTTTGTCGGTACACTGCTCTCTGCTAGTTCTCTTTTCTCTCTATCACACTTCTGCTATCCACCATCGGTCTTCTTCACTCTGTCAGTTGTCTGCTATCTGATCACTATCAGTTCTCAACTTATCGGTTCTTCACTAATTCTTACTGTTCTCTTCTCTTTTCTGCAATCTTCTCTGGCTCTTCTCTATCAGTTCAATCACCACTGATGCACTCCTCTATCAAACTTAATGGTAGACTACCAGTTGCCTCACTCTGGCCAGTTGAACTCTTCAAACCGGTCAAATCTCACATACTCAGTCTCCTCTATGATTTTCGCTGAGCACTAGACTGATTACCTCCCTAGTTACTACTCCCTTCACCAGCTTTACTCACTCATTCAGCAAAAACGCATCTCCATCTTTGCTTCGCATTCTTATAGCTAGACATTCCCGCCTAAATGTGAGTTTGAATATTAGAGGGCTAGGGTTTCAGCCATACACTGAATCTACATCAAATCTCTTCTCTCATCATTATGACATATCATATCCAATCACATTCTCATGTCCTTATTTGATGATCTGGAGCTCATCAATCAACATCGCCATCCTGTTTACCTTGTGATTCACGTCTTCTATATTTAGTCTTCTGCACCATACTTTTTGGCTTTGTGTTTTGTCAATCACGTGCATGATGTAGTCTCCTTCACCCACTTTGATCTGCAAGATTAATCTGTCCTGGATCTCTGTTGTTTCCTTGATCTTGAGCCGCAATCTTATGCCATCATTCCTCGAGCTTTGCAACCACCATTAAATGTTCGACCAACCGCCAACAGCCTCACCGACACACCACACTGACATGTGGATGCATGTCACTTCACCTTTATGTGGAACCTTTGTTGGCATCCACCTAGGCTGACTAAGTCAGTCAACTTGGTCACCGACCAATAGCACACAACCGGGTTCATCTACCGGTTCACAAACCCTGTCAGTTATACCCTAATCGGTCTGCCTTCAACTTTGCACTTTTTTGCTCTTCTGGTGGAACACTCAAATAGGTCAGCACACTTGCCAGCCTACCTCATGCACATCTTCAACAAATGGGAGCCTTTCACTTCTACACCTTGTCATCTTTACCGGTGGACATACTTACGAGTAACCACCTTGATGACACCATGTCATCAACCTTCAACAAACTCCATCTTCAATCCGGTTACACTCTCTATCTGCAAATGCTCTACCTTGCCTTCTTCATCATTTGATCAATTCTCCTATCAACTGGTTTGTCAAAGTGACAAACATATCCTTCCTTCTATACACCTGCAACACGTCATGTCTACCCGGTTGATCCAGTGCATATCTCTGATTTCATGCACCTAAGAAAACTTAGTGTTTCACCTGTTGATCCAGTGTGAGCCTTCAATCACCTGCCTTCTACTCTTTTGTCTTATCTCCAAGGACTATGATGTATTCTTTGCATAATAGGAGATAAGCTCTACTTACCGGTGGGAGTGGATCCTTGTCATCTGCACCAATATGGCTTCCCTATTTGAGCAGGCACATATGATCTGGTCTAGCACACCTTCTATGAGTCTTCACATCATCTTGTGACTGCATCTTTATCCAATGGGAGTCTTATTGTTTCACATCCAAACATCATATTGGTTGGCACTTCTGCATTAGCTCACCATACAGGTCTACTTGCTAGTTCACCCTTCTTGCTCACTTGTCCGTTGGAAAAATGCACCACCAACATGTCACTTACCGGTCTCTGGTCCTTATGTCTTCAACATAAGCCAACACTAACTTGTGTACCAGTGACTCCTATGATCATTATGCTAGATGACATTCTCTTCCTTATCGGTGACCTACCATGCTAATTGACATTAATGACACCATTTCCGGTGTGCATCAATGACAACATTGCACATATATCTCCCATACCGGTTGCCACCCTATACCGGTTGACATCAATGACAAGACGATGCCAACACAAGTTGCATAGCTTGAGGGGTTTTATTGGCCAACTAATAAAATTGAAGCATTGCATAAAAAATATTGCTCCTTGGAAGAAGAGCAACCTGAAGAGGAGGACTAGTCATTGCCTTCCATTTTTGTTACCACTGAAATTTTTGTGCAGGATATCTATTTTGGGAGAATGATTTGAGCACTCAGCCAGTAGGGACCAATCTTCAAGGTATCTTCCATCACATGCCATATTGCACTTTTAATCCTCAAAAGAGCAGATATGAAGTACAAATATGAGGATGTCTTGTGCAGGACCACAAAACAAGCTCTTAGGATGATGCCTTTTAGCCACCATCATTCAATGCAAGTTGCACACAGAAATCAAGGACCTAGGCTTTAGGTCAATTTTGTAGTTTTGAATTTCGACATGTATCTTCTTCTGTCTGAGGCTTGTTTTGCTCCCTTGTGTTATAAAAGAGAATTTAGGTCCAAGAAGCAAGGATGATTCCAAAAAACCTTTTGATATGTATGCATTAGAGAAAACTTTAATATAGCAACAGATAGCCTTTTGCAGTTTTGGTGATCCATTGTAACATTTTCATGAATGTATCAGTTTTATCTTGAAAATCAATAAACGGAAACATTCATCTTCTTTCTCATACCTTTTGTAATGTGTTGTATGAATTGTTGTGTTAATGACATATGCAATTTGTCTTCTCTAATGGGGAATGTGTATTCTTTGATGGGTTTCATTTCAAGCTAAATGAATTAAATTTTGTCTTGAATATTGCAATAGATTCTGAAAGGGCATGGGAAGGTTATGAATGCATTCTTAATCTAAGCACTTTAAGAAAGTCTTAAGTGTTTAGCATTGAACTTTAATGTTGATATTGTTATTTTGTTTGTCACTGGGACTGTGATTTCACTATGTTTTCCCTTAGAACAGGCACTGATCATACTTTCATGAGGTTTGAGGGTCATCTTTACATCCTCATTTCACCTTTTATTTTCAGTTTTTAGTTTTTTGTATTAGAATTAGAAGTAGATTAGAGTTGGCTTTCAATACAAGCAAGAGTAATAAAACTAAGGTTCAAGCCATAATTTGTAATATGTTACGGTTTTCCTTGATATATTTTCATTGAAAGCATCTGTTGAATAATGCATTGTCAATTAGCATAGAGTCAATATATGGACCACGGTGCTATAGGTAAACCCGCCTAGGTCTTGTAGAGCATGAAGAGTAGAAGATTGTAGCTTCCATGTTGAATCTTGTTCATTGGCCAAGTCCAATCATGAGTCTGTTCATGAGTTATTGGCTATCTCTCTAGGATTTACGATATGTTGATTTGGGGACCAGCACAGTGTAACCTATATATGTATTAAAATTTTGAGGCAAAGTGATTGAGGCACTATAGGTGGCCAAAAAAAGTAGTATAACCTATATATGTATTAAAATTTTGAACTTTGGGTTCTTTTGGGGGTCACTAATGGAGTAGAAGAACTAGGAAAGTATATGTACTAAACTATGAAATTCATTGTTTAATAGGAGGGTGAAATGTATGTAAAGTGTTTTAGTGTGTATGCCATGAAACACGTGCAAAGGGTAAACATGGGTAGTGTTGGTACTATCTACAACACTTCTTAATGATCCTTTAATCCAACACACATTCCCTAAGGTATTATCTACAATAGCTCATGCAAATATCATAGACTTGTTAAAATATCAAGATTGGAAAACACCATCTCCTCGAATCAGATGAAGAGCATAGATACAAAATAGTATCAGGTGCTTCATACATCATAATAGGAATCATTGTGTTATTGCATAACAAACCATTAAAAGGATTCATCCATTAAATTTTTCATAAATATCTCAGCAAGGAACACAACATGATGCAAATATTTGTAATGTAAAAGTATAAATGACTTGATATGTAAAGATAATCACAAAGTACAAGTCCTCCCACATAATTACATGTAAAGATAATCACAAAGTACAAGTCCTCCCACATAATCATAAAATTTAGATTTCATCAAAAAATATCAAGAAATCGATATTAAATAGATAAATACTAATCGCATACATCATACATTTAAATTATGTCATTGATCTTCTTCTTCATTCAACTCTTTGTATGTATCTTCCGATCCAGAATCGACATTGTAAGGATTATTGGTCATATCATCATCATCTTCTTCTTCTTCTTCTTCATGAATATTAACTCCTACATCATCATGATCTTGTTCCTCTTCTTCAACATCTTCGTCGAGCACATTATCAACTAAGTGTTTATCCTAATCATCATGTACATCATCTTCTAGTTCTTTTGTATCTTCTTCTTCCATGCCATTATACCTTACCGGCCTTCCTCTAGGATCATGTCTAACAACAAATGACCAACCCGATTTATGTGGAACCTTTGAGTAAAATACCTGCTCACATTGGCTTGGAAGAACATAGGGATTATTTCCAACTCGCTCAAATGACCTTGTATTGACCATTGTAAATCCATTATCATGTTCAATAATAGTTTTGTCAGGATCATTTTCATTCAATCATAGCCTGTACCATTGGACGACGAAAAGAACTAATTTGAAGGACCCAAAGTCACACTCAAGTATATCATCCAAAATCCCATAGTATCAATTTTCTGAGACTTGAGGATGTATGTCACTTCTAGACGAAACATTCGTAACCTGAAATACTATAGTTATCCCAGAATCACAAGTTTTCTTCATGTCATCCAACTTTTTGATGCGAAATTTATGACCATTGCACCACATATCCTTATGGTGTTTCACCTGCAATATGTCAAACATGTAAAAATTATTGCATCACTAGTTGATAAACATATTTATTCTTGGTCAAATGTATGTTAAAAAACAACATATCTATATACATCATTACAATTGAAAAAAAATTAAATAATATGGGCGATTAATATATTTATACGTACTTATTTATCTCTTAAACCATATGCCAAATCAATTTCTCTCGGTGTAACATTGGACTCCATTACGATGAGCTTCTTTAACCAATGAAGCCACACCTTCCTATGTTAATGCGCGACCAGATTGTTGACATTGTTCAATGTATACCGTCATCCAATCAAGATTGTTTGTGACATACAAACGCAGTGCATCCCACTCACGAGCAACTGTAGAAAAAATAACTAGAAATTTACAACTGGTGTATATTGAATATTAAGAATTAATTAACTACAATGTATATAAAAAGCAAATGTAAAATGAATTCAAATTAATATCCATGAACATCCAATAATTACCTCTCACTTTTCTCAATCTACCTTTCCCCATCAGGTACTCCCCTTCGAATTTGTTAATGGAGTTGGGATCCCAAATGTGATCTACATGGATCTTTTCCGCAAACAGGAAGATATCCAGTAATGTACACTATAGTCTGGTATACCATATATCCCTCCACCATAGAACCCTCATGATGTTCTCTTTGTCGAACCAAAGCCTTCAAAAATTTCAAGTGCCTCTCAACCATCCACATTGCTTGTGTGTACAAGTCCACACGATTCAATCTCCTCAACTTGGTGTATGAGGTAGTATTCTTGTGCATTGAAAAATGTCGAAGGTAGACACTTTTGAATTTCACACATTAGACGAGGAATTTTTGTCTTCCAATATTTTATATCTTCTTTATGGATTTCTTTAGATGACAACCATATACAAGTGATTCAAGACGCAAATATATTAATGAGAATTAACAAAATAATATACAATATATTACATAACAAGTAAAACAAATGGAAAATATAATATCTATACAACAAATTGAACAAATAACACTACTTACCTCATGTATTTTCCAAGATCATATATAACTTGTTTGACATTATTTTCGAAGTGGTCTGGGAGAGATAGAGGTAGAACGTACTGCAACAATTATAAAATGATCCTTTCATTGTTTTTCTGAAACTAGTACTAAACATAATACAATGAAAAGTACATGTAGTATACAAATATATAGAAAATATAAAAGAACATGAATTACCTTAATGAAGGTATGCCAATCATTGATGGACTTGTAAAGCACTGAGAGGGGGGTTGAATCAGTGACGCCAAAAACAATACTACTTTAAACACTGACCAGTAGATATACTTAACAAGTTTGTTAAACAATATGCATGCAATCCAAAATGATATAACAACATCCACAATAAGTAAAACATCCACCATAACACAAGTGTTTATACGTGGAAAACCCAAATAGGTAAAAACCATTGTGAGATGGGACTCACAAGTTAACTCTCTGCAGTAATAGATAACTAACCGGTTAAGGTCTACAAAAGGTTGCTCTGCTAGGAGCGAATCCTGTTAAAGATCCCAAAGCTTAGTTAAAAGCTATACCCTATAAGGAGTAACCGTGATAGAGGATTTCTGAATCCAAACTAATGGATCACCTGGTTAGAGGATTTGTACAATGAAGCTTGTTAGAGATTACCTGGTTAGAGGATTTGACAGTTGCAGTGATTAGAAAACAACAAGTGGTGTGATCTAGTAGTAGCACAACTTGCTTGTATAGATCCTCTTCTGTGCACTCAACACTTCATTACCAACATACTCTGCAACTTAACACTTCTGCCTTTGCATCAAATCATCACATAACATATCTCCTTTTCTCATACAAAATAATTTATTGTGATGTCAATATATAGACATTTAGATTTCATGTTGGCCTCTAGAAATCATATCATAATTTCCTAGGTCCAGTGTATATGGTCAAACAATCATAACTCGTCACAAAAATACCGCCAAAAATTATCGATAAGGATAACTCATCACGACTAGTGATAACTCATCATATAATCAATGAATATTGGTTGGAACAACAATACCAGTTGGAATTAAACATATAAACCGTTTATCCTTTGATGCTCCTTTGATAATCTCTGTTGGATCTTCAGGTTCATGTCGAGTTATGTATATCCACTGGTTATCTCCATGTATATACCGGTTGTCACCATGTACCATATAGATATAAACCTCTAGTATACCAGTTGTAATATAAACAACTTTGAAGTCACACCGGTAGACAATATGAACATATGTGTATGTATGTGTTTCATCAATGACAACATATGATGAAATTATTCATTACAATCATCATCAAGCCAACAATCATGCATTTTCATCCCTGGACCAAATTCACTTTTCTTTGTTATGAGATTGTTTATGTTTGCAGCAAATCCTGTGGGAAAACAATTTTTTTGTATGACCTTTTTTATAACATTGCTTTGTTGCTCCATTAATAACCAAGGAAGGTCACTTATATTAATTTGGTCTCCGTCGCTATTTAATTGAATGACATTTTTCATTGCATGATTGGATTCCTAAATGTCACTACAAATTTTGACAATTTTTTCTTTATCACGTCTTCCATCCAATATTTTCCATAACGTCTCTATTACATTCTTTCCAATATGCATAGTATCAAACAAATGCACAATTTGTAGCTGCTCGTAGTAGGGCAACCTACTAAATTGTCTGCGATACCTTTTTAGTCCCTTTGGAAGGTGGTAATTAATGCCCTGATGACCTTCATTAGGCATATAAGTTTTAAAAGTTAACAACAACAATCATCATCAATTACAGCACGAGTAAACAAAACACAATATAAAAATATAAATTCCAAACATATCATATATGATAGATAAACAATTAGATTGAATGACATTACCTTGACGATTAATTCTTTTATATTCCAACTTCCATAGGCGAGGTGTCATTCTTCGTGGTTTTGATGTAGTCTCTTCTTTCCCATTGAAAATATGTTTTTTCAGTAGTTTGATACTTATGATTTTTGTGGAGGAAGTGCCTATACTCATCAAACACCTGCTTTCCTAATCTTGTTGAATGACGATACTTCATCTTTGGACCACAAACTGAACATGCAAATTTTCCCTTTGTTTGAAGACCTGCAAGATCATGAATAAATGGATTAAATATGTTAATTTTTATAATTATATATATTCAATGGATCATTTTTAAAAATGCATGATTTATACTTCAAAAAATTTAACATTATTAAAGTGTGCAAGTTGAACATTATAACATACCACAAAAATGTGTTAGCCCTAAGGCATCATGAATTGTCCATACAAGCATTGCACGGAATTGAAATTGTCTTTGTCCTATTGGTCTAGAGATGTAATACATAGTGACACCATTCCATAACTCCAGCAACTCGTCATTAAAAGGCTCGATATACATTCATATCTTTAACTTGGTACTTACCTAGTTGAATGATCAAAAACATTTACTGCAATATATATAATTTAATGTACATGACTATTAAATGAAAAAAAATACCTAGAACAATCATTGCCAACATTATGTGCTCCCTCTTTATTGACATCCATGGAAGAATGTTATTGTTGATAACAAAAACAGGCCACCCTGAGTAAATAGATCTCAGCTCTCTAAATGGATTGACACCGTCCGCTGCCAATGAAAGCCTAAGATTACGAGGTTCTTCTTTAAAGTGTGGCCATTTTTCCTCTATGTTCGTAAATGCATAACCATCCACAGGCATTTGAAGAATGTCATCTCGACTTATATTGTGTGCATGGTAATCCATAAATTGTTCCAAGCTTTCGCACCTAAATAATCGTTGCAAACGTGGAATAATGGGAATATAACGAAGAACCGTGCGAAGCACCTATTTTGTTAGTTGATATGTTCGATATCTACTGATATGACATTCAGGGCATTTTGTTGCAAATTCATGTTGTTTATGATATATAATATGATCATTGGAACATGCATCTATTGCTTGATACACCATTCCAATATCTTTCATAATGGCAGATAATTCTCGATATGAGCGAGGTAGAATATTTGATGGTGGTAACAAAAAATCACCTATCAATCTAGAACAAAAATAATAATTTCTTAATATAAATAATATTAATGGACATATTTCAACTTTTATTTACTGGTGATAAAATAACAACAAAAATAGATGAAAAAATATGACATATATGACATACCTTAACATACATGAGATTGTTATGTTGGATAAACCATTCATAACCTTCAAGTTCACCAACAACAATATAGCAAAGAGAAGAGTTGTTTGGGAGCCTTCATAAAGGGGCTCGTATGCCTTCTCAAGTATAGGTAAATCATGAACAACATCAAAGTCATCTTGATCATCATGATCAGCTACATCAGTATAAAATGTGTCATGGATCAATGTATTTGTACCATCATCTTCAACTTTTTTTTCTGGCGCATGATCATCTTCTTCCATAGTATCATTATCTTTAGCTTCAATATTCATACCTCCATGTTCCTCCACTTGGAAAACCACATTCTCCGAGTCATGGTAGTCCATATCATGTGCCCTAGGGCACCCCACCTATATAAAAATGATCAACATAAATAAACCAATATCATGATCTCATTAACAAGTGATTTTTTATGTATATAAACTATTAGAACGATATAAACATTTACAAATGCAATCAATATAAACACATATAATGAACAACTTACCAGTGGATGATAATCATGCCCCCCTTCAATGTGACCACATTGCCTACAATGTTTCTCAGTTGTTGTGATTAAAAGCCTTCTAGTCTTTAAGCCCTTACAATTTTTGCAGGGACAAGAACATTTCCCATCACCTTTTCTTTTCAAGCTAGACCACAATCTAGCAATTGTCTCCTTATTTTGTCCTTCGCTCATATTATCTGACATGATTTTTCTTCACAGGCAAAAAAATCGGGCTATGGAAAATTCAGTCTATAACCTTCACAAACCAAGCAAAATGATGTCACAAGTACAGAAAACATTGTCCGCGCGATTTTTTTTTACTTTTTCACTTTTCTGTTTTTTGTTGGAATTCCAACAAATGTCGGGCAAGATTCCGACAACAATTGGTTTTGTCAGAATTCTGACAAACGTTGGGCAAGATTTTTAAAAAAAAAACAAATTTGACACAAATTGCCTCCTAAGATCCGACGAACATCGGGCAAGATCCTGACGACAGTTGGTTTCGTCGAAATTCTGACAAACGTCGGGCAAGATTTTTTTTTAAAAATATTGACACAAATTGCCTCCTAAGATCTGACAAAATGAAAGAAATCCCATAGCTCGTCGGAAAATGCACCCAAATGAGTTAGTGTCTCACCTATGTCCTTGTTGAGAAGGAAATCCTTAACACTAGAATGTGGAACTAGGAGCTTAATCATGTTGTTTTAGAGCATGTGCCTAAACTTTTTTAATGCTCTCACCACTGTAATGACTTGATTTTCCACAGAGTTATACCTGAGTTCATAGTCCTTTAGGCCTTGACTGAAAAAAACTATGGGTTGCTCCAATCCTTCCTCATTTAACTGTTTTAGGACAACAAATATACTTGCATCTCTCCCTGATGTATAAAGGATGAAATCCTTCTCATAGTTTGGATTTACTAGGGTAGGACCCTAAGCAATGGCTTGCTTGATCTGATCAAAGAACTCTTTCCCTTCATTGGTCCATTTGAAACGCGAATCTTTCTTGAGCATGGTAGTGAGAGGTTTGACCAAGGTTGCAAGGTTTGGAATAAACCTTCTAACAAAGTTGATTCTTCCCAGAAAGCTTTGAAGGCCTTTCTTGTGATGTGGAAGTGGAAGAGACACAATGGCTTCCACTCTCTCCAGGTCTATGGCCAGACCATCTTTGGATACAATGTGTCCAATTAATTTGCTACTTGTTGCGGTTCAAGGACACACCATATTCTCTACACTTTTTGAATACTTTCTCAAGGTGAGAAAAGTGGTATGTTGCATGCTTGGAGTATATAGTGATATCATCAAGATATACTAGTATAAATTCTACTAATACTCCCTTGAAGGCCATATCCACAGCTCTTTGAAAAGTTACACCTGCATTTGTCAGTCCAAAGGGCATTTTACAATAGGCATAAGTGCCCAATTTAGTAGTAAATACAGTCTAAAATTGGTTTGATTTTTGGACTAGGATCTTATTATAGCCTGAGTATCCATCCAAGAATGAAAATCTTTCTGAACCACTAACTTTGGCTGAAATTTGTTCCATAAAAGGGAGGGGATAATGATCTTTAAGGGAGACTCTGTCGAGGTCCCTAAAGTCTACACAATCTAATTTCCCCATTCTTCTTCCTAACTGAAACAAGGTTAGCTACCCAAGAAGAATGCTAGATTGGAAAAATAATGCTAGATTCTATAAGCTTGGATACCTCCGTTCTCATCAAAGGCTCAATTTTGGGGTTTATAGGTCATTGCTTTTGTCTAATAGGCTTAGCATTAGGATCTAATTATTTGGTATGTTGAGCTAACCTAGGGTCAAACCCTTTGAGATCCTCATAAGTAAAAGCAAAAATATCATTATACTCTTGACAAAGACTGACAAAAGTACCTTGATCACTTTGGGAACATACCTTTCCCAAGTTGAGAGCTCTCCCATTAGAAATAGGGACTGATTTGTAGTCTCCTTTCTTTGCGACCAAGTTCATTGCTCTCCCTTTCATCTGATCATCAATGTTGAAGATCCCTTCCAAGGCAACCAGTCCCTTCGGAAGTTTATTTGAGCTCAGATGCATAATCTAATATCCATACTAGTCCTACAACATGCTTTGATTTTTGTGTGAGAACTCTTCCTCGGGTGAGTTCACAATAATGATTCCCACTTTCACCCATGAAGGAAAAACGCGATGGTACAATTCATGCAGGGTACAATTGTGCTACTAACCATTCTGGCATGCGACTTGATTATGTGGCTGATTGCATGGGACACACCAATCTTGTTCCTGAGCAAGATTGTTTTGAATTGGCACTATAGCCTTTGAAGTACTTGCAGCTGAGGGATTCAAGTTATTCAAGGGCCTAGCATTACTCCATTAGTTTTGCCCTTGAAAATTCGCTCTGATGTTGATAGTTCTGATTTTGTTGTTGGTAAGGCTTATTGTTTTGAAATTGTTGCCTCTTCAAGGTCAACAACTCATTGCTAAGTCCTTCCATCAGAGTCCTAAGCTCTTACAACTCTAATGGTGGTGGAACAACTATAGGTGTGAGTAGATGGCTTGTGGAAGCCACCAGAATATGAGCCAAAATAGGTTGTTGAATAGGAGCCTCTGGGAAGAAAGGCATTGGAGGCTTAGAGGACAACTTCCCAGCCTATATTAGATAATTTTTTGCCCTTATGGCAGTATCATACACCCTGGAAGGTTATCTCCTCCCATAGATTGAATCATTGCAGCTATGACATTATTCAAAGCCCTAAGAAAATACAAGATAGCATAGTTTGATGAAGGCTTTACCAATGATGGGATTCTATCCCATGTCTTTTGAAATATATGGTTCAAGTCTCTCATGAACTCATGGGGTGCTCTCTTGATGGTTGTTAGCAACTCAACCAATGACAAATGGTCACTTTCATCCTCAAAGTGCTTGCACAATTTCTCCCCTAACTCATCCCAATTATGAATGGAGTTAGGAGCTAGTCCTCTATACCATTGGAGGGATTTTCTCTAAAATGAGGAGGCAAGAAGCCTCACTGCCACATTGTCTTTAGTGACATCAAACACAGTGCAGATACTCGACACATCTTGAATGTGTTCCTCTGGGGAAGTAGATGTTTCTCCAATAAAATATGGTAAAGCCTTCAAGGCTACTACTGGAATGTTATATTTTTTTATTTAGGACTAACGGGTTGCCACCATTAAAGGTGACAAAGGTGTGTGCTCTAGAAACTGCCATGGCAAATAGTATCTTATTGATATGAATGGTAGGGCCTTTGGGTTGTGATAATCTTGTAATAAGAGGGGTAGAACATGACCTAAGGGTTGTAGATGCTTCTGCTTGAGTTCCCCTTGTAGGTGACAAAGAATCCCTACCTCTAGTTCTCTTATAACCTAAATAAGGAAGCTGAATAAATTGAAAAATACCTCTAGATGATGATCTGGTTTGTATTCTTGGCATAAATTTGCACTAGTATCATCGAGAGTTTGAATTTGTCCTTAAGAGTCGTCAAGTGCTTGATTGATTGCCTCCAAAGGTTGAATGCTAAGAAAAGCATTGAATCCTTAGCATGAATGTTGAAATACTTGTCCCACCAGACGTGCCAAAAAGAGTTGTCACAAAAGTTACAGCCTATGATGATCAACCTTGATCATCAACCTTGTGAAACATGGAAACAAGCTCCCAAGTGTGGGACTTGCAGAAGTGAGGTTGAATCTCCAGAGAAGTTCGGCTCTCTCTTCAATCTAATGCAATAGTACCTAATCCAATGATTCGACAGGGAAAAAGGGAGAAAGAAGGGATGCTTGAAAGAGGGGAAATGAGGTTTGCACCTAGAAGGAATATGATCTTCCTACCTAAAACTGTATCAAGGTTAAAGACAACTTACCCCCACCTCCTTTGATTACTCCACCGGTAAAAACAACAGCTACAAAAGATCAACCGGAAGTTGAAAGTATGGATGTAGAGGATGTCAATCCTAATCCTGAAGTCTTATATACAATGGATGTTGATACTCAAAAGATCAACATTGTGGTAGACAAAGATATAGCTGATAAGACTGACATGGCTAGTGAGCCTCCAGTAGCTGAGCAAACTGATAACACACAGGAGAAACTGGCAGATGACAAAGAGAAACGGGTAGAAACTCAGACTCAGACTGAGACAATGCAACAAACAGAGCAAAAGGCTTCGGAACAAGAACAGCAACAGAAATAGGAACAGGTTCATAAGGAAATAGTGCCACCGGCAACTGGAGAAGTAGAAAAACCATTGCTTAAGGAAATACAAACACAAACAGACCTACCAGAGGTCAATACAAGCTTGGTTACTTCCACTGGTGGTACTCAGAATATAGGTTCATCATCAAGCTACAAATCAACTAATGTGACTGAAGTACTATTAGATTCATTTAAAAAGATAACAGATTGCAACTCACAAGCTTACAAGGCAATAGATGACACAATACTAATTTTGAAGGTAATTGCTCCTAACTGTAATATAGATAATAAAGATTCTTTAGGACAACTTGATACCTTGTGTAAATATATCACAGAGAACATTGAGAAAATAAAGGAAGAGACATTGAAGGACAAATTGGAAATTGAAAAGCAAAAATTCTTTGATGAGCAGATAAAGAAGTGTACTAGAGATTTTGACACACTTCTACTGGAATTGTGTAATTTATTGAAAGAATACAAAACTCTGTACAAAGACACCTATAAGACAAACTTTTTGACTGTAGATATAGATAAGAAGATGAGCAAGGCACATGATGAAATCAATAAACTTGCAGATAATTTTGTTAACTCACCTGATACATTATCAGTTTTTGAACAGAAGATAACAAATTTTCAAGAAGAATTACTTAAATTGGAAAGAGAAAAAGAGAGAATAGTGAATAAGGCAAAGCATCTGATATTAAAACTGAGTCCAAGATTGGACTATCTAGCATCATTACGGAAGGAAATATCTGAGGCACTGATACAGGGACAAAAAACACCGGCAGAGCATTTGCAGCATCTCACCGGTATAGTTAAAAGAACAGAGACAGCAATAAGAAACACTAAAAAGTTTATGGAGAGTATAAACTTGATTTTGGCGGATCTATTTCAAATTGTAACTACTCAGTTACAAGGTTGAAACTACAAACTCTACTGACATCTTGACAACCTTTGTCATTGATGCCAAAGGGGGAGTAGTGGGATGAGAAAATTCAAATATCACAGGAATCGTATGCTTAGGGGGAGCACACATTTTTGGTAACTTTTTGGACTTCACATTTTTTATACACTTTTGAAATTTCTCATGAGTGTTGCCATCAATGCCAAAGGAGGAGATTGTTGGCATATGCACACTCCAATGGGACATTGTAGGTGATTGAAGGTTTTGTCATTGATGGCAACCTTACAATCCTATGGCATCATACCGGCAAGGTATTACACCTACAAGATAGTTCACTAGCATCAACGATCACACTCTACACTAGCACTCAGGACACCGGCACCGACACAAAGAAAGAAAGTATTTTGTTTATTATTGTAAAAACTTTGTAAGCCGACTTGGCATGTTGTAAAATGACTCTTATATATAAAAGAGATCATTGTAGACTTTTTGAAGGAAGTTATGTAAGTGATGTAAGCGAAATATTAAGGTAGACCTATAATGCGAAATATAGGTTAAAGGGTTTATGTAAAAAGTAGAGCAGCAACCGGTACTGAATCAGGCATTATAGATGCTATTGTAAAGCAGTACAAGATATTGGATTTGTACAATCCACATTGTAAGTCAGTGAGACTTCCCATTGAGCAGTGAGCTCTAGGCAGTTGGCCTTCCTGCATGTGCAGGCCCCTCTTGTAAGTAATATTCTCTTATTGGCCAGTAAGTGGATATTGTGGGTCACAAATCCCACCGAGGTTTTTCCCACACTAGGTTTCCTCGTTAAATCCTTGTGTCATGTATCAGTGGGAATCCTAATAAAAACTTGTCCAAGGTATACACAAGATTCTATCTAAATCAGTTATCTGAGAAAAGATGAAGGTTGAGGTTCTTGTGAGATACAAAGGGAGCTAACATTTAGCTCACAAATTGCATTCAAAGATGGATTCAACACAATCAGCTACAACTAAGAAAATTAAAAGAGATATATTCATTAAAGGAGGTGATAATTCACACAGACTTGAACAAATTGAATCTAGGTAAAACAGACAAGCTTTATTAATGTAGGGCAAAGCATTTTTTTACAAATGCAGAAGAACATAGTTTTCTGTAGAAGAAAAGAGAGAAGAAGATCCTTTGGAAAGATACAAAAATTGTCTTTATAGCTGAGGCATAACTTAAAATTGAACTACAGCTAGAAAGCCTAACCCTCCTAGGGTTAGGATGCAAAAAATCTGCAAGAGGAAGGATCAGGTCGACAGGAAGGATTTGATGGCATGCAAAATCTTCTCTGTGACTGTCTAACATCTGGGAGGAAACAAAACTACTCTGCTAATGAAGCAACCCCTGCACATAAGCATGGTCGAGTACACTTCTGGGCAAAAAAGTCTCGGATCTGCAATGAATGAGCATGGATTGTGTCTAACAATGAACCACAGAATCCAATCTAGAGTAATGGCATCGAAATCCGGAAGCTGTATTGAATTCTGATTGGATTTGTCGCGCCGACTGAGCTCAAAAATCGTATCGACAACCACCACCCAAGAAGCATTTAAATTACAACGGCCACCAGAAGTTCAAATGTTAGTCGTTGATCAAGAGATCTCGAGCGAAGATGGACACGCGAGATCTCGCCACGTAAGCATCCAAAAGCCCCAACATTTAGATAAGTCGTCGTTGTCCGATTGGATTCCAAATGGAGATCAACGGTTGAGATCGCGAGCCCACCATATCGGTTGTCAACACATTATGACACCCACTGTGCAAAAATTATATTGCCAAAGGAATACGTGGGGGAGCGAGAGGAAGAACAAGTCTTCTGTGAGCCCGCAACACCATCTTGGAGGAGCTAAAAGAACACGCGGGGGCATGGGAGGAAAAAAACAGCCTGCATTCATGTCACCCGCCTACCCACAGAGCAAAAGGGCATCACCAAAGAGACCGCACGAGGAAGAAGGGAGGGAAACAAGTCTCTCGCTTACCCACCACATCAAACTGGAGCAACTAGAGGACCATGTGGGGGCACGGGAGAACCAAAAATAATAGCTCTCAAGCCCGGAATGTAGAAGAGAGGAAGCAAATGGACCTCGCGAGGGTGAGGGAGCCATAAGTCGTCACCCGCTCACTCACGACTTAAAACCAAATGACCCGACAGATGATGCAGGCATGCAGACAAAGCCAAAATCAATAGCCCGTGTGCCCGCCAAAAAAGGAATGCGAGGCCTCTGGAGCCAGAAAAGTATGCACCAATCGGTGAGGACAAAATGGAGACCGACCCACCAACAGTAGAGAACCCTCCAACCCATCACCCTTAAGTGATTTGACTAGCCAACAGAGGTCACACAAAAATAGAATAGGAGCTCGAAAAAGATGAAGTTCTTCTGCATGCTACCAAAACAGAAAATGCGCAAAACATACAAGTTATCCAGGTGTGCATAACACGTAAGCTATGCAAAACAATTTGAAATTCTCAAATTGGATCTGCAGCATAAGGTTGACACAAAAGGATCAGCAGGGCCTTTACTCCATAGAATAATAAATCTATAGTTAAAACTCAAGGTTATTATTTTGACTTGGGATAAATACATGGACCACCAATGGTAAACAAAATATATAGTGTAGAACGCATCTACCTTGGTGACTATATTTTAGTAGTTGCACTATATGTTGGTTGTAAAAAAAACATAATAATGTATTACTAAAATGGTATTATAGTTTCCTTGGTGATGGTACCAGTTGTTTGATAAAGGTATAATGGTTGTTGCATGTTAAGTGTCATAACAATCATAGTTGATGAGAAATATGTAATTGACAAGTTACCATTTGAGAATGTCATTTTGGATAGTGTAGGCCTTGCAAAGGTTGTTCAATATATTTCTTAATTGGATAAGATAATAAACAAGTTATAAGGATTGGGATTGAGGGGGTTTGATTGAATAGGGCATCAAATGACTTCGAGAAAGGGACATTTTTATGTATGTCCTCTAGGCAAGGGGAAGAAGGATTAGCACTAGCAGGGGGAGAATGTGGAGTGTAATATCCACTTAAGGAGCTCATGGGGGTTGAATTGTCATCCATAGAGATACAAGGAGCCCTTGAAGAGGAAGAAAATGTGTCAACTATGGGGTCAAGGCCCTCATGGAGAGAAGTAATGCCCACAAAAGGGGAAGGGGTTTTTATTTTTTAAGGCCAAGAACCTCTTCATTTTGGATCAAGGAAGGGTTATAATACAAGGATACATGGAGTGGGCTGAGGTAACAGCCAAATCATAACTGTAGAGGAGATAAATAAGCCCTTATTCAAGGGGCACAGATTAACCAATGATTAAAACGTTTTGAAAGGACTCTTCCAATAAAGAAAACAACAAGAAATAAAAATTGATTTTGACATAAGACAAAGTGATTCAACATTAGAAAGATAAAAGAACGAACCACGTATAGTGCCCTCTAGGTTTATGTACCTCATCAATACCTTCATTATCTTCTTCCACACATTAGGTAGGTCATCCTTGTTGAAGTCATTTTGCAACCTATTCTGGATGTTTCTTATAGCCCAAGGGGTGGTGGGTACTTAATGGCATGCATGTTTCTCGGCACACCCTGGGCCCTCTTTGCAAGCACTCAAGCTTATAATCAATCACCTTTATCTCTCTATCTATCGCCATACCACAAGCATTCATGTATGGGGCTTCCTTCTATGGACCCCACCCACCCAACTATATCTCTCAAGAACCTTATGATTCCCACCCATCCCTAATATTCTAAGGCCTTACTATTCAACTATAATGGGGGTGGTGGCGGAGGGAATTAATTATGGTAGGGGGACTCCTATAACTAGCCTAGAGGAAAAGAAGGTATGGTGTTTATGGGGGCAAGGTTTGTAGAGTAGGATAAGAAGGTATGGTTTTTCTGGAGGAGCTTGGAAGGGTATGCTAGGTAAGTAGCCCCTATATTCTATGATAATAAGCACACATAAATCAAAGTTTATGGATGCACGGCAGGAACCACTTCTTCGTGTGCTTCAAGAACCTACTCATCACCTCCTTGTACAAATGAAAAAGTTATTCATTTTCATTTGGCATTATTTATGGGTTTTGGTTTTGGTTATGTGGGAGGTTTGAAAAGCCAAGATTGTTGGTCTTCGATTAGAAGAATGTCCTAACATTTTGCCTAGAATTAAGGAGCTTGGGAACGCTTTGGAAAAGAGAGAAAATAGTTACTATCTTATTGAGATGAAAGAGTTATTATTCATTTTCATTTGGAATTATTTATGGTTTTTGGTTGGTTTGGAAGGCCAAGAATGTTGGTCTTAAATTAGAAGTATGACCTAACATTTGGCCAAGAATTGAGGAGAATGGGAAGGGTTTGAAAAAAAAGGAAAATAGAATATCTTGGGGGACAATTATGAGAGTTAAGAAAGTGGGGTAACTTTTAGGATTGTGTGAGAGAAAGAATTGGACCAATATCTTGACTATTGAAACTCAAAGCTTTTGGGTTTCTAAAATAAGCTTGTAGCATCATAAATTGTAACCCATTACAATTTCACACTCCTCTTTGGGCTCACCCTTTAGTGTGCCTTCTCCTATGTCATTTCAAGCTTATTTAGGGCTCTATCCTATTTTAAATTTCAAAGCACTTTATCCCACACTTAAATGTCCTCAATATAAATTTCAAATCCAATATTAGGGCCCTATTATCTCATTTCCCTAAAAATTGGTGCCTATTATGTCGTCATTGTCAATTACCATTGTGACTGAAATTTTTTGCCCAAAATTTTGGGAGAGTCGTGTTGAGCTTAACATTATCGGATCTAGACTTGAAATTTGGATATGACCATTGTAAGATGACCAAATGCAAAAATACCTTGTGAACCCTATCTATCACATCATTCCTAATTCATTTTGAAGGGCATTTATTTTCATTCAAGAACAAATCTAAGTATAAGGAGCATCAAGCTACAACAAGTTGTCTTCAATTATGTTTTCATGATGGATTTTGTCATCATTTATCATGTTATTGCATCAACACTTGGAGGACTTATCTAAAGAGAATTGTGCCATCAATCAAAGGTATAATCATTTAGTACTTCAATTCAACACTTCTTTCAGATTTAGCCTCTACTCCACGAAAGGGTAAGCTTTCTTTTCGTCATTGTTGTAGTGGAGATTAACACCTACCCAAGGTTTGACTTAGGCAAACCCCTATACAGCCCAACACCATTTTCCTTTTCTTTTATGCATTTGCAGGCTTGGAAATAGGTTTGAGGCTCAATTTGAAGGTATAGGAGCTCAATGTAGATAGAAACAAAGGCAACCAGGCAAAATTCATCTAGAAAGGCAAGGACTACAATCCACTTGGACTAGGGCGCCTAATGCTAGTATCCAACTTATTTAATTTGGAATTTGATTAGAAGTTAGTTTGGAGGATCCTAAGACTAGTTTGAACCCCTATTTGCACTTGAATTCCTTTCAAGAATAGGGCACCTAGCCATAGTGATTTTGAGCCCTCATTTTAGACACATCTTTCTCTCTACATCTCATTTCTAATTACGTACATTTCAATTGACACTCAGTTTTGCACGTCTATTTAAGGTGATTATTGTCAATATTGCATCATTTAACCTAGTTCTTGCATTTTCAATCCCTAATCATATCCAATCAATCATATCAAAAGTCAAAGATGAATAACTCAATCATTGTGCCCATCTCTCCCAAGGATCTGAAATTGGACCTATTGATTATTATTTAGTGGAGCTTGTTGATGTGAATGGGTTTGATTCCTACTTTGCATGTTTAGTTTAATGAATCCATTTTCCACTACATTATAAAGCTAAAATATTAGTAAGTTGGAAAAAAATTCAGGTTATGCTTTGGTTTATCTTCTCCAATCACATGTCCTATTGTAATTATAAATTTCCTTTGACTGATGGTTTTATCTTATTCAATACTATGGAATTTGTGACCTATTTAAGGGAATTGTAACATAGTCTACAAGCCTTTTTGTTTAATAGGTTTACAATGGGAATGATAATTTTTTATTCTTTGGTTGGCTTTGATGTTCTTATCCAGGAATGCTTATAAATTTTACTTGTTAGTCTTTCTTTCTAAATCTTAAGGTTTTATGTTGCTACCATGAAGAGTTTGTGGTATACCATGATTTCCTTAAGTTATGATTGTCAGTATATTCTAATTTATTTTATTTTCAAAATATAAGCTCAAAGTTGTTTGATATCTAATTAGGGTTTGGAGTTTGAGACAACGTGAAACTCTTGCTCTTCACATTGACTTGTATGGGATTTTGGTGGAGGACAATGGTACCATGCTAATCATGGCATCAAATCCCAAGTGCCTAAAAGACTTAATACTTGTATGCATTATTTTTTCTCTCTAATTAAGTTATAAGGTTTGAATGGATTTGGATTTGGATTTTCCATCACTAAGTGGAGCTTTTGGATTAGTTATGGAATCCTTTGGTTGGGATTAACTTGCATCCCCACATCTCTAACAAGGTTTGAGAATGCTCAAGTGAGTGATTGTGGGAGAGAAAACCTTTTGTGTGGGGGGGTTTTTTTGGACTATATGAGTGTTGACTAGTAGCATGCCAATGTAGTCATGACAAGACTACAGGCTATTGGAAATTCTAAACAGTTATAATGTTATAGAGTTTATCTCTTTATGCTTAGCTTAAGAAAACTCCTATATAACCTTTATAATTTGTATAATATGTAGGATTAATATTATTGTATTCATGGTATTTAATATTTATTATATATATTTGCCTATATTGTATCATAAGGCCATTGTAGCAAGTTGGGTTATTCTATATAAAAGGTTGGGCAACTAGATATATGTCAAAGGGTGTTATATATATAGTAGCAACAATTGAGAATGCCTTAGCTACATCCAAATAATATGCATTTCCATATCCGTAGCCATCTAGAGGCTGAAGGTATCCCCCATTATCTATATCTATATAGCCACCCTCCACATATATAGAGACGGTCTCAACTTGAAATAGTTAGGCTTTATATAGCTATATGAGTTAGTATGTTGTTGCCTATGTATTATCTAGGGGTGGCTAAGTGGATTGGAGAGATGATAGCTTTCTACTCACCACACATGATTCAAGTAGGTCTTCTACGGTTCCATGGCATAAAAGTTAGTCAAGTTACATTTGACACCCACGTGAGCTTTATTTAATCAAGTTACACTTGGTAAATGTATAATTTGGATTCCCGTAAGTTAGTTAATTAGACTTATTACTCAGGAACCTCTCAGGTTACATATGTAAAGGTCAATTTTAACAGTATTCTAGGATTCACACAAACCTTCAAATAAGTAGGATTTAAATTAATATACTTTTGTCGATGTTTATACTTATCTTGAGAGTTCATTACAAGTAAAATCGATCTTTGTATCATAACATATACTTTGAAAACAAGTCTTCCTTCAATTTTAAAAAAAAAATGAGGGGTCTAATTTTGGGGCTCCTTGCACATTGGAGATGTTGGACCTCTTTGAGAAAACACTTGATCCTATACACATGTATTGAAAGGAATTTTTTCATCTCAAGTTTGTGCACTTTCTTGCTCTTTTTGCCCATGAGTGCAAAGTGAAGATATGTGCATGTTTGAGATCAATTCTTTCTTAGTGTAAATACTAATGAAAATCAATGTAATAGAATTTTTGCTTTAATACTAATGATTTGTGTCAAACCCAAATGATACATAAAGGATAATCTACAACTTATTTGAGCAATAGCGATCACTAAAATAGAATTATAGATTGTAGAACATACGATAAAATCCTAGAGACAAGATGTAGAACAACTATTACACATTCAAAACAATGAGGTTGACAAATAAAGCTACTTCTATTCAATGCAAGAATAGGGTAAACATGTATGTGTAAAGAGTTCGACAAGGTTAAAAATGAGAATTCTCATGATCAAAAGAGGGGTAACATGTCCTATTTGATTTGCCTAGACCATAAGAAATTCAATCCAAATACTTGAAGAATGTCGCTAGCTACCACTCCTTGATTGGTTCTCTCAAGGGATGCTTATAGATAGTGTAACTAAGAATGAAGACTCCTATGAGTTGAATGAGGTAACACATCAAACATCTTTGCATGTGGCTATATAGTATTCATCATCCTCTCCATCGTGAGAGAATCGTGTGGATATAAAGAATACATTACATTAGAGTTACAAAACAAGAAGCATAAGAGTAGTGACTCATCATAAACCATCAACCTTCTAATTACCTATTGGTCCTATGATGGTCGGCATTGTATTACATCATTGAAGCCATCCATGTAAAAATCTACTTGTCACCAAGTGTGTGAAAATGTCCAAGACATGCATAGTAACACACAATGAATGGTGCACAATCATACACAATTGTGCACGATGACAAAGACTTACATGGGGTCATCCATAATGGCACGTAATGACAAGCAAAGCATAAAGTATTGTAAGTGCTTACGCAAGAGCATGAAGGGTTGCTGAGGCAAAAAAACTGAAGTGAATGCATGAGCCATGAAGGGTTGTTGAAGGAGTGTTGCAGGTACAGCAATGTTCATCTTGGCATTATGCTACGGAAGGGGTTCAACTTGGTGTTTTGCTAGCACACAAGTGTTCATGCACAGGAGC
The DNA here is from genome assembly GCF_030272615.1 of Cryptomeria japonica. Lineage (NCBI taxonomy): Eukaryota > Viridiplantae > Streptophyta > Pinopsida > Cupressales > Cupressaceae > Cryptomeria > Cryptomeria japonica. The sequence goes on from NC_081407.1 coordinate 432,629,003, forward strand.
AAGATAATCCTAAGGTCCTCTAGGTTGTTTATTACCTTGAGGTATGCTAATTGAGTGAAGCAATAGGCTAGGGACAATCAACATTTCAGCACCAATCTAGGGTGAGCCATTTGGATGGTGTGAGTTGACTTGAGATGGTGCAGTGGTCTTCATATTGTATGGCTGACACTAATATGTTGCACTTTTATGCTCTTCTTAAGAATGCCTATCAAAATGCATAGATGTGACACAAAACAATCTTACTGACCACTACCTCCTATATATACCCTACTTATCTCATGGCGACCACCCAAACTTACCTTACTACCTATATAAAGCTATAGAAATGATCATGTGACTTAATTAAAGGTTATAATAGCCACAAGTTGGTCACACGTCCCAATGCAAACTATAGGTTAAGGGCAAGGCATCATGGGACTTCATTTGCGGTTTTTTGTCTCTATGACATTGGGAAGAGTCCTTGAGAAATTTTCTATACAAGTCATTCATTATCAGCTAAAAGGACAACTAAAATTTACCAAGCTGCATATTAACTTACAACAAAACACCAAGCTGTTCTTCATTAAGCAAAAATCCATAGGCTGAAGTCACGAGTAGAGGTACCAGTCTTTAGGAGACATTGCTGGCATATTTGCACACTCTTGCACCCACAAGGTTCCTATATGCCAAAGGGGGGAACATGGACATCTAATTGTTGACCGGAACTTCGAAAGAATAGAACAGGAGGATTGAGTAATTTAACATGGTTCTTGTTCATGTCTTCAACTCAGTTTAACTCTCCTGTAACCAACAGGTTTATAGTGGATATTATCCCCACTCAGTCATGTCCATATGTCCCCAAGATAATGGAATAGTTTTTTGGTTACCACAAGTAAACACAAAACAGCGATCAGAAGAAGAGGGCGTTCATTTCCTAAGGTTTAAAATACTTGGAAAGCAACAAATTTCCAGAGTTCAAGATAATTTGTGTCAAACGAATCAATAATCTACGCACAACACTTGCCACATGAGAATCATAGACTAGCTATACCGTGCCAAGGTAGAAACCAAATTTCTAACTCTGGCTCCATTTGATAACTAGGTTTTTTGCTGTCTTCCTTCTTGGCATATTAATCATAAAATCCAATACATTAATTGTAATTTTTAATGCTGTTTCCAGCAGGCAATTTCTTCTCTTCCCAAAAATCTCATCTTAGTTATTCTTCCTTTGTCTTATCCCCTGTCCATCTCTTCATATCTTCTCCCTTTTAACAACCAATTCATTATTATTTCCCATAAAATTGGGGGATCTGTTGTTTCGTTAATCAAGTAGAATAGTAGAGCATTCTTCTCCTTTTTGTTGAGGAGCTTCATTAAATTCCTATCACTTGGTTTTGTGCATTTTTCTAGTTGTTTCAAATCCACCCACTCACAGTTGCAAGTGCTACATATGTTTTCTATATCATTGTATTTTGATGAGGAGGTTCCTTAGATCTCTATTCCTTGGTTTTATCCATTTTCTAGTTTTAAATCCGCCCTTTTGCACTCATAACTACTCTATATGTTTACTATCATTTTGTGAAGGTAGTTCGATGATGGTTTCTCTCCTAGACTTGTCAAAGCTCAACATGACTCGAATGTAACATACACGTTCCAACATTATTAGGAAAAGTGGAACAACGTTAAATTCTGAAAATCATCCATGAAGGGAAAGAGACGAACATTAAAACAATCCCAAATCAGTTAGACTGTAAGCACTAGAGTGATGAACTTGGCAAAGTTTCAATGATGATCCCTTTGGCCTTCTTATGTCTATCAACCCTCTATTACACCTTCAAAATGTAAACAAGAGATCAGCAGCACCTGCCAAAAATATTTATTGAAAATACATAAAGGTTTTAATAACAATTTCTTACTAGCATGTGTAACACCTTGAGGATCTACCAAGCAACTAATTCATTCAAAATTTGGTCGCCATTATTCTTACTAGATTTAATCTCAAACAGTGAGTACAAAATTTGAGCGCAAATTACAGAGTGGAACCCATCACAGGTCAGAAAGTCACAAAAATTAAGCAAACGTGGCATGTATGTGAACCAAGATAAAACCAGTGACAAAGGTGGAGGTGGCCGTTGTGTCATGCCTTAATACAAGAAAGAGGCATCTCTCAAGTGGCTTGAATTAAACCAGAACCCTGATCAAGATTTTAAAAATTATATTTTTCATAGTTGATAATATACTTTGAAGAGAAGACTCATGTCGTTGCAGCACTAAACAAACTCAGCATAGGTATATCCATATATGTGAAATGCACAGATTCTGCATAGTGGCAATGAGTCCCAGACTATTGTCAACACAGTTAAAGCCAAACAGAATTTTGCAACAACTTAAAAGTATCTATCCAAATCAGATAACTCTCGAAACCAAAAGTTGGCTGCACCTAAAAAAATTACCAAATAAAAACATGCCACAAGCATGAACAGATTATTTACAATGTGCCAATTTTATTTGCTGAACTTTGCTGAAAATCTGAAGCAGTCATAAAGATAGAGATTGGATTTCCTGGTGAAGGAGGTGTCTGATTCAACACTGAAACATGAGGGCCTGCTCTAAGTTTAGCATTTTCGTCTGCTGCAGACAACACTTCCAACTCTTCAAGGCCTATCTGTCTTTTGATTAAGTCCACATTTTCTAGAAGGACTTGGATCTCACCAAAAGGTAGCTTTGCATCTAATGCTTGAGGCCCAACAGCCAGAGTCTCATCCTTCTTGAACTTAAGAAATGGCATGCACTGCTTAAGAACTTGCTTAAAATCAGAACGATTTCCAATGGGACTTTTCTTCAAAGCAGCTAATATTTCCTGGTCTGGTGCAAAAGAGCGACTGTTTCTATCATACTTATCTTGCAGAATCCCCAAACATGTTGCCTTCCAATCTTTATATTCCTCTGCTACATAGAGCAATCCTACAGATGGCTTCAACTCTTCAGATTCTTTTGCAGAATTTGTTGTACCTTTCTTAGCCTTCTTTGGAGCAGACATCTGCTTCTGAAGAAGCTTCCTCATGGAAACAATTGTATCCTGTAAATACTTATTAGCACGCTGAAGGGTAAGATCAGGTGACTCTGCTGTTGGCCACCCTGATCTGACTGCAAATCCATCCTTCTTTAGAACTTCTTTCCAAACATGCTCTGCATAATGAGGACAAAGTGGAGTTATTAGCCGTGTCTGGATATCCATAAATCGCCATAGTAAATCTCTATTCATGCCCCCTAAACCGCACGACAACCTGTACTCATCCCGAGCTGCCTGGAGATCATAGAAACCTGTCTTCAAGGCCTCCCTGAACATCATTGCGCTGTAATTATTTTCAGTCAACTTGATTGCAATGTTTATTTCATTATTAAATACCCTGTCTGCAAAAGTAGATGGAGGTCCTTGCCTCAAGGATGCCTCTGCAGCCAAAATCTCCTCCATCCATGTTATCTCTTTTGTTAGTCGAAGGATCGCAGCATTAGCTGTTTCAAAAACAAAATTAGCATCATCCATCCCATCACCTGCATCAGCCAAAGAAAATCGAGTGGCATCTGAAGAAAAATCTTCTATTGCCTGACGCAAAGTTCTAAAATTTCCTGTAGACTTTGACATCTTCTCAGAATTGAGCATAAGATGCCCATTGCACCTAAATGAACGGGGCCATTTTTCATCTGGCAATATGGCTGTGTGATTATAAATGCAAAAAGTGAGATGGTTCTGAATCAAATCCTTACCAGAGACCCGCAAATCAAAGGGGTACCAGTACTCAAACTCTTTTTTCATGCACTTTAGAAGGTCTGAAGGAATCTCTGATTGTGGGAAAGGACCCTCACGGAATATATAATCCCAGACTTCATCTGTCATCTGCTCTGCCTTTATTACAGAGTCAGTCTTACCATACATGTCTCCATTTTGCAAAAGGTGAGAGACAGTGTAATAGGCCATATACAGTGTGGAGTCTGACAAAGATTCAACAAGGAATTGTTCATCCCAAGGTATTCTTGTTCCAAGCCCAAATGATCTGGAGCAGGCCCACTGATTAAGCCAGCTTAGTGTATTTTCAAATCCATGCCTTGCTTCATCAGAGTAGAGCTCCATCTTCGCCAAACATTCTTCAGCCTTAGTTCTCCACCCAGGTTCACCATACAATATGTACCATTGATCTGTAAGGGCCACCACACATTCATCACCTGACCTAGAGATAACCTTTTTCTCAGGCTCACTGTACATGACTGCTTCCTCTGACTCTAAAAGCTTTTTCCTGATCTGAGGTTTTGCTTCTTGAACTTTCGAGCCCTTGAACTCTCCCACAAGCATTGTTCCATCAGTGAAACCTTTTAAATAAGTCAATCTCTTTGCTTCTGCAAGTTTATCTTTGTCATTCTGACTTTTGATCTTCAAATCAATACACACCTTCTCAGCCGATTTGTCCCCAAACTCTGGTATGTTGATTATAGAAATAATTTCAAATGGTAAAACCCATTCATCCTTCACTCCAAACTTGGCTCTGAGGGCTGCTTTCAACTTCAAATCCAATAGAGCCATGTAGTCATCAGGTGAATCACTTGGTACACTGGTTACTATTCCTGTTCCTTTGTCTGTTAGAATTGTTAACATGGGAAGGGCATACACAACATCATTAGCTGTAAGAGGGGACCTCAAAGGTAGACCAATTAAGTCACGGCCTGTTAACTCAACCAGGCAAGTAGGCTTCTCGGGGACCTTGGACATATGTTGATATGCAAGATTGAGGGCGGCCCTCTCAGTGACAACAAAAACATCCGTATCATTGATCTCAAATGCACCATACTTGCCATCAGGCAACACCCAAGCATTTGTCTGACCGTACATGGTTTCCGGCCTCAACGTTGCTGCCGCAAGAAACACTCTCCTACCCTCCAAGATCTTTAATTTCTCAGTGAAAGGCGGAATAACTTCCATTTTGATAAGAGTATATTCCTGAGGTTGTACGCCTTCCCCTGAAGCCCTGTCATGATCTGCACAAGGCTGCCCATCTAAAGGAGAATAAATGGTATAGCGCATATCCTTCACAATTTTGCCCATATCTTTGAGAGTCCTCATTTGCCAACGCACAAAAGAATCATAGAATGGATTCATGTCAGTAGTGATAAAGGAGCGTCTCCAATCCACCCCAGCACCAAACATTTTCAGATCCTCTTTTGCTAAAGGAGGAAAGTGGGTGAGCCAATGATAAGGATCTCTAAATTGGGCTATCTCGCTATCCTTCAGTCCCAAACTCTGCATAATTTGCCACTGGTACTTAGCAGCTCCTTTCTTAGCAGAAGCTTTGGACCGTTTGCTCTTATATTGACCAGGCAATGTCTCGCCTGCCCCACCATTTCGTTGTTGTTGGGAGGATAATTGGTGTTCGTCTTCGACATCATCATCATTATCAATGGGAAACACAGGGGGATTTCCAAACTGCTTAATCTCGTGATCCAGCTTATCGGCACAGGCCTTGATGGGCATTCCAGTGCAGTGAAAAGCAAAAGGGAACAGAACATTCCTGCCCCTCAATCTATAATATGCTGAAGCGAACTCCAACTTGGAGAGGGAAAATGCATGACCCAAATGAAGGGAGCCATTCATATAGGGATATGGAAAGTTGCCAAAATATTTCTCAGCCTCTGCTGGGGGCTCAGAGCCTGCTTCTGCTTTGAACACCTCACCATCTTCCCATCTTTTCTGCACATCACTCTGAATTTTTAGAAGCTGATCTCTGCGTGCAAAGCTCCTTATGCCCTCCAGGGCTGTTGTTGCCATGCTACTTATTCTCCTACTGGAAATCCAAATATTATGTTATAACAACGATGTGTGTAACCTAAAATAGGTTGAAGAGCAAACACATTTCCTTCTAACCTGCCCATTATACAATGAAATTAATCATAATTATAGAGATAGTGGCAACCATAAATCAAATCCACAAATAAATCTTATATTTCTTTAAAAATAGAAAAATATCCTAATCAGGTACACTCTCTTTCAATGGTTCCTGCAGCCCATTTAAACCTAAAGGGCACTAAAAGCCATTTTATATATCTGTTCTATTATACTAGGAAATCCAGACGCTCGCTAACGCGTTTTGATCTTACGACTCTATGATCAAGATGATATTGTGTGTTTTAAATATATGATTCTTCAAATTGTTAATTCAGTTCGGTTGTTTGAGGTTTTTAAAGAGAAAATAAATTGATATTCTAGACCTGCAAAGGAGCTTGTTTTATAAAGATTGAACTTATAGACTGTCGAAGCCTTCACAAACATACTTATCTGATATAACTATAAAATGTTAAAAAACAGATTTAAAAAAAGATTCAGCTTTCAACTCTCAGAATAGCCAAAAGAAAAGTGTACAGAATTGGGTTTTGTTAAATAAGATTGAAAATAGAAAATGGATCCCCATCGTAAAACTTCAGAGAAACAGAATGCACCTGATTAAAGGAATGTGAAAATTGAATCTCTCACACGCGCTTCCAGAAACTGAACAAGTTTTAATCTTTTTGTTCGAGCTTGTATGAATGAAAAAACTGCTGTTCCAACTTCTATATATTTGAGACGATTGAATTTTATACATGAAGTACTCATCCAATTTTTTACATATTTATTTGATTAGATAGACAATGTGACTATCTGGTTTGTGTTACAGGAAACGGAATAAAAAACCCTAAGGATCTGGGCTCCAACAATAAGCTCATCGTGGATTATGTGTAGTTAAACAACTCTGCAATAATTTCACCTTTTTTCACCACTTTTAACGAATAAAAGCACCTTTAAGTAAATATATTAGAGCAAATAATTATATTATTGATTCTTATTTAACATTTGCCTCCGACAATGAATGTAGAATCAGAATTAAGGAATTTAAAAGAAAAAGAGAAGGAATATATTGTTAAAGATGTTTAAAATTGTTGATTTTTCAATGTTTAGAATTAGTATGAATATTTAAAGATGTTAGCATTTTATATTTGTATTTTTAAAGAGACATTTTGTGTAATGTTTGTAGAATCAGAATTAAGGAATTTAAAAGAAAAAGAGAAGGAATATATTGTTAAAGATATTTAGAATTGTTGATTCTTCAATGTTTAGAATTAGTATGAATATTTAAAGATGTTAGCATTTTACATTTGTATTTTTAAAGAGATATTTTGTGTAATGTTTGGTTAATAGAATTATAAATATTTGTAATTATTTGTTATTTGAAAATCTTAAAAATATTTTTAAAGATGTTAGCATTCTATATTACAATAATTTCATAATTTATGTTTACCGAATAAACATATCTCAAAGTAAATATCTTAGAGAAAATAATTATATAATTAATTTTTATTTAGCATTGGATTCCATCAATCATGTAGAATCAGAATTAAGGAATTTTAAAAATTAAATGTGGAAGAGGAATGTATTGTTAAAGATCTTAAAAATTAAGAATATAAATAATTTAGCAGTGAATAGAGGAATATATTGTTAAAGTTGTTATGAATATATTCTTCAACGTTAGTATGAACGTTAAAAGATGTTAGCACTAGATTCATTTCATGTAATGTTTGGTTAATTAAAATATAAATATTTGTGACTATTTTTTATTTGATAGTATTTTATTATTCTTACTACTCTTCAAGAATTTTGTACATGTAATAATTTAAGAGGTTTTTGTTGGAAACAGCCAAGATCACTTGTAAAAGCAAATACTCTCCACAAATTAGCAAGATGTAGAATGAGAAATGTCACATTACCACTCTAAAATGTACAAAGAGGTGCCTTGTATATAAGGGCAACTAAGAAGAGGTGAGAAGGTAAGAGTGAAACTCTAACCACCCCTCCAAGTATGCAACAAGTGCGGGATTCTATGGACAAGTGTTGAGACACTTGGTGAGTCTACATGAAGTGAGACTGAAAACTAGCTAACCTCCCATAAGGTGAGGAGAGAATATCTCTACCTTCTAAGTGAGATTAAGCATAGTGTGAATAGGACTCAACTAAGTAGGCTAAAAACAAACTAGTTAGGTAAGCTTATTTTTCATACTAACACCTCCCTTTAGTGAAATTTAGGGAGTAAGCTAATGACATGAAAGATGAGTCCCAACAACATGGCTTGATAAGGTACTCATGTACAATTAAAAATCTCTTCTAAACAGAGAAAGGGAGAAAACCTTGTGGAAACAAAACTCCCCTCTAAAAGAAAGAAAGAGAAGGATGAAACCTTCTACAATGATGTCCATCTGAATATGAACATTATGGTGAAGAACTCTTAAAGCATGTCAAGAACTTTAAACTTTATTGTAATATGAACAAGTGTATGTTGGAATCAACAAACCTCCAAAAGATGTAGATCAAGTGATACGACTATGATCAAAGAACACATAACAAAGCATGAGTGTCACATAGTACACTACTTAGAAGTTCCTGAAGTTCAACAAGGATGATCAAAGAACACAAATAACAAAGCACAAGTGTCACGTGATACACTACTTAGAAGTCCTTGGTGTTCATGAATCTCACAAAATGGTCTACTAAAAGACTCCCCCATATGAGAGATACAAAAGAGTAGGTCTGTGTGACCCTGCTACAAATTTGTGAAGTCCATTTGGCTCCATGAGGATCTTCTACTACTTCACTGAAAACAAACAGCATTAACAATACAAATTTCATGATTCACCCCTTAATGTTGATGAGAAAATTAATGATGGCAAAGCAACTAAAATCGGGCACAATGATGTGCACAGGAATTAGACCCAACATTAGATCTACTATTCCCTCCATAAGGAACACACATTCAGTTTTATGGCATTTTATATGAGTGCATTTACAGAATTATATGTTGGAGAATTAGATCTTACAATGCTTATTTCAAAAGGTGGACAATGAAGACTTAATTCAATTTGTCTTTCAAACCTCAACAAACTAACAAAAACAACAACAAAAAAACCCCACAATGCAAAACCATAGACCCCCCTAAAACCATATAGTGATATGGCACATTTATTTCCAGTGCATTTACAAAATATGGCACTTTATTTTAGTACATTTACAAAATAGAAAAGATGTACAAGGCCTCAAAAGAGACATAATCAGAATATGATATTCTAAAATATTGTCTTGTAAAATATACATCACCACTACATAGAGCTAAAAAAATCATGCAGGTTTAAAAAATAGCACCCAAAAAGTTGTCTATATGAGCCCAAACAAGCCTCTCAAAGCTCCAAAAACTAGGATTGTGTAGGGCTTCCTCTAAGAAAATAGAAAATTAGCAAACATTTGTACATCATTCTACAAAATAAACTAAACCACTAGATAGAGCACAAAAAAAATACTCATAGTGGGGGTGACCCATGTAATGCAACAATTAAAACACTTGCTTGGTGAAACCACCACCAAGTTTCAAATTCTTGTTGGGCAGTTGTGCTTGTAGGCTTTATGCTATTGTTGGGTTAGTGGACTTGTGGATTTCAATAGCAATAGTGTTTGGCCCATTAAAAAGTACCCCTTACCAATAAGAAAAAATAAAAAATAAAAAACTCATAGTGAGAAAAAACATCACTCAAAAAGACCTTCGTATGATTGAGAAATGACCTCCACAAGTTGATGTAAAAAATAAAACAAGACAATGGAGAGGGGTCAAAACTTGGGGCTAAAAATGATGATGTTGGCATGTTGAATGGCATGACTTGGCAATGACTGGGTGTTAGAGGCTCACTGAGTGCATTGGTGGCAATTAACTAGGCTAATTAAAAAAGTACCAATGCAAGTATTGCACGAGACTGTGTGGTAATGTGTAAGCAAGCACAAGGATGATGTCATCCCTACACCTACATAGGTCTATGTAGGGTACCTCCTTAAAAAGGTTCAAAAACAATTTTTTGGTATTTTTTTTAAACAAAAAAAAAATTGTACAATTTTTTTCAAAAACACATAAAACTTTTTGCAAATAATTTTTTTTTACCTACATGTAGAGCGAGATGAGTAGCACGATGGTATGATCGTATGAAATTCCATACGACCTAGTCAGGGATGGGCCAAAAATGCCAAAACATTTCCAATCACCAAATATATGAAGTATTATATATGAAAATTCATCTATAAAGCCTTTGTAGTGCAATCATGGTGTCTGTTTTCCTCCACGATGCACCCCTTTTTGCCTTATGCCCACGACTCTCTTAAAATCAAGCCTAAAAGGGAGAGATTTTGGAAGGTAGCTCTGATACCATGTTGGAAACAACCAAGATAACTAGCAAAAACAAGCACTACACAAATTAGTAAGATGTGTTGGTGTAATTATTTATTCATCTTAGATATAATTACACTTTACTTAAGTTTACTTAGGTACATGCACCACATTGTAGTTTTCATATGAGACACTTAAGGAGATGTCCATACATTGGGAGTGTGTATGTAGGAGAAATTTCACCTTTTATAGTGTGATATTGTTGTTACTTTATCATGTCCACTTATTGTGGGATGATAATTCCACCTTCAGTGGGTGATCCACCTCTTGTGGAATATTTTACTATTTATCCCACCTACTCTTGCATCTCATTGAGCCACATGTCATCATTGTGTGCTCTCTTGTCGCTTAGCCTAGCCTTTATAAGAAGGCTCATCTACATTGTATGTAATTCTTAATGATCCAATTGATCTCATTTTGCTCTTGATTAGAATACAGTTTATTCTCATCAAATCTATTTGTCTCTCTTTTGTGTTATTCAATGTGCTCTTGATCTTGGCTATTTTCAACAAATTCTTACATGGTATCAAAGCCATTAGGGCTTCATTGATTAGTCTTTTTGGAGAGCGTTTGGAGCATTCTATTTTTGAATCTAGGAAGTTGCTCATTTTGTGTGTGTCCTATGGCGATTTTGACCTCACCATTGCGTCTGGGAGGCCATTTCAGTGAACTTTGACTATAAATTTGCCTATATTGGGTGAAAATCAATTTCGAGCCTTTGGAGGAATTTTTTAGCTAATTTGGCTAGTACGATTTTTCAAAAAAAAAAATCATTTTTGTGAAGAAAACTATATTTTCAATTTTTATTTACATATTCGTAGAAATTTTTTTAATGTAAAAGTTTTTTAAAAAATTAAAAAATCAAAAAAAAAATAATAATTTTTTGGGAGGTCTGCAGACCCCCCCTGCACATCCATTCGTAGTTTTTAATTATTGCAGGGGCTCGTACACCTGTATCCGATTGTTTCTTTGTCATCGGTCGTTGACCGCATAGGCCCTTGTCTACGCTTTCTTTCCACTATGTCGGTCAGCAATGCCTTGAGCTCTCTAGCCACCACCTTGGCCCGCCGCTTCGATTTGCTCTACCACTTGCGCCCACTGACCCAGCCCACCCCCAACCCGTCGCCATCGGGACAGTACCGAGACCCCGCCTACCGCTTGTGCCACATAGTGGCACTCGATTCATACATTGGTCTCCGCGTGATAGTCACAGTCACCCACGCAGGCACCCAGTCACGGCCAAGTCATACACACATGGTGCAATTTGATTTGTTGGTACATACAACTCATCGTTGAGTCATCCTATCACATAAGAAGCCACGTAGGTGTACGGACGACACAGTCAGCATCCACATCACCTGCCACATCATTGGCACGTTAGCCATACGAATTTGACATGAAAAGGGGTTGTGATGGTTATACGACCATCAAATTTAACCCCATGAATTGTTGACGTCATCCTACATCAACATTTTTGAAAAAAAATTACCCCTTTTCATGGAGCTTTTTATTTTTGCAGTCCGACTTTGAGAGCTCATAACTTGCTCAATTTTGCTCCTTTTTTTGTGCATTTTTTTTTATTTGGGCTAATTTTTCATGCTCTTTGCAATGGTGGTGGAATTTTCTGATTTTGATGGACATATTTTTCATAATTTTCAAATTTTTATGACTATACCTATCCAATCCTCAATTTCGCAACTTCAAGGGCTTCGTTTATAGTTATATGACCTCCTTTTTAGGTGTGGTTTTTTTTAAAAGTGCATAATTTTTTGTCTACTTTCATAATATGCCATTTATTTGTAGTGATTTTGAGTAGAAATTGTACTTTCAGTATTTGGTCATTTTTGGCCTATTTGGTACTTGTATTTTTCTTGGATCTTAGTTTAGATCACTTGTACACGCACTAAGTATAAAGTGCCAAATCATCATTTTTTTTTTTTGCGGGGGGGGGGGGGTTTCTTGATTAAGTAATTTTTCCGGGGGGGGGGGGATTTCTTGATTAAGTAATTTTTGCGGGGGGGGGGGGGGGGGGGGGGGGGGGTGTCTTGTGTGATTATGCCTCTCTTTTCTTAGTGCTCTTTCATTTTGTTGCTATGGGTTCTCCTAAATTTCCACTTTTAACTCCACATAACTATGCTTCATGGAAAATTGATGCATGGAGTAAACTAATGGAAAAAGGATTAACTCATTACATTGATGGAACTATAACTGCACCAGCTGATCCTAATGCTCACATGGAATGGCTCACTAAAAACATTATGGCTATTGGCACACTGAGGAAATGCATATCAAAGGATCTCATCTTTTACATTGACAACTGTAAAACAGTTAAGGAAGCATGGGATGTCTTGGGAAAATTGTATGGTCAAATTGATGAGATTAGAAGCTGTCAACTTGATAATGATCTCACCATGTTGGATCCCAAGAACTTTGATACAATCCAAGATTTGTTGGGATCCAAAAACACTGAGAGGGGGGGTGAATCAGTGTTCTGTCGGTAACACAAGATTTTATCCTTTTATACCATACACATATAAACCGGTAAACAAATAAATATGTAACTTGAAGCAAATAAACCATCTACACAAATGAACACCATAACACACAAAATTTGTATGTGGAAAACCTCAAAGAGGAAAAACCACGGTGGGATTTGTGACCCACAATATCAGTTCACTGGTCATATGAAAGGATATTACATATAATGGGGGCTTGCACATCCAGGAAGGCACACTGCCTAGAGAATACTGCTCATCACTAAAGAGTCTCACTGACTACAAACTTCTTGCTGAATTAAAACAATAAAATTGAACTCAAAAATGCATCTGCTATGCCAAATAGAGTTTCGGTTCTAGCTCTGCTCTGTACCGGTTCATAAACCCTAAACACTACTACCGGTATCTCTTCTCCTCCAAGAATGCTTTCCAAGCTATCTACAAATCGTTGCATGATATAATACTTGCATACAAATGATCTACATATATATACTTTGCATTATACAGTTCTGCTATATTCTCCTATGTCGCATCCTATGTCATCTCCTTATCACATATGTCAAAATGACCTAGCAGACTGACCTATATACCCATTACAAACAATATGCCTTATGTCGGCTTACAATGCATTACAAAATATATTCAATGTCGGCCTCGACAATAATTACAAAATGATTTACTAAATAAATCTCCCTTAATGTTGGCTTCCTTCAAGTACTGATGTCGGTGTCAGTGTCAGTGTATCCCTGAATGCTCCAAAGTCGGTGTCTATCGGTATATGCCTCCTAATGTCGGTATATGACTTCCATCTAATTTTGTTGCCATCAATGACAACAAAATGAATCTGATAAGTGTCAATTGACAACAATCTCCCCCTTTGGCATTGATGGCAACACTCATGTGAAAAATGGATTCCCTGTCGGTTCAACTGAATTATGCCCCCCCCCTGAGCAATATAATCCTTTTGATAGCCTGATATCCTTCCCATGTGATCTTGTCTGATTTTTCTAATATTTTTCACATATATACATACTCCCCCTTTGGCATCAATGCCAAAGACCAATGAAAAAATTGATAGAATTCAGAACAAAAGAATAAATGAATACTGTTAATTTCACTGGAGCTTAACCAACTTCAAAATTTTTGGGTAAGCCTTATTCAACAACTGAAGATATGTATCCCAACCGGTTTTGAAAGTGTCAGATATGGATGCTAGTCCACTTAGTAATTGGGCAAGTGTTTCCTTCTCTTTGATATCTGTCGATGTGGGTTTAGCAATCATGTCCATACACTCTCTCTTATGAACACCCAGTGAATCCAATCTGGGACTCACCAATCCTCTAAGACTTCTTTCTCTCCTAATTAATTTATCTCTCTCCTTCTCAAAATCAAAAATTTGGTTCTCCAAGGACAAAATTTGTCCATCAACAAATGTGGTCAGTGCGGTTAATCCATCAAAAGAATTAGCAATACTAGCTACCTTATCATGTAACTCCTTTAATCTGCTATCTACATTAGCTATAAGAATTCCTATGTTGCAATAGACTCTATAGATATTTGTACCTTGTTTTAGACAATTCTCAATAAGAATGAATTTTGCCTCAATTTTTTTTTCTCTATTTCTATTATCTAGTCAAAGGTTGCTCTTTTAGCTGTAGTGAATCTTTCTAAAGCCCATCGGTCTGCAATCTGCCTCAGAGATTGAAAATTGTTAGAAATATACTCTGTTAGAGTTGATATTTCCAGAAGGGCTTGCTCCATCTTCAATCTGACAATCATGTGTCAATCTGTGCAATATTGTAACTGATTGATCAATTATTCCCTTGTTTGCAGTACCCTCCTTCAATAGTTTATGAGTTGCCATCATCATCAACTCAGACTCAGTGGGACTCATCTCAGTGGCGGATTTCTTCTCAACCTGAGAAGTGTCAATTACCAAAACCTTTGTCGGGGAATCAGTTTTAACTGCTGGTATAGATTCAATTTCCTCTTCTGTATAGGATTCCTTGTCGGAGGTGGTGGTGCAGTTGGTTTAGTTGCCTTTCTAACAAGTCTCCTCCTAGGCTCTCCCTTCTTTTGCTCTACCGGTGGTTGATCCACTTTCTTTCTTTGTACCCTTCTAAATGCTAGAGGTTCATTGTCCTCGGGGTCATAATCAAAAGTGATGGTGGAAATGTAGGTTTCGGGCTTTTTCACTTCTGCAGTACTGGCCACTACCAGTTCTACTGCAGGTTTGGATCCAAAACCCAGTTGAGTGTCTATCTTATGAATTGCATCTTGTACATATGCAGACATCTTTTCTATTTTCTTCTCTCTTCTCTTCCTGTTAAAACTAGTTTTGACTTTAAGTGCCTTTTCTTCTGTTGTGCCAAAATGCTTTGTTTTGTCATCCAATGGGGCATCTAGCAGTATTTTTGAATAGAGTTCAAAAATGATATCATCTACCTCATATCCAAGCTCAGTAATCTAGATTGTCCTAGGTTCAACTGCCTCCATAAGAGTTTCATCAGTTTTCACCATAAAACAGATATCAGTGGAGTACTTCTCCACAATTTTCTTTGATATTCTCTCCCTCTGCCTCATGTTTACTTGGAATGTTTTGAAATACCCCCAAATTTTCTCATCTCTGTCGGTACCAAGACCGGTGATTGCTTCCTTGATCTGCATACCTACCGGTATGTCATGAGCCCAATGCTTCTTACCAAGACCAGGTAGCTCATTCAGGAAGTAAAGCATCAGATATACAATGAGATTACCATATCTGAAAACTCCTTTCTTAACTCCCTTGATCTTTCCAAGGTTCAACATCAATTCACTCATCCATTCACATAAATCATATTTTGCATTATTCCCTAGCATCTGATATGCAGCATGAATGCATGAACTAGCAATAGAATTCAATCGGTTGGATTGAGTTACCTTATAACCTATCATCATGCTTGAAAATTTCACATCAGTGTCGGTGATTGTGTTGATCCTCATTGATCTACTATCAGGAGTTGCTCCGATGAGTTTCTCGACCTCTGTGTTGGAAATTTTCTTGCCAGGTTCTTGTCTGACTTTGGGTAAGCCAGTGACTGCTTGAATAGCCTCCTTCGTAATCATGTAAGGCCTATCCAACCAGATAAATTTATTGTGAACCCTGCTCAGAACGTATCTGATAACTTCATCTTTGAATTCCGGTTGTACAAAATACCGATTAACCCTAAATCCTCAATTGCTTTGTATTCCGGTTTGATGGTTCCGGAGTCTCCCAGTATCACGGATTGATGCATGCTTTTGATGTCCTTTGTGCCTAAATACTCCAAGGTGCAGTGAATGTATGCCCTTATGTCTTCAACATACATCACGTCATCATGAACCCTAGAAAATGCTCCCGCAGAGTCTTCTTTCTTAGCAATTTCGGGAACCTCCTTGAATACGGGCCTTAACCTATCCTTGACTTCAATAATGGTGGGATTTGCAATGAAAGTAGGAGCTGAAGATCGAGATGCCATTTTGAAGAATACCTGAAAGTGAATGTTGGTGGAAGATTGAGTGTTTCTTCTCTAAATCCTTTCAGAATGCCTTTGCTTGCTCTTAATTCGCCTTTTCTTCGCTCTAAATGCTTGAATGCTCGGTGAGTGAAAATGAATTCACTTACCCCTTTTATTGGTGAATAAAACCCTGATCTTTCTCTGTAATAAATGGTTCGCGAACAACCCTACAGATGTCGGTTTCACAGTCTTGTGTCGGGTGAACCTTCATCAATGATGAACACAACTCTCCAAATCTCTTCCAAATCTCCTTAGATCTCCTCTAGGGTAATATGCAGGATTTTGCAATGACTTTGTTAACCCTTAAGGCTTATGCCTCAATTACCAGTGGAATTTCCTATCGGTGGAGGAGTACCCTGTTCTACCGATGGAGTTACCAGTGTAGATCCATCTCCACTTGGTTCTTCATATTTTCTAACCCGTCTCTTGGTGTGATCTTGTTGTATTTCATCTACCTTCTGATTTCCTTTCTCATTTTTATCATTGCTAACCGGTTGAGTCTTGCTTCTGCAGTATTTAGCAATATGACCTATTTTGTTGCATGCATAACATGTAACATTGTTCTTCTAAATTGCTTTGAAAAATCCGGTGTCATTCCTTGACCTATAGTGATTAAAAAAATGTCCAAACTTTCCACATGCATGGCATTTGACATTCATTCTGCAATCTTCTAATCTATGACCATACTTCTTGCAATTTGTGCATTGACCGGGAATAGAATTATAGTTTTGATTTGCTTTATATCTACATTGTTTAGCCATATGCCCAAATTTATTGCAAACAAAACATATACCATTGAATTTATAAGCATTAGATTGCCTTATCAGTTTCCTCTGTTCTGATGAGTTTTGGATACCGGTTGTCTGATCTTCATATACAGTACCAGAGATTTCACCTTGTACAAATCCAAGTCCTCTAGAATCATCAAATCTGTCTTTGTCTTTTGAATAAGTCATCCAACTGTGCAGCACTAATCCTGAATTTTTCTTTATACTCACTTGCAGTAGTCAGATCATCTCAGAGTAGTTATTTGTCTTTCAAGTTCTTGTTCACTGTTTCGGGAGTGTGCCAAATCAGTTCTCAACAGATTATTCTCATGAGTCAATCTACCACATTCATCAAATTTGTTCTTTAGAGATATAAAAAGATTATATTCCTTCTTCTTTATGTCCTCAATATCTTTTGATAATCTCATAGTCAAATCTTGCATTTCATTCTTCATGAGCATATTTGCTTGACTTAGTTTCTGACATTGTTCCTTAAGTGCATTCTTCTCCTCATCATCAGGGTTTTGCAAAAGTTCTTTTCTCTTGGCTTGAGCTAATGATAACCTTTCTTGCAAGATAAGAATGAACTCATTTGTAGATTTAATTCTTCTTGCAATTTCAATTTCTTTATCCTTTCAGCATCATAATCCTCAAGAGCCATCTCAAGTTGCTTCTCCATAGCCATGTTCAAAGATTATGGTTTCAAGATCTTCCTCAAGTTCTTAAACTTCTTCCAAGGAACCAGGCTCTGATACCAATTGTTGGGATCCAAGAACACTGAGAGGGGGGGTGAATCAGTGTTATGTCGATAACACAAGATTTTATCCTTTTATACCATACATGTATAAACCGGTAAACAAATAAATATATAACTTGAAGCAAATAAACCATCCACATAAATGAACACCATAACACACAGAATTTGTACATGGAAAACCTCAAAGAGGAAAAACCACAGTGGGATTTGTGACCCACAATATCAATTCACTAGCCATATGAAAGGATATTGCATATAACGGGGGCTTGCACATGCAGGAAGGCACACTGCCTAGAGCATACTGCTCATCACTAAAGAGTCTCACTGACTACAAGCTTCTTGCTGAATTAAAATAATAAAATTGAACTCAAAAATGCATTTGCTATGCCAAATAGAGTTCTGATTCTAGCTCTACTCTGTACCGATTCATAAACCCTGAACACTACTACCAATATATCTTCTCCTCCAAGAATGCTTTCCAAGCTATCTACAGATCATTGCATGATATAACACTTGCATACAAATGATCTACATACATATACTTTGCATTATACAGTTCTGCTATATTCTCCTATGTCATCTCCTGATCACATATGTCAAAATGACCTAGCAAACTGACCTATATACCCATTACAAACAATATGCCTTATATTGGCTTACAATGCATTACAAAAGATATTCAATGTCGGCCTCGACAATAATTATAAAATAATTTACTAAATAAATCTCCCTTGATGTCGGCTTCCTTCAATTACTAATGTCGGTGTCGGTGCCGGTGTAGCCCTGAATGCTCCAAAGTCGGTGTCTATCGGTATATGCCTCCTAATGTCTGTATATGACTTCCATCTAATCTTGTTGCCATCAATGACAATAAAATGAATCCGTTGAGTGTCAATTGCCAACAAGATTATGTTACCAAGGCAAATGAGCGAAGAGTGTTGCTGAAGGATTGTGGAATTGATAAGAAGGATGTATAGTTGGTCTACAACCTTTTGGGAAAGATTCCATCAAAGTATGTAGCATTTGTTTCTAGCTTCCAAACCCATCGCTTCACATTGGGTAGTCCCTTCACTATGCCTTCTTTTGATTCATTCACAAAAATGTTGATGTTGGAGCAATCTAAGTTGTTGAGCATGGGGATTCTCAAATCTTCAAAGTCACAAGCTTTGGTGGCTAATAAAGGTAGTCAAGAGAATCGAGGAAAGAATTCCAACAAGAAATAAAATAATTTCAAGCCTAAGACACAACAAGATGGAGCACAGTCTTCCTCTCCACCACAAAAGGATTCTACTTCCTCACCTAAGGGCAAATCATATAAGGAGAGCTTTTGTTCTTATTGCAAGAAGAGTGGTCATGATGAGCATCGTTGCCACACTAAGCAAATTGATGAGTTGATCAACATCCTCAAGAAGAACAACATTGATTTACCATCCACTTATAAGAAGAAGGATTCATCTCCTTCCCCCTCCTCGCAGTCAAAAGGTAAGGGACAAGCTCTTTGTGCTACCACAAGTCATGATTCAGGGAAATGGCTTCTAGATTTAGGGGCTTCTCAACATATGCCATCTTCGCAATCTATGTTCTCTTCATTTGAGCCTTGCACCATGCCACAGATATTTATGGGCAATCATACATACATGGATGTGATTGGGAAAGGATATATTTCCATTAGGGACAACTCCTTCAATGATGTGTTGTGTGCACCCCATTTGACAAACAATTTTCTTTCCATCTATCAAATCACTCATGGGGCAACAAGGAAAACTATGGAGTTCGCACTTGATTCATTTATCATTAGAGACTTGGAGACTAGAGATATCATTGCTATAAGGGTGGTGGATTATGCATCTTGGTTATATTCAGTTGCAGATTTTGTTCCTATTGATGAAGATGATTCTTCATATGATGATTCAAATTTCGATAACTTTGGGTACTTGAACATGGGAATTCTCACATGTGACCCCGTTCTTGAGCCTTGCATTTCATCTCCTCCTATTGATATCACATCACCTATTTCACTTGATGATGCAGATGATGTGATAATTTTTTCTTCTTGTGATTCAGTGTAGCAGGATATATCTTGTCTTACAGCTTCAGTTCATTGGGATGCATACTTGACAGACATTGCAGGTTTGTTTGTGGAGTCCTACATTGCAGATTTGGGAGACATCATTGATGACATTCATCTTCTCTTTGATGAAGACAATCCTTCTTTGATTGTTGCGAGGGAAAACTCTGACCCTCTTGTGCATTCTCTACGTGATCATTCTTTCGAGGTTGACATGATTGTGGATTATTATGTACAACACTTGGAGGAGATCTCTTTATCCTTAGAGGAGACATGTGAGTCTTTCAATCTTGTTCTACATTCATCTCCATTAGATCTTGGAGTGCCTTTTTCAGCAATGTGGATTAGTACACCACCTTTGGAGGGGGTAACTTTCAGCATCGACATGGGGACACTTGAGAAGTTTTCAAAGACTCCATACATCATGAGTTTTTTTCCTACATCTTCCCTTCATGATTGGGGAGACTTCATGGATACACCTTTGGTTTTGTTTCTTCCTAAGGGGAGGAATGTTGTTAGATGATCATGGAGTAGTTTCTTCATTCAATTTCGAGCTTCTACCATTGGTGCAAATTCTACATTGAGAGGGGGATACTTGGTCTCTCTTCTTCTCCCATATGGGGGGGACTTTTTCCTCACATGGGGTTTTGTCCTTCACATACTTCTTTGAGAGATCTTGTATACTTTGCATCTCTCTTTTTTTTTGGGGGGGGGGGGCAGTTTTTTCCCATTGGGTTTTTCTCTCTTTCCCCACTTTATCAAAGATTGCATTTGCATTTTTACATGGGTACCTAACATGGCCTTCTATTTGAGACCTATCTTGGTTTCTTAGTTGCATTGTAGACTTAAATGAATTCCCCTAAGTTGCACTTAAGGGAGGGTGTTGGTGTAATTATTTATTCATCTTAGATATAATTACACTTTACTTAAGTTTACTTAGGTGCATGCACCACATTGTAGTTTGCATATGAGACACTTAGGGAGATGTGCATACATTGGGAGTGTGTATGTAGGAGAAATTCCACCTTTTATGGTGTGATATTGTTGTTAATTTATCATATCCACTTATTGTGGGATGATAATTCCACCTTCGATGGGTGATCCACCTCTTGTGGAATATTTTACTATTTCTCCTACCTGCTCTTGCATCTCATTGAGCCACATGTCATCATTGTGTGCTCTCTTGTCTCTTAGCCTGGCCTTTATAAGAAGGCTCATCTACATTGTATGTAATTCTTAATGATCCAGTTGATCTCATTTTGCTCTTGATTAGAATACAATTTATTCTCATCAAATCTATTTGTCTCTCTTTTGTGCTATTCAATGTGCTCTTGATCTTGGCTATTTTCAACAAATTCTTACAAGATGCAAAATAAGAAATGTCACATTACCACTCTAAAATGTACAAAGAGGTGTCTTGCATATAGAGGCAACCAAGAAGAGGAGAAGGTAGGAGTGAAACTCTAACTACCTCTCCAACTATGCAACAAGTGTAGGACTTTGTGGACAAGTGTTAAGACACTTGGTGAGTCTACATGAGGTGAGACTAAAAACTAGCTAACCTCCCATAAGGTGAGGAGGAATATCTCAACCCTCTAAGTGAGCTTAAGCATAGTGTGAATACGACTCAACTAAGTAGGCTAAAAGAAAACTAGTTAGATAAAACACTTTTTTCACACTAAGAATTTTCTCATGGTTTCATAAGAAAGAAGTGACTTTGAAAATATTTTAATTTATTAATGTCGATGATTTTTCAATAAACTCAAAAGTCACATACTATGTATTAATCTAAAAAAGGATTAAGGAATCTATTTTTCTACATTAATCAAGAAGGTGATAGTTAAGTCTATAATGTTTAATACATTTTCCAAACAAAATCTAGCAAGAATCTCAAATTCATGTGTTTTTATTTATATCATTTCCTTAATTTATTATTTACAAATGACATTATAGAAGATTTATACTTTTCATGTGATTTTCTCTCTAATTTTAATATGTGGGAGTTAAGTTTAGTCACAGGGTGATCCCACGATAGTGGGTTACAATTTCACCCACAAAGGGAAAACACATAAGGTGAATTTTTTTTGCCAAGGGTGTACGACCAAACTAGGATGTTCAATCGAACTATCGTCGGGTGTTTGATCGAACTACCATTAGGTGTTCGATATAACTCCCCAATTTGATTATACACATGATGTCACTATCCTTTGATCAAAGGGGTTTTTTATTAAAATTCTATAGGCTTCGCTCGAACACCCCCTCTATGAGCGAACCCTATTTTAACTAGCTTTTTTTACAAACAGTATATAACCCCAAGGTGACAATTATTTTGTCATTTTCATCAATTTCTCTGAGCTCCACAAGGTGCTAGAGTGAACCCCCTTGGTGGTTTTAAGCTGATGAAGCTAGTGAGCACACTACATCACCCGCCACTTTGGCTCTAGTATACCAGAGCACCAAATTCTTCTTTTTCTTGTTTAAATTGCTTGTATGTTGTCTATTTTTTGTATCTTTTTGTTTATTGCTTGATTTTTAAATTTATTTAGGCAAGTACATATGTTTATTTTTGTATTGTTGTATTCTTAAATAAATAATTATATATTTCAATCATAGAGAAAACCTTAAAAAATCTTAAGTATTCTTAGAAATGCTATAAAAATATTTGAAAACCTTAGAATAGTTTTAGAAATACTTAGAAAACCTTAGAATTTTTTTAGATAACCTTGGAAAAATCTTACAAAACCTCAAAAAAAATTTAGAAAACCTTAGAAAAATACCTAAAAATATTAGAATATTTTCATTAAAATCTAGGGCATGAAGTAATGAAGTAATTAGAACTAAGTCTGAATAACTCAGAGACCAATTATAGCTAATAGAACTAAAGTTACATTCAATAGAAAAAAAAATGTACAATATTAGATATAATGTGTGTGTCCTATATGAGAATAATATACTAATTAAAGATTGACATTATAGGATAATATGACATTAGGGTTTATGGAACTCGCTTTAAATTTATGACAAATGTATAGATTAACATTATAGGAAATTATTGATTAGGGTTTAGGTAACCTACTTAAATTAGGACACATGTTAGAAAATGATGATGGAGCCTTAAGTCTTTTTACACACACCCTCCTCTCTCTCTCTCTCTCTCTCTCTCTCTCTCTCTCTCTCATGATCACTTTAATGTATATGTACATGCATGTGAATTTGTCATAAGTGTGCCAATTTTATTTCATTGTAATTTATTGTCAAATAGAAATTTTGTGTACATGCACAAGGTTAAATTGATTATGTATTCAATTCTGAAAAGTTTTAATTTTATGTAGTTTGAGAACATGTGTACTTGTTTAAATTGTACATTAATTATTATTAAATATATACTTAATATTCGATATTTAAATTTGTGTTGTTATACATGTGTAAATAAATTATGCAATTCTTAATATCTAGTTTTTAAAAAGATTATATAGTAAATTGCATACTTTTCACATGTGTGTACATTTACACTTACATATATTTTGTAACTTTATGACACCTCGAAATGGTTTCTTGCACTCTACTTGCAACACCGGCACCTTAAGATGCAGTTCTTAGTATGGTGACATTTTTCTATTTATTGATCGACGGATTCTTAGGTTGAGAGCCATAGTAGACGAACCCCATACTGATGGCATGTATACGGATACATGCCAAACTATTTTGAGGAGCATGAAGCACCTTAGAGAGTGCCCAGATCAACACACTTCATATTCTCCTCAGATTGTAGATGTTTGGTATTCTCCTCAGATTATAGATGTTTGGGGAGTTGAGGGCAGAGGTCTCGGGTGATGTTTCCTTGGATGAGGTGCAGCGTCACGTCCCCAAGGAAATTATCAAATGAGATATATTTCCTTTTTATCAAGACAAGGAAAAGGTGAGAGCATACTAGGTGACACGGTGCATAGATCCAAAAATGGCTCGCATCATATACCCTCAGTTCCTTGCTGCACGTGGTCATTCTCCTAATAACAACTAGATTCTACTATAATTTGCTCAATACATGTATATGCTAAGGCCCATTTGAACCTAAAGGTCAACTACCTTGACCTACCCACCTATTTTAGACAAGGGCATGGAAAAGTCACAAATCAAGAGCCATATCACAGAGTTGATTGGCAGGTGCCAGTGTACAAACATTTGGTTGGTCATAGGTTTCCTACCATATCCCCATCCCTCGCCCCCACAATAGATCGAGTGGTCAAAGGGAAGCAATTGATAATGTCAAATATTGTAGCAGCTACTGCTGCCATTTCTTTTGATCAATTGGGCAAATATATGATGGGTCGACCACGACTAAGACCATCCACAAGCACATCATCTAGTTGTGCAACCGATGATCATTATTCTATTTTTGGCATCCTGACACCACTAGACATAGTAACTATATCAGGAGGTGCTCACCAAATACAAATGTCTCATTATTTGGTAGAGGACCTATTACATGCATACATTTTTATTTAATCATGCCTTCATATACCATTAGATGACGTTAGGTAGGAGGTGCTTAGAGAGTCACAAGTTGTAGCATTGAGTCAAGCGCTAGAACATTCATAGCATTCTCATCACTCTACATGACCCACTGACAAACCACTCTGTTGCTGCAGAGGGGGAGATATAGGCTGACCAGGTTCATATCACACAAGAGGGCCTAGATTCATTTGGGAAGCAGCTACAAGGGTTGAGATAGACTGGTTTTATGGAGATGCTACTACAATTAGACTCTACATCGATGCACTCTCATCTACATAGCCCCATACACTCATCATTCATACATATTATCACATACAAATATGCAGATGCAGTTGTTGTGACAGAAACAATGGTAGCAAATGACTGGACTTCAACACCTGATGCCCAGGTACATGTATAATAAATGATTGAAAAATATTCACTTATTTAATTTTTAATTTTTTTAACTTTCAATTATTTCTAGTCCTAACATACACATGTAACAATACAAATTTATATATATATTTGTAGGCACAGTTAGCTCAAGTTATTCTCAACTTGAGTTTGGAGCGCATGTGTAGGCAGGATTCACTTGATGCGACACCTACTAGTGGATAGGTGAGTTTTAAATTCTTATGTGCATATGTTTGTGTGTGTATACATGTACATTCTTTTTACAATTCAATTATGATTTTATGCATACATGTGTACATTTATTGATATTTAATGTGTTATACTATTTGTAGGGATAGGTTGCACATCCCTCAGATCAACTCTCACTTAGAGGGTTGCTCTATTTGTAGTCGACATGATGATTGAGCTGCCACTTAGAGCACGTCCATCTACATGTTTACCTTATATAGACTTTCTTAGACATGCTTACACATGTCCATCTAATATATGTATTTAGAGACTTGATTACATGTTTGATGATATACCTATGCATTTAATATAATTTATGCTTGGCATTTTTACATTTGATGATACATGTACATTTGTTGAGATTTTGTTCTTGATGTTTATGTTGTTTATTTGATGACGTTTATAGATGTTTATATATCTAGATTAGTTGTTTATATTCATTTTATTTGAGGATGTTTATAGATGTTTATATCTTTGAGATTAGATGTCTAAAGATTAGAATGTTTATATGTTAGATGTTTATATCTTAGATTAAATGTTTATATCTAGATTCTATATGTTTAAAAATTCGTGTATATATCTATATTATATGTTTATATTCAGCTCTAAATTTAATCTATTTAACATTGTCAAGAACAAGATACAATAATTACATCCCCTTAAACCATTTCAATTACGTCACCAAGTTCTAGCAATGTAAACATCATGTTAAACATGTTAAGATACAATAATTGAAATAGATCACGTAAGAAATTGCAATGAAAATCTCATAAAACTAAACAATTTATCACATAAGAAATATCATCCCCTTAAGCCATCTATCATGAATTTTACTTGAAATATACCTCATTCTTGAAACAATTACAAACTTAACTAATTATATATATATATCAAATTTTATAAATATCATATGCATAATTTACAAACTCAAGTGATTATAAATATATCATATATGCATAAATACTTTCAATTTCAAGTCAAATTTAAGGGGTCTTATGTCTTACTTGGGGTCAATGTGAGATCATGTCCTAAGGGGTCTTATGTATATTACTTGGGGTCAATTAATCAATTTAATGTCATTTTAAGTTCTAGACATGTCCTAATTGTGCATCCCCTTGAGACATTTAAACATCATGTTAAACATGTTAAGATACAATAATTGAAATAGATCACATAAGAAATTGTAATGAAAATTTCATAAAAACTAAATAATATCACATAAGAAATATCATCCCCTTAAGCCATATATCATGAATTTGACTTGAAATATACCTCATCCTTGAAACAATTACAAACTCGACTAATTGTAAATATATCAAAATTTATAAATATCATATGCATAATTTACAAACTCAAGTGATTACAAATATACCATAGAGATGGAAATATTTTTAATTTAATGTCAATTTAAGGGGTCGTAGGGGGTCTTATGTCTTACTTGGGGTCAATGTGGGATCATACATCCTACGGGGTCTTATGTAGATTACTTGGGGTCCATTAATGAATTTAATGTCATTTTAATATCAATTTAAGTTCTAACCATGTCTTAATTGCACATCCCCTTAAGACATTTAAACATCATGTTAAACATGTTAAAATAAAATGTATACAATGAAAAATAATGATGATAAACTATTGCAAAACCACAAAAGAATCCAACCACAACAAACCCTAGTTCTACAATAAAGCATTCACCATACACCAATGAAGAGACCTAAGAACATGAAAATCAACAAATAAGAAAATAATACCATTCGCATGCCAAGTAGGGTTTGATCTCCATTGTCTCCTATCTCCATGGATCTTGTTTGATATATTTGCTCTCAGATTTTGTATGTGTACAAGATCTCAACAAAGAACGGAATGTGGTTGTGAAGTCGCTTGCTCGCTTGAAGTCTAGATTGCATAAAAGTGTAGATTGTTGGATTGATTAGGGTTGTGAAAGAAAGAGAATATCCTCTTATATAGAAGACACCTTAGAGAATGGAGGGATAGGATTAATAGGTGAAAGAATAAATGGTTGACTAGGATTAAAGGGTAGGTAGGAAAAATAATAAAATATGAAGGAGGCAGTTAGAAGAAAATTAAGAGATAAATGACACGTGTCATGGAGGGAAAAAGCTAATAAATTAATTAAATAAATAAATAATTATTAAATTAATAGAAGAAGTGGGACCAATTAAATAAATAAAATATTTATTTAATTTAGGGAAAGTATAATTTAAATTAAAATAATATTTATTTAGATAGGGAAAGGCTAGAATGGGATTAATGAATTAATTAAACAAATAAAAATCTATTTAATTAATAGAAGGCTTAGGATAAAATAACTCAATAAATAAAATATTTATTTAATTAGGCTAGGACAATTTTAGGTGTCTACATTAAATAATTAAAATAAGTCACATAAGAAATTGCAATGAAAAATTCATAAAACTAAACAATATCAAATAAGAAATATCATCCCCTTAACCCATATCATGAAAATTTCAAACAATGTATTATGAGTCTAAACACTACTCTAGATATAAGTTCAATTCATGAGTTCAAACACTATTATGAGAACTAAATACTCATACCACGTCAACTGGTTCAACTCGCTCTTAAATAACATTTAACATTTTCTCAATGAGCTTCACTATCTAGTCTCCACGTGTGACATCCACGTGAACATGAATACGGATGAAGAATTAGGCTGATGGTAATTACTAGGTGACTATACTAATATACCTTGTTGTCATATTGATATTCAGTAAAACAAATCTCATGTTGAGCAATTTTGATTTGTTTGACTATTGCACTACAACTGAGCCTACATGGGAACAACAATTTCCAAGGTGAGAATTTTTAAAATATATATAAAAGGTATAATTTCAAAATTAATTTCAACCTAAGATGCACAATTTATTTTTAAAACAAATTCAAAATATGCATTTTCAAATAATTTAAACTTGAATTAGTGAACCTATGGGAAATGGCATTTCATCGTTTGTTTGAGCTTTTGTTAACTTCTTCCTCTCTTATGTGCAACGCAATAGATATAACTAACACCTATATTTTCAATCTCTGCTATGATTGCAAAAACATTTTCGACACAATATATTTACATGAAAAAAAAAACTTAAATATAATGTAAGTTATAAAGTTGCATGTGAGATATAAATTTATACGCATGTGTGTAACTTTTTTAACCCGTCCTAAAATATGATCATAATCAATAGAAATCAAAGGAATTTATTCAAAGCTTTTGTCCTCATCTTCATCATATGT
Organism: Cryptomeria japonica; assembly: GCF_030272615.1. NCBI lineage: Eukaryota > Viridiplantae > Streptophyta > Pinopsida > Cupressales > Cupressaceae > Cryptomeria > Cryptomeria japonica. The sequence continues at coordinate 432,657,291 of NC_081407.1, forward strand.
GTCGGTAACCACTAGTGGCACCAAATTTCATTCACTGACATATCCAACTCTTGGTTGATGCATTTTTCGTAGTTTTCCAAAATGCAGTCACAACAAAATGAGTAATCCCTAGTGTACAATATTCATGGACAATTATTTGTACTCATGATAGGATGCAAAGATTTTTTCTTCTCTATTCTCTTAAATCCATGCATTGTTCTTCTATGCACACTTTGAAAATGTATACAAATGTTAAACATATTTCATTTAATACTAAACTTAAAATTTTAAAATATTTGATAACCAAAATAAATAAAACATCGCATACCTAATATCTCCAAAAACACTCTATATGGAATGTACCGATGTGTTCATGATGATGTACCAACATCATTTGATGCAAAAAAATTCTTACGTCATTCAACAACACCGTTTGCATCATCTATACGATCTCTTGTATTTGTTTGATCCTTTCTTAGAGAACATTTGATACAAGCTCCTACACCATCATGCTCACCCTTTCCATGCCCACTCTCAAATAAACTCCAAACATGTGGTATTTTGTCATTTCAATGATATCTACATAGTGCATAAAATGGCCTTGATGATTTAAATTGTGATGCACATCCATTACACCAAACAAAATGCTTATCAATTTTTATGCCTCTATTTGCCAAATATTCAAACAAATTCTTAAAGCAATGTTCTACAAAGTGTGTGTCATGCTCTTTATCATATAGAAGTGGTATTCTTTCTTAATGACTCATGCTTCAAATGTAGTGTCAAAACCATCCAAATCCATTTGTGCATGTTGGTAACACACATGCACCATAATAGTGATTTGCTTTGAAAAATAATAATATGATTGAAACTCTTTTTGATGTACAAAAGAGTAATTTTCTACAAAGCCAACTACTAATAAAATAGTTCCAGGTTGAAAAGTGTCTCTTAGTGCCTAAATTTGTTGTGCTTGCTTGCCACTTGGCAAAAAACCAAGTGACATATGTACAGTTGTATCAATTTATGAAAATTTTCCATAAATGTTCCAATAGGTGTCTTCTCTTCTACATAATCTAACCTTGTGGATTCTTTGTTAGACTTGTGTGAATATTGTTGATATTGTTGTCATTGATGTCAAACCAGCTATCTAGTTTGGACAAGACAGTATGTGCAGTTTTGTGTTATCCGGATTGGTCTAGATACTACGTGCAGTCAATATGTGCAGTTCTTTGTTATGGGAAGATATTGCATGCAGTTTGTATGTGTAACTCTTTTTTAGTTATGAGTTAATGTTGTGCATTCTGGTATAGCTACTGGTTGTAATAAGCTAGAGTTGTTATAATGAAGTGATATCTAGAAGACCCTCATCTCCAAAATTTTGTATTGTGCTTGCTCTAGTCCCAGTATCAGCTACTTGTCTCAGTATCAACTATTTTGGTCGTGACAGTTGTTGAGGCATTCTTGGTATGTGTGGAATCTATATTTTGGAGATTGGAGATGTTATGCTTATAATGGGTCAGTATTCTATGGATCTGGATGACCCTGCCCCATTCCAATAATCTCAATATATGCATTGGCAAATGAGGCATGTAAAATAAAGCGTGTTGATATCTTGCAAAGGCCGACTTGGTTGAGTTTTTATTGGATAATATTTTGGGCTTGTCTGACACACTATTTTGTATTTTGTGCCCTCTGATGTGTGTGTGTGTGTGTGTGTGTCTGTTTGCGCGGGTGTGTGTGTGTGTGTACATATACATATGTTTTTGGGTAAGAGTGATATGAAGGTGTGTGTGAGAAGGAGATTAAGGAAGTTCATGTGATATGTGAAGGAGAGTTAAAAGCGAAGGTAGCAATGTGTAAAGTGTGAGTTGCGGACAATGAAGGCAGACAATGTTGCAGTGGTGTAGTATTCCTTCACCAAACTTTCTACAGGAACTGTTATACAGAGATCTCTAACCAAATCTGTTGTAGAGTTTATGAATTGTAATTTGAGCTTAATCTAAGAACCAATCCCATGCATTTAGAGATGAAATCCTTTTCAATTCAACCTTTTATGTTGCAGTGAGCATTCTGACAGTGAGTCATTCCTTTGTATCTTTATAGTGAATAGTTTGACAATGAGCCGCTTTTGTAATCTGACAGTGAGCCACCCGACAATGAGTCACCGAGTAGTGAGCCACCCCTATTGTAGATACCATATAACTAGTTATATTCTCCTGAGACTTAACACTCGTCGTGGTTTTTCCCATTTGGGTTTTCCACGTATAAAATCTGATGTTTGTCTTGTGGTTATGTTATTCATGTTTATTCCACGTTTGCTATTTCATATTTGTTAATTTTGTTGCATGAATTTTTATATCTTTGTGGAAGGCTAAAGTTAGAAGAAAGTTTTTCAAACTTTTTGTACTTGCAACTCTTGCAATTTACCATCTTCGTCATGTTAGAATCTTCACTTCTCAAAGGCAATTTAGCCAAATCACCATATGTTTCACAAACTCCTTTTATGCAATCTATTTAATCAATTGCATTATCATAGAAGATTGATGTTATGAATTGACTTGTTCACTTAGGAGGAGCATTTTGAAAACCATCATTTTCTTCTCTAACCTTTCAAAACACCTGATAGTAAAGATCAAATTCAATATAATAATGACAATAACAAGTTTTAAAAACCTTGTTTATCTTCACATAATATGATCTTAACCTTTCAAACATTGTTTGTTCAATCTTTATATAAGGATTTCAATTAGAAAACATCACATATAATTCATGTTAAATGTTCTATCTAACCAACGTTTTACATGAAGCTCATAATTATAAGGCATAATCCTATAATTGATAACATCTCTACTATTTGATGAAGGATGAGTATTATTATTCCAAAAATTTGAGACCAAGTTCTAACAACATCTTCAATCCTATCAAAACGAGGAGCTCTACACATAATTGCCCAATTCCCTTCTAAGGAACTATCATCCAAAATATGTATCCTTTTCACATATTTTGATATTATCTTTCTACTAAAACCAAACCTAGTTGAAAGTGAAGAGATTTATCTTTTTGGGGGCATTTTTTCATTTAGTATAGATGTCAACGTCACTCTTCTTGACATGGTCTTATCTACTAATTGATATTTTTTCCCATTGGAACCCAAAACCTTCTTAACATTTTCAACAATAACTTTTTGTAGCTAAGAAATTTTCCCCTTGTTAATTGTTGTATCTACACCCAACAACTTTAATGTCTCTTTTAACTCATTATAAACAAGTAGAATTTGTAACAATTGGGCTTTATCTAATGTATCAATATTTTTGAAATGAGAAATTATTTCCTTTGCACTTTTATTCATTGACATCCTTTTAGTAGGTCTAGGTAGTTCACTATAAACTTTCAATTGATCCACGTCCATTTTAAGTAAATGATCTAAATTTCTATAAAAAATATTTCTCTTCACCTATTTAGCTAGATTCACAATATGCTCATCCACACTAGTATAAGGAAGCAATCCTGACCCATCTCCAACCTCCATTATTTGGACTTGGGACTCCTCCCTATCTTCAACTATGTGTGCTTTAACCTCAATTTCCCTAATATCTACATTTGAATCAACTCCTTCTTAAGAGATTTCTTCTTGTTGTGATCGTTTTGCAAACAAAACTATATGTGTGTGTGTGTGTGTGTGTGTGTGTGAGGTGAGGGAGAGAGAGAGAGAGGTTAGATTGTGAGAGACTTAAGGGTTCTGAGAGGGACAATTTTAGGTACATGATACATGTAAAATTAAATAGAAAAGTAAAGATGCATACCTTCTTTATCTTTATAATATCTTTGCATTCTTCATTCTCGAAGTCTTTGTTACATCTTAGGTGAATACTTTCGCTAAGTCTTATTTGCCCTTGTCTTTTGATTTCTCATGCCCTTCATTTGAAATTATGGCCCTTAAAAATTTCACACAAAAAAAATCACCTCAAAATTCCTTCCCTAACAAAAAATGCGAATTAATCTGCTATTTTGTTTATAAAAAATTAAAAAACAATCTATATTTATATGAAAAAACTTTGGTTGGCCACGATTTCATACAAACGTTGGTTGTTAAAATAAGTTGTGTGTGTGCGAGACATCTGTTATAAAAATGTTTGTGTCAAACATGTTCGATCAAAGGCCTTGAGGTTCTCACGAACCCCCTTAGATCAAAGGGATGTTTGCTCAAACATTCTTTCTATGCATGTCTCTCCCAATATTTGTAAATTTCTATAGTTTTTTAGCCTTAAAAGCTATGGTTGAAAGCTCAAATGGAACAATCTTGACAACCCAAAATGTAGGATGGTATTCCTTGAAGCAAGCTTTCCAATGACTATAATTTTATTACATATTGAGTTTATTATGACTTTTTTAATAATTTTACTAAACATAGGTTTTTCCCCAAACATCAAATTCTTTGTTCAATGCATATGAAAAAATAGTAAACTAATTCATAAAAAAACTAAAAAATATCTATACCCTAGGTATTGATGTCCGCTTTCTAACCAAAAACAAAATTGAATTTCAATACATATAGAACAAGTTGTGAGTTAAAACATACACCTATGCCTAAACTATAATTAGTTGGACTTCAAAACACAATAAAATAAAAAATATTCCACATATCATTATGAAACCAATTGCATGCCCTAGATATCGATGTTACAAACCTTAATTCAAAAGAATCAAATTTGTATCCTTTATAGAAAACAAATATGCATTATAGAATGCACATCACTCTTTAAAAATGTTGCTTCTTGTTAAAAACTAGTTATCGAAGGAGATGGAAAAATGAATACATATTGATTCAAATATTTTTGAAAAAAAAATATATTTAGAATCTGTAGACAAAATGTCACAAATCACTAGTTTACATCATTTCCAAATTCCTAACGATTTAGCAATTATAGGTGTCAGAAAGTGAAGGTTTTTTTCCAAAATGTTCATTTTAGCGTCAAAGTTCGCCAAAAAGTGTAACCCACTATTGCGGGATCATCAGGATGGTGTATGGATGAATCTTATAATTTTTCTTTTACATTCTCTTTTTTGAATGTTTTGTTTATGTAGTTATTTGTAATTTGAAATCTACCGCTCACAAAAAATTTGCATAGTTTTGTATTGTTGGAATTTTGCCAAAATTTAAATGCACAACAACCTTCTACAAGTGAAATAAAATTAGCACAAATAGAAATATCTATAATTTACAATGATATTGTAAGTAATATACATAAAAATCCTTGCATAAATAGGCAAGTTAGTGAAGTGAGAAGATAGGAGACAATGATTGACTGCCCCTCCAAACATGGGACACTTGGAACACACTTGGTAAGTGTGTGAGCAAGTTCATAATGTGTATGCATTAGGTGTCTCACAAAGTGAGTGTACAAATGTCTCAACTAGATGAATTCAAACAAAAGACTAAAATTCCCAAGTAAACTTAATCTTATGTATGAATAGGTCATTTTAGAGTGTTAACAATTAACTAGTTGGTAAATGACACTATTTACACTAACATCTTTCCTTAAGTACAACTCAAGGAGTATTTTATGCATGATGATGAGTCCTAGATACTAGCACATATTAGGTACTCGTGTACAAATTTCTCATAAAGAAGAGTAAAGGAGAAAACCCAATGGGAACAAAACTCCTCTCCAAAATGAGAAATCATAAATGAATGAATGTACAAGTGAAAATGATAGGTCATAGAATAAAGGAGTCACGATATCCCCCATGAACTAATTCTATGGACTAGTCCAATAAATATTCCCCTCCACAGGAGAGAAATGAGAGACTATGCAGCCCCCCAAAATGTGATACATGTAGTGTTAGTAGATGTTTGATACTAAATGTTGAAGATAATCCACACTTGATGAATAACACCACAAAATTGTGCAAGACGAATTCCCATTCTATATATGTAGGAAGTAATATGATTATCTATGAAGTTTTCACATGATCCTAAAACTGAACATCGTCATACTGGTTTCCAAACTAGTAATGTTGAAAACTGGTATGCATATTTCTTTGCAAGTAATAATTGATGCTTTCAACAAAGCATAACTTATGGATTCATATGTAGCAACAAGTGATGAGATCACAATGCATGACAATGGAGACTTCGTTGTTCAACCTCAAATAATGCTCAAGAAGGTGTGGAGGTGCTCAAAGGCACAACTTAAAAAAAATGATCAAAGGAATGACTCATGAATGACTCAAGATACCTTTCAAGAGAAATGATACTAAGGAAGGTAAATGTTCATGACATGACTCGCAGAAGTGCTTGCAAGCATGACTCAAGATAACCACCTTGATTCAATATTAGGTGACACCCCATTTTTGCACTTTATCACTTGGTGCTCCTTACAATGCATCAAGATCCATTGTGTAGGTAATGTCAAAACATGCACTTTTGCAAAAAATAATTCTCAATTTTGAGCTACCATTTAAAGTTATTTGACAATCAACTACTGTTAAATGGCCTATTTTTAATTACATCTACACTAAAACTGAAAAAGTTGCTTCAAGATAGGATCTACCCTATATGTCCAACTACTCTTGGAATCATCAAAAAAGAAAATTCCAATGACTATATACTTGTCAAATTTTGCCTCTATGGATGAAAAAGATGACAAAAGGAAAATTTGTCCCCCCTTTACAAGCTTTTTAAATCACTAAAAAAAACATTTTATTATTTTAACAATGAAAATGGGTCTTCAGACATTTAATGTCATAGTTTAAACACTTCATTGGTGAAGTGGCCACCAAGGTTCAAAGCCTTGTTGGGCCACTGAGCTCGCATGATTTATGTTTTCGCTGGGTTGTTGGGTTTGTGAGTTTGATCAAGTGAAGTGTCGGGATGAGGTCCCTCATTTGTGGCCTCAATGGTTCATAGATCCGAGTCAAAAGCGTTTCACATGGAGTTAGAGGGTCTAGTGTGCCAACATCACCTATCACCTTAAAAAGTTTACCAAGCATAGTTTGTTAGAAGTACATGGTTTTTGTTTCACCAAAAGATTGACCTATTATTGCCCGATACAATCACTAGACTTATAAAATCCACAGGAGGCAGTTAAGCCATGTCAAAAACCCAAGTGTTTCATTGCACAACACAAGGAGACAAAGGGTGCACACCTTGCAATAATTCCCCCCCAGCGCAAGCGAAGGGGTTTGGCCCTATGACCCAAGCTCTCATACCACTTGTTAGAAGTATGGTTGTCGTTGCACCAAAAGATCGACCTGTTAATGTCTGATACCACCACTAGACTTATAGAATCCACAAGAGGTGGTTCACAAACCCGACCACTGTACTTCACAACACAAGGAGACCAAGGGCACACACCTTTCAACATAGTTAAAAAAAATATGAAAATGGATTGATCAAGTCTAATAATAATGTAAAACAAGTCATGTGTTAGTTGCCTTGCTATTTGGAGGAGATATACAAGATAATTTCAACACTTGTTGTTGACTAAATCTAGAGCATGTTGATGTTGTTGACCAAAATCACCTTATGTGGGGAAGATTATGACAAATATCAAATATATCTCCTTCCTTGCCAAATAATATTGAATGAAACATCCACTTCTTCATCTGATGGCCAAGTCTTCTACTAGAGAGTCCATGCAAACTCTTATGCATAGGCGTGGATCTTTACTCCCTCGTTGGCAGCTAAATACTTGATCGACCTCCACATTTGGCATAAAGACTTCTTGTGTATACTTGTGTGCAAGTTGGGAAGCACTTTGAGCGAGTCCTATGTAAATGAGATACAACATGAGACCAAGTATGTGGCATTAGTCATTGGTAGGGAGCTTGCTTCCACCAAGTGTGATACATAGAAAACCTCATTTTTTGTTTGAATAAGTCAAACCCATCCCATAGAATATTATTTCTAGGCATCCACTTTGGTAGTGGGGCCACATGGATTTGCATGTATTTTTATCTTATTTATAGTATGTTGTTCATTGTGGGGTGCCAAGTTGTGAATTTCATTTATTGTCTATTCATGCTAGTCGTTAGAATTGTTAATGAGTTATGGAGCACTCAAGTTTGACCAATTTGATTGGCTATGGGTTGGGCACCCATGTGATTATTAATTATGTTTATTAAGTTTATGAATTGTACACTAAAATGAGTGTATTGTTTTGGAGGTGGTTTTTGCCTCTTGTTTTGGGAATCAACAATGGTTTTCTCACCACCTTTTATAATTTGGTGTCCTAGGTTAGTAGAAGGTAATGGCTTTTAATAGGTCAAAGATATAACCAAGTGTTGTCATATTGAAGACATGTGAGTGATGAAAGTAAATGTAAATTAATCCCATACATTTGAAGATAATATATTCTTGCTTTTCTTATTGGTGGACATTTTTTTTATCTCGCAAAGGTTCATCCACATAAATTTGTGTAGTAAGATATTCTTCTCATGTCAACTATTTATGGCATTCTTCATCATTGCTATCTTATGCTGAAGAAATTTTTATTTCATTGTTTTTTATGTTCATCTAAGAGAGGTTTAATAAGAATCCTAAAGTGGCTATATTTGCATCACAAAGAAGATGAATATCTCAATGGTTTTTCATTTTAGGGAAACCTAAGTTTCAAATTTGCATACAATCATGTAGATTTATATATTATAATGGTCTAAGCCTTGAATCTCATCAATGTTATTATTGGACTAGAGATTGATAATTTTCTTACAATTTGGCATTCTTCAAATTCTTTAATATTCTCTACATGGAATTTTTCTCTTAGTAATTCTTGTTTTAGCTCAATAATTATTGACCCAAAATTGGTGGTGGATATTGTAGACACCTAAAATTAATATTTAATTAATTTAAGTCCGTCAACATAATTAATTGACTTAATTGTGTTATCCTTATTCTTCTCAAAATTAATTAAATCTAATTTAATTAATTCTATCACTATTGTCCAATAATTAATTTATCAAATAAATTAATTATTCCCCTGTTCTTCTAAAGTCCCCTCCAATAATTAATAAATTCTAATTAATTAACCTAGTCATGTGACTCCTACAAATCACTTTTCCTAATCCCACTCAACCTAATTAATCCTTCTAGAATCTCTCATAATCATGCTTATCATTATCCCTCAATTCTTAATTCCCACTCATGTCACATCAACATTGAGCCTCTCAAAGAAATTCAAATTTCTTTGAATCCCTCAATGCATCCTTGTTTTGGAATTTTTAATTCCTCATATTTGAAATTCAAATTTCTCCCCCCTTTTTCCCAAGGAATTTTATATTCCTATTCATTTTCCCAAGGCACCCTTGATCCATGCCTTCTATCTCAAATCAATCTCAACCCTTCATGATCAAATCAATCTTGGCCCTCCATTGGCCTCATCCAATCTATAAATTGGAGCCTATTCTCCTCACAAATAATCCACTTCTCATGCATTGTCATGCTACTCTTTTCTCCTTGATCCAAATCATCTTCTTCATAGCCATCATAATGTCTTCATGTTCCTCTATCCAATCCTCTTCTAATCCAAATCCTCATCTATCTATCACAATCCAATCCAAATATCAATCCATTAATCTTATTGAGCAAAGGAGATCAATCCACAACCAAATCTTTCAATTCAAATCCATCCAAGATCCATCCAATAATCCTATCAAATCCATCAATCTTGTTGAGAAAAGGAGATCAATCCACATCCAAATCAAGCAAGTAGCACATCAAGTGGAGCATCAAGGGCACATCCTCATCATCCACTTCATCAAGCTCAATCCGAGGGAGAGGTAAAAATAGAAAGGTATAAATGGTTATTCCTTTGTGTTTTATGTGTTTGAATGCTTCATTTGAATACTTACCATCTCATCTTACCTTGCCACGTTTTCCCCTCTTCATTCTGGCACACCCGATGGGACCCATGTCCTAAATTTAACAAAAAAAATGAGTTTTTTGTGAAGGTTTCTCGTAGGTCCACGCTTCAGCGCGAGCGCACGCGCATTGGCGTGACTGCTTGCTACATTAGTGCGACTACCTGCTAATCAGCGCGACCGCGTTAAATTTTTTTTTTCTAGCGCCTAACTGTGCTTCAGCGTGACCACCACGCAAATTCATTTATCTCCTCCTCTTCATTATTTCCATTCTTCTCACTTCTATCTTTGTTTTGTAAAATATAATCAAAAAAATCTAAAAAATACACTAGATTAGCTGTGTTTTATGTTTTTAGTTGTCGCTCCGGCATGAGCGTTTTGTTAAAAAAATGAATTTGAATTTTCTGGGTGCTAACTCTAGTTGTTTTGATGCGAGCGCTTGCTAATCTGCGCGTCTGCATTTTTTTTGTTATCTGTATTATACTAAGTCTGATATTGTGATCACTCACGCATTAGCACGACTGTCTTCTTTATCTTCACTCTGTTTTTCTCCAAACTTCACTAGATCCCCCATAATTTCATTTTGTACATTTCCTTCCTTGAGGACCTTATCCCAAATTCCACCTTTTGAAGCCCGAATCCCACATTTCTCTATTTTTTAGGGTTTGCCATAACTTCTTCCAGTTTTATCCAATCACCTCCAAATTTTTCCATAGTGTCTATCTCCAATTTTTGCTCCTTTGTCCCTCTTGGACAAATTTTTCCATTCCTTCACCTTGCCTCTAAAATCCCCATTTTATGCTTTCCTATCCCTTAGAAAGTGTCAAAAACCTAGTCAAACCCCAATTACCCATTAAATTTTCCCCCAAATCCACATTTTTCTTTAATAGAAAAGTTTTTGTTCTTGTTTTTCTACTCATTCCCAAAAATTAAAAAATAAAAATAAAAATTTGTCATTCTTTTGTTTTTGTAGGACGCTTGTCGAAGACTTCATTTTCAAACTACTAATCAAGTGGTTTTGCAGGTTGCCTAGGAGGTTCAAGCAAACATTGTGTTTCTTTTATTAGGCACCTAGATCTAATTAGGGGTAAATAAATCATTGTTTTTCGTGTTTGTGAAAAACATAAAGGTAGGAGAGTATGCTCTCGTCTATATAGATGATCAGAAATCCAGACCCTCCAAGTTTTTCATGTTTGTTGCATGTTTACGCTTAACGAGCCTCCCCTCCCGAGTTTCTCTTTGAGCCGGTGACAGGGGAACGACCCAAGTGCGTACACCCGAACCTAGGGTTCCTAACTCACTATAATAAATAGGTCATTGAGATTGAAAGAATCAATGGTTGGGGCTATTTAAGAGTTCACTCTCACATTGGGTGCTTAGTAGGATCTTAGAGATCTCAATCACGCTTGCGTAACTACTAAGTTCTTTGTGCTTCGTTGGGCTATAGGCCTCAATTGCACTTGCGCAACTGGGAAGGGTAGCTCCTAATGGGAAGCCATACTAAACACCTTGTGCATAGTGGCCAAAAATCTTCTAGTCACTGGTGCAGGAGGTTGGACCTCCGAAGCCGCCCATATTTTTATGGCCCTTAGTAGAGACACAAAGTTCGCCATGAGGAGTTTTCATGGGAATTGATGCTTAGTTGCCCCAGAGAAGTGAGTGTCGTGTAGGGGAGCCAGTGGGGTCAAGCATCTGAGTGTCCGCTCTGGGTAAGCGTAGTTGGGAAACCAATTGGGATCCACTGACTATTGTCTTTTCTCGCCATAGGATATGTTGTGAAGGAGCATGAGTGTCTTTTGAGTGTAACTTCTTTTGACCATTGTGTTTTCTTTACTTGACGTCTCTTTCCAAGTTCATCCCCCACAACCAATCAATCATCCCTCTTTCCAAATTCCATCTTGTCATCATCAAATCTTTAATTCATTTCTATCTATCCAAGAAATTCTCCAATCCCCAATCCACTTTCATCCATTCAAACAATCATCCTTCCTCAACCAATATTTTTTGTCCAAATCATTCATCCAACTTTCGGTAGCCTCCCCTTTTATTCTTCCTTCTATCTATCCATTCTTCCATAATCATTATCTAAGGACCAATCCAAATCAAATCAAATCCAAATCCAATCCAACCAAGTCCTAATCCAAAGACAAATCCAAATCAAATCCAATCCAAATCCAATAAAACCAAGTCCTAATCCAAGGACCAATCTAATCCAATCCAATCCAATCAAATCAAGTCCCAATCGAAGGACCCAAATCCAAATCCAACCAAGTCCTAATCCAAGGACCAATCCAATCCAAATCCAATCAAATCAAGTCCTAATCCAAGGACCCAAATCCAAATCCAACCAAGTCCTAATCCAAGGACCAATCCAAATCAAATCCAATCCAAATCCAATCCAAATCCAATCAAACCAAGTCCTAATCCAAGGACCAATCCAATCCAATTCAATTCAATTCAATCCAATCCAATCCAATCCAATCCAATCCAATCAAATCAAATCAAATCAAATCAAATCCAATTAAAATCCAATCAAATCTAATCCATCATAATTCCAACCCAAGTCCTAATCCTTATCTTCATAATCTTTCCCCTCTAAAATATATTCATCCAATTCCAATCTAATCCTTCACTCTCAACATGACTACCCAAAATTTTGAAGCTTGGTATGAGAAGACGCTCATGGAAGTTCACGAATCTGCCTACCAAGTTAATCCCATAATCTCCCACTCTCTTATCATACCTTCATCAATCCCATCTCAACACATTGCACCTAATCCCAATCTATACCTTATCTCCTATCCTTCCTCTACCTTTGACAAGGGAAATACATCTTATTCCCCATCCATATCTCCATATTATCCCTCATCCACATATTCCTCTAATCCAATATGCATACCTCCATCTCCCCCCCATCTACATCCCAATCCCCATGCTTCTACAATGCATTCATTACCTCTACTCCCCATCCAAGTCCTTTACTTCATAGTCCTCCAATCATTAATCCTAATTCCCCAATCCATTATCCTAATCCCCCATCCAATCCCAATCCTAATCCTCCATCCAATCCCAATTCTCCATCTAATCCTAATCCTCCAAAATCCATATTATCCATGTCCTCCAAATCCATCATCCATAATCTTATCCAAGACATGCTAGCAAAGGAGACAAAATCCTCACCTCAAAGCAAAGTGTCCAAGTCTCCTCAAGTCCTCCATCTACCCCAATCACCTCCACCTCAAAACAAATCCCAATCCTCTGCACTTCATGATACCCCCATTTCCCCATCTACTCACATCAAATCTTCCATCTCTTCCTCCATCACACAATCCCCACAACTCTAAACATGCCAAAAGCTTGTTCCAAAGCATGCTAGCATAGAATACTCTTCATCTCATGATGCATCTCTCTCTACTCCATCTAATGATGGTGTTCCCTCCACTTCCTCTCACGATCATATGATTCCTCTATCCAACCCTCTCCCTCCATCGCATGATCCTCTTTCATCTCATGATCCAGTCACCCCTCCCACTCTATCTCATGATACCCCTCCTAGTCAAGATCAAAGTATCCCTTCATCTCCATGTCATGATCCCAATCCATCTAAAGATCCTAATCTCCCTTCCACATCTCATCCCCTCAAAATGGACTCGCATCTTGTTTCCAAAATAATAAGGGTCCTCAAGGTAATGCTCAAGATGTTGGTACATCCTCTATTCCTCCTAAATCCAAATTTCCTTCATATAAATCAAAATCTCGTTATCCCCCGTCATCCACATCCATTTTGGGACCCTATATTCCAAAGCTAAATCCTCCATTCCTTCCATTCATTTTGGGTCCTTACATCCCTCCATCCGACACCCTATCACCTCAAATAATCCTAAAGCAAGATCAACAAAGGAACACACCATTGAATGCCTCCCAACATGCTCCTTCCATCATCCCACCATCCATAAAATCCTTAAGTCATTCATCCTCATGCACCCATCCCATTGCTATTGGAAGCAATTTGGATGCCCAATCTAAAAAGCATAAAGCTTAAAATCCACAAAAATCAAAGGATCAACATGTCCCCTCAAAACGACATGCTCAAAAGAAAAATGTGATCTGAAAGAAAGAAAAATCAAAAAGGCCACAAAGGCCCCAAAAGAAAAAATCAAAAACTATGTGGATTCCCAAAGAAGTAATGCATCCCAAAGCAAAATCAAAATTGGCATCCAAACTTGTTTATCCAAAAGCTCCATCCATTCATAAGTCCTCCAATCCTCCATCTAACACTCCTCCATCTTCAAAATCCATTTTGGGTCCTTATGTTCCAAAATCCACCATCCCAACTTCATTATCTCCTTCTTCTATTTTGGGTCGTCATTTCCCAAAATCCACACTCTATCCACCATCTAATTCAAAACACTCTCCTCCACTACTCCACCACCCTTCAAGGTGTGTACCAATGTTGATCTTCTGCAAATTTTTCAAAACCCCATCCATTATCCACCATCCACTTTTCACAATCCCATTCCGTTAGTCCAATCCTTTCCAAATCCTTATCTTCCATCCCCTATCCATTTCATCTCCCCAATTATTGTTACCAACATCTATGAGCATACCTCCACTTCAAAGAAATACTAAGGGATACCATCTATGGAACTAGATTCTTGAGTCCTCCTTTCCTCTTTCATAAATCCACTATCTTCCAGATCTACTCATCCTCATCTTTATCCATCCAAACTATTCTAAAAATTCAAAAAAAAAAAAAAAAAAAAAAAAATCAGAAAAAAGAAGAAAAACCATTTCATCCAATGGTGAAAACCACTTCTTGTGGCACCTTGGGTAAGCACCGTGATGAAAAATTGGCAAACAAGCGTCATGTGTAATCCCCTCATCCCCTTGCACTCTACACTTGGGGGCAAGCTTCATTCACACAATCCTCCCATCCACCTACACCTTATCTAAGTCAATTCTCCTTTTCTTAACTTATAACATGAAAAGCATATCAAAATTATGTACCGGTAAACCAAAAATAATGCAGTAAATAAGAATAGCAACCGCAACATAAGAGACACACCATAACACAATATTTTAACGAGGAAACCTAGTGTGGGAAAAACCTCGATGGGATTTGTAACCCACAATATTCACTTACTGGCCAATAAGAGAAAATTACTTCTTACAATGGGGGCCTGCACAAGCAGGAAGGCCAAGTGCCTAGAGCTCACTGCTCAATTACAAAAGGAAGTCACACTGACTTACAAAAATGGATTATACTAATCCAATGTCTTGTACTTCTTTAGATCAGCATCTACTATGCTAAATTCAATACCGGTTTAAGCTTTGCAATATACATAAACCCTTATCCCAATAATTCGCACATTAGGTCTGCTACCTTCTTTTCATACTTCACATTCTCTCTCTCATCTATTTTTAAATGATCTACAATGATCTCATACATATATGAGTCATATTACAATTCGCCAAGTCGGCTTACAAAAGATATTACAATTAAATAAAAAATACATTTAAACAAAATTCCTGTTGGCCATGGTGCTAGTGATCAATAATTTTGGGTGCCGGTGATCTGTATGTCGGTGTAGAGTCTGTCGGTGCCGATGCCTATGTTTGTCTGCCGATATCATATGATTGTAAGGTTTCCATCAATGACAATACCTTCAATGACCTACAATTTCTCATTGGAGTGTGCATTTGCCAACAGACTATCCTATCCATATCCTCCATCTCATATCCCTCATCCTATCAAAATGAATCCTCCATTCCTATCTTTTGTCTTGATCATATAAGGGGCAAAAAAATGTATATGCATGCATGCTTTGGAGCACACAAGCCTTCAATTCACTACCATCCAAATCCATTGCACATTATCCTTCCACCTCATACATCTTTATCCACCATCCTTGCATCCTAAATTCCACTACCTCTAGTGTGGGACATTGCACTCCTTTGCAACATAGTCCTTGGGTCTCCATCACCCTACCCTCCATCCTTTATTCCTCCAATTCCTATCCATATCCATCCACTCCATCCATCTGTCTCCCTCCTTCCATTCATCCATCCTCTTACCAACCCATTGGTTCTCCCTTATCATTGGTTCCATTCAACCAAATCCTATCCACCAATCCACCCCATCCAATTCAATTTCCAATCCAATTTCTAATCCAATCCTATCTCATCCAATCATATTCTCCATCTCTTCCAATTCAATCATTAATCCCATCCTCAATCTAATCCTACTCAATCATCCACCCCCCCTTTTCATCCTATCTAATCATTTATCCTTCTTCCAATCTTATCCAATCCATCAAACTGAGCTTTTCCCATCTACCTGAGCTTACACTGACTTGTGCCTAATCCAAGCACCCATCCATACCTTGCTAATCCAATCATAGAAACAATCCTCTCATCTACAGATCTTGCACATCCAACTTGTCTTTTGTCATCCATCAATCTATCCATCACCTACCCATTGGGATGCATCCTTCCCTAGTCCGACAGTTTATCCAAATCCATGTCCTACTCTTGGAAACAGATGTAAGTTGGTCATGTGCATATTGTTTGCATGCTTGAGATTTTCGCTTTGTTTTCATCTTGTGTCCCAGGACTATACTTGTTCAGGATTGCCTTGATCATCCTATATCTTGGTATGTCTTGGCTGGTGTATAATGGGGCATAGTTTTCATGGCATGGTGTGTTTGAAGGTCTTCCTTGTACAAACCAACAACCCTGCATTAGTGTTCATCAACACTTGCATGATTGTGTGCAAGGCATTCCTATTTGACTGAGCGTTGGTCCATGCCTTGGATCTTCATATCATCTCGGTTCTTATAATCAGTGGTGTAGACTATCCATGGCAATATCAAATCTAGGTTTGCTCTCTATACTTTCTCAACAAGAAATCCAATCCATTTATAATTTCTGTCTCATTGCATTCACAACACTCCAACCCATCCTAGTTCCCTCTTTTGTTATCTCAATCCTTTCATCACCTATTCTTCTAATTCCTTTCGAGAGCACACCCGTGTTCTTCAAACTCGCATGTCCTCTCGAGGGGGCATACCACTGCTTCCTCGTCATCCTTCCTCCTCACCAATCTTCCTCATTTCATGACTAGGGCATCATGCTACTAGTCCTTATCCTTTTCTTCCAGTATGTTTTATTCTTCTTTGATATAACATCATTTCACGATGCTATATCAAAGAGGGGCAAAATGTAGACACCTAAAATTGATATTTAATTAATGTAAGCCTGTCAACATAATTAATTGACTTAATTGTGTTATCCTTATTCTGCTCAGTATTAATCAAATCTAATTTAATTAATTCTATCACTATTGTCCAATATTTAATTTATTAAATAAATTAAGTATTCCCCTATTCTTCTAAAGTCCCCTCCAATATTTATTTCCTCTAAACCCACTCAGTTAATTAATTCTAATTAATTAACCTAGTCATGTGATTCCTACAAATCACTTTTCCTAATCCCACTCAAAATAATTAATCCTTCTAGAATCTCTCATAATCATGCTTATCATTATCCCTCAATTTTTAATTCCCACTCATGTCACATCAACATTGAGCCTCTCAAAGAAATTCAAATTTCTTTGAATCCCTCAATGCATCCTTGTTTTGGAATTTTAATTCCTCATATTTGAAATTCAAATTTCTCCCCCCTTTTTCCCAAGGAATTTTATATTCCTGTTCATTTTCCCAAGGCACCCTTGATCCATGCCTTCTATCTCAAATCAATCTCAACCCTTCATGATCAAATCAATCTTGGCCCTCCATTGGCCTCATCCAATCTATAAATTGGAGCCTATTCTCCTCACAAATAATCTACTTCTCATGCATTGTCATGCTGCTCTTTTCTCCTTGATCCAAATCATCTTCTTCATAACCATCATAATGTCTTCATGGTCCTCTATCCAATCCTCTTCTAATCCAAATCTTCATATATCTATCACAATCCAATCCAAATATCAATCCATTAATCTTGTTGAGCAAAGGAG
Organism: Cryptomeria japonica; assembly: GCF_030272615.1. Classification (NCBI taxonomy): domain Eukaryota; kingdom Viridiplantae; phylum Streptophyta; class Pinopsida; order Cupressales; family Cupressaceae; genus Cryptomeria; species Cryptomeria japonica. The sequence continues at coordinate 432,675,148 of NC_081407.1, forward strand.
ATCAATCCACATCCAAATCAAGCAAGCAACACATCAAGTGGAGCATCAAGGGCGCATCCTCATCATCCATCCACTTCATCAAGCTCAATCCAAGGGAGAGGTAAAAATAGCAAGGTATAAAAGGTTTTTTTTGTGTTTTATGTGTTTGAATACTTCATTTGAATACTAACCATCTGATCTTACCTTGCTATGTTTTCCCCTCTTCAGATATATACTTACATCTAGTTATTTTTTTGTGATATAGATTTGGCTTTGGAGCCAATAGTTGAGGACATTGTAGCTAGGAATGTTATGGTTTTATAGCCCTAAAAAATTGTTGCTACTACATCATATTTCCTTGCATATTTTTTCCTACATGCTTGGATAATAATACAATTAGAGTTGTTAAAGGAGGCCCTCATGAGAGTGTTAAATTACTAAAGCTAAAGTGGAACAAAATATTTTTCACTGGTGAATAGCGTGAACTGTAAATAAAAATTAGGAAGGGATTGAAATGTATACTCTAATTGTTGCTAACTCTTATGACTATTATATTTGAATCTAATTAGTGATGTATTATGTGTAGTCCTTTTTGTGCCTAGCTCCTATTTAACCATATGTAGAATTTATCACTTTTTTTTCAACCATATATAGTTCTAGTTACACCCATTTCATATACTTGCTTACATGTGAATCTAGCAACATCCAACTTATGTTTATATGAATTTTGATATATTTGAGTTCAAGTTATACAATATTTTTGTGCTTGACTTTTATCTGGACTGAAAGAACTAGACTAATGTGAAGTTAGATGTATAGAAGTGTGGTTAAGCCCAATTCTTGCTCCTTGATATTTATATGTTTTCTTCTTATAACTTCATGCATTTAGTTGAAGAGTTTTTCAATCTTATGTTTTCTTATAACTTCATGCTAGGCTTTAGTTAGTAGAGAAAAATTCTTTGTTGTCTAGATTACCATCCCAAATCCATCTCGGAGATCTCTGCTTAGTCTCGGTATTTAGAATGAATTGGGATAAGCTGGATATTAGAGCATGGTCCTCTTCTTTATTTTCTAATTATATATATATATATACACACACACAC